>NC_134534.1:74747500-75070833 GCF_050624435.1 Tenrec ecaudatus | reverse complement strand
AGTATCAGATGATTATGATAATCTTAAACTTAGCAATGTAAATTATAAGTAAATTTACTTTTACAATAGAATTTTTTCAAATTGCTTAAATTAGACTATTATAGACAACATTTTTAATGATTATTTTCACATCCTTGTAGATAAATAGATAAAGACAGGGAACAGTTAACTCACAGAAGAAAAAATATGATATATAAATAAACAAACATAGAGAAAAATGTTCAACCATGCTGATAATCAAGTAAATGCAAGTTAAAATGATAAGATGGAAATCAGTACCTATTAAACCATCAAATAATACTTTTAAAATAACATTCAGTACTGACGTGGCTATAGTTCATCAGATGTATTTTGTTGGTGGTACCTCAAATACACCTAATATGTTGGGGGAGTAATTTAGCATTACAAATTGAGATCCATTAAATGTTGATACCCTTTGATCTAGAAATCTCAACTGCCAGAATATATTACAAAGAAATAACAAAGAAAGGTTATTTTCATTGAAGTTGTTATAAACAACAACTAACAATTGTTGTAAAATATGTACATTAAAATTACAATTTAGAATATTGCATATCAATATAAGAAACTGGTACAGGAGGCATGCTATTGGTGTAGGAGGCAGAATACAGAATTCTAGCTATACTATTATTGTAAGTCTATACAACTTATGCTCAATATCTACAGGGGAGATTTAATTTATAAACGTGAGATTGAAGGTAAACAAGCGGCCATCTAGCTCAGAAGCAACAAAGCCCACATGGAAGAAACACATCAGCCTGTGCGATCATGAGGTGTCGAAGGGATCAGGTATCAGGCATCATTAGAACAAAAAATCGTATCATAGTGAATGAGGAGAGGAGTGTGGAGTGGAGACCCAAAGCCCATTTGTGGGCCACTGGAGATCCCCTTATAGAAGGGTCTCAGGGAGGAGACTAGCCAGAGTGCGATGCAGCAACAAAGAAAAATATGACTTTTTTCTAGTTCCTAACTGCTTCCCTCGCCTTCCCTCCACTATCATGTTCCCAATTCTACCTTGAAAGTCTGGCTAGACCAGAGCATGTACACTGGTACAGATAAGAACTAGAAACACAGGGAATCCAGGGCAATAATCCCTTCAGGACCAGTGGAGGGTAGAGCGAGGGTGGGTTGGAAAGGGGAAACCGATTACAAGGATCTACATGTGACCTCCTCCCTGGGGAACTGATAACAGAAAAGTGGGCGAAGGGAGAAGTCGGACAGGTCAAGATATGACAAAATAATAATTTATAAATCATCAAGGGTTCATGAGTGAGGGGGATGTGGGGAGGGAGAGGGGGAAATGAGGAGCTGATGCCAGGGTCTAGGGTGGAGAGCAAATGTTTTGAGAATAATGAGGGCAATGAATGTACAAATGTGCTTTACACAATTGATGTATGTGTGGATTGTGATAAAAGTTGTATGAGCCCCTAATAAAATGATTTTTTTAAAGTGAGATTGGAAATGTATGTTTTGGGTGCCTGCTGCATGCCTTGCTTGTTGCTGCATTGCAGTGAAAGCAGGGTTATGCTTGGTCTTGCTGTGTGGAAGATGGCAGTACTGAGGAAGTTCTTCAACTGGTCACACAATACCCTTTTGCTTGATTGTCTCATGTGCATTAATTATAAACCTCGAGACAGGTGTTTTCCACAGTTTTAAAGCTTTATTGCTCGATGATGCCTTAGCATCCTTTTTTAAAAAAGAGTTTATAGTGAAGTCTGTGTTGAGAAACTCAACTTCTTCTGCAGGTGAATTAGCTACTGAAGAAAATTTATAAGATCCTGAAATCACAGCAAAGTCATAGATTACTTCACTTGAGCCCAGGCCCTTAATATACAAGGCACTGAAATGAACACTTTATTTTTATTGTTTTGGTACTCAGAACAATCCTTGAAATGGATTTCTCCCTGTTTTATGGATGAATGAGTTGAGGCTCCAGGAGCCTTGGTGACACTGTGGGTTAAAAACATTGGGCTGTGTGATAGTAACATAAACTGCTATAATTTGAAGATTAAGAGTGTAGGGGTGGAGTCTAGCCTGTCAATCAGGATGTAGCCAATGAGGCCTTCTATGTGGGCATGGCCTTCCCCTAAGGATTCTGGGAATTCCTGTTTTTCCTCTTTGGAGGTGGGAGACACACACTCTCTCTCTCTGCTCACTCCCTCAGAGACTCTCTACTGACAAGGCTGACTCCCTGTGAGACATCCTTGAGGAGAAGCTACATGGACCTACCCTGATGCAACCAGACCTCTGGAGAAACCACATAGAGACCCCTGCCAGCACTGAGATGCTTACACTGCCACTGGATTCACAGGACTTCCCACGCCCTGGCCTGTCATCTTCCTGCCGTTGCATGTGTTGTCGTGAGTCTGAAGAAGACTTTATAGACTGGTATAGGACAAATGGGTTAATACCAGACTTATGGACTTGATCTCGACTGGGCTGGGGTATTTTCTCAATATTCAATTACTCTTGGATATAAACTTCTTTCTTATTCACATTTGAGTCCCTATGAATGTGTTTCTCTAGTCTCCTCAGACTAAGACAGGAAGCGAACTAAACTGAGGGGTTTTGGTTTCCCCTCCAGTCACTCCGGAGAGAATAACTCCTTCTCCCACACAGATTTTATGGGCTATCCTAGGATTTGAATGGAGATATACCTCCTTTCCTGGTCGTGTTGTTATTCCTTGCACCTTGATGAGCTGCTTCCCAGAATGGTATCATTTCAGGGAAAACATCCCAAAGTAGGTTGCTACATCATGCAATCAATCACAACTCAAGGAGCATTTGCAGTAACAGTAGTAGACTTGTTGACACTGGGGTGACATGCTATTAGGGTCAATGGCTCCAGTGTCTGGGTGTCAGTGGTCACTGTCTCCTGCTATGACGCGCCAATGAATGGAAATCCCTTTGTAATGTTCTAGTTCTTCTACATAGGTATGTACAATTTGAGGAAGTTTATTTTCTTTGGTCTTAATCTTTCTATTTTATAAATGCTCTTCCCTGAGTAGTCATGTTTTAATAGTACTCAAACAAATATTCTAAAGGGGCAGGATCTCAGGTTAATAGTAAATACTGGAGGGAAGTAAATTTTATTGGTTTTTCTGAAATTACATTATTATGTAGCTCTATACTTCTCCTTAGAATACAAGAGTTTACCCAAAAAGAACCAGAATTTTCCTCCCCAAAGCTATGGTATTTTGGATGGTTTTTTTTTGTTAACAAAACAACCTTATGATTTTCAAAGTACTATCCATTACACATAATGCATTTGTCAAATCTGCAAATCCGTTCTTGGAAACATTTTTCAAACTAATCTGGTTGGATGGCTGATAGCACCTCCCTTGTTTTTTCTTCACCTCTTCTATGTCGTCAACTGCTGTCCCTCTTCATTCATGGAAACAAAAAGGAGTCATATGAAGCAAGGTCAGATGAGTCAGGTGTGGGAGGTAAGAGAGGCATGCTAGTTTTTGCCCAAAACTGACACACTGAGATGGTTGTGTGAGCAGGTATGTTGTCGTGGTGGCAAAAACCAGTCCCCCTTCTGCCACAAATCAGGCCTTTCTTGTCACATACTGCTAGACAATCTTCTCAGAACCTCTAAATAGAAATCTTGTTCAACCTTCTGACCTGGTGGAACAAACTCCAAATGCAGTACAAATTGACATTTTTGTCAGTTCAGGAAGTTGACAGATGTCCAGAATGGGTTGTCATCAATCAATATTTAACTGTTTTTGAAGTGAGAAAACTACTTGTGCACTTGGGTTTTTCCCACAGCGCTGTCCTTGTGAGCTGTGTTCAACATCACAACTGTCCCTGCAGCATTTTTCCTGAGCAGGACACACAATTTCACAGCTGCGTGATATTCCCTGAAAACAGTTGTCACAAAAGACGAAGTTCAAGCAAAACTACTTTGATGAAAAAATTCACTGTGCCCAAAGAGAACCTTCCCAGGCAATGCCACTGGGTGCACTAACTCAGAACAAGTTGCTAGATGCTCACCTACCAGAGGAAAATGCATACTAGAGAAGCTTTGCTGCGCCCAGTGCAATTCTGTGTTTTTGGGGGTACCCCTGCCTACTGAAAAAATTTGAAAAAGGAACATTCAAACTATAGAAATGTTTTAATAAGGAGATGTCAGAGCTTTCCTTTAAGAAGATGGGAAAATAATTAGAATTTAAGTTGTGATCATGCAGAAAATGCTGATATTTATTTCTTAATTTATTTTTAACTGGGAAGAATCAAACAAAGTATGACCAAAGTTATTCACCAGAACACCAAAAAGGGCTTCTACGTAGTCACATTTTAGAGTTAGTTTTAAGTAGCAAATATTTAGAAAGTATTATTTATTTGGAGAAGAATCCAATGAATAGACACAGGAAGATCATTGACCCTGCTTCTGTGGTCTCATCTCTAACTGTGATATCGATCTACAAACAATATTATGTGTGTGACAGTTTTCTCTGCCCACCGATGCCCTTTGTAAAGCTTGGTATCTCGATCATGGCTTTGGATGCCATTTCTACTCAAGTTGGTGGCCTACCTCATCCAGGTGATGTGTCTGTGTCTTTGTGTTGCCTTTGTCTCTTTTGAGACAATAAATGTTTTCTTTATATTTCTATTTGTGAGGAAGGAGGGGAGAAGATCGTTGATAAGGTAATAGATAATTGCATATCAACTTAAGGGACTGTAGGAGAACATTGCAGAAATTCTGAAACTCAGGATTTGAAACCAGTCATATCTTCCCACAAAACATTCTTGAATCTTCTTGCCACAAACATGCCTGGTGAACATAGCTATCTCCAGTGTGGCAATTCTCATGCTCATACATGCCCGTGGGTGTACAAACTGTGGAAGTAAATGTGTATACAGAAATATATTTTACACACATAATTAATTTTATGAATTATTCTGAATACATTTGTAACACTAAAAAGAAAAAAAAACAACTTCAAACACACTTGCCTTTGGGTCAATTCTAATTGATAATGACCCTGTAGGGCAGAATCAAACTGGCCCTTTGGGTTTCAGGGTCTATAATTCTTTTCTGGAACAAAAAGTCTCATCTTTCTCCTAAGGAGCAGATACTCATTCAAACTCGACCCTCTGGTTAGCAGGTCAGCATGTAGCCCGTTATGCCACTAGGGGTCCCTGCATGTGTAAATAACCACCTGAAATTCTTTGCTTATGAACTAACAAACATTTAAATTAGTACATCTCAGTCCTTTTCTGTATTTCTGGGTATGCGACTATACTTTCTTTTCTCTTTTAGCTATGAGTCCTCATCACCTCCTCTGAAACTTACATATTTTAATAGAGCAACCCTCCTCTCTTAGCTGACTGGGTGCATCCCATGACTGATAATGTGGCTTTTAAGCAGACATCTTGTTGAGTCTTTGCAAACTCAGAAAATATTACCTTCAACTCTTGCTTAGAAAATTCCACAGCTTCTAATAACACCACATTTGACCTCTCAAGAAGAAAAAGCTGATGAGTACATCTAAGATCTTTAAACACATTGTTTAACAATAAAGAAGAGGTGTTCATTAGCTGAACATGAGACCCCAGACTGAACAGATAATCATTTGATATGGTCCAAAATTCCAAATCATTTTAGCAACATCCAATTTATAAAATCCTATCTAATATAAATCGATTTGATTGTTATTTATATTAGCTATTATAATTTGTAATGACCCCCTACTGACATGATTCTGTGGCTTTCCTTGGCAATGTTCAGTTGCCTGTTGTAGAAAAGGAAGATGGTGGAATGGAATGGCTTGTCGGATTAGGACCAGTTTCCTACAAAGAAAGCAGGTTTTGTTTTTTTCCATCCAAGGAGGATTCCTATTGGCACACATGGTTAAGCACTTGACTGCTAACCAAAATATGGGGGATTCAAACAAGCCAGCTGCTCTGCAGGAGAAAGATGTAGCAGTCTGCTTCCAAAAGGTTTTCCAGGCTTGGAAAGCCTGTGGACAATTCTATTCCACCCTAGAGGATCACTATGGGTCACAATCAACTCAAGGCAATAGGACTGGTTGTTTTAAAAGTAATATCAACAAAATCCTTCAGACTGCTCATAAGTTATTTTAATTTTTTGTCTTCCTATTTTGTATTTCATTGCAGTCGCATGAAACCCTTTCTAGTCATCTCAAGTTTCCATCTGTATTTCAAGCACACTGACTAATAATAGTATTACTTTTCTGAAGAAGGCAGAGTCAACCCACTTAAACGTTTTCCATATCCTCGTCATCCAACACACCAACCATCTTCCATCCAGACATTTGTATGCTACCTCCTCTACAAATGCCCTTTGACCGCCCCTCCTCCTCCTCCTCTCAAATGAGTGCCTGCTACTACTCCCTGTATTTCGCTTTCAGTCTCGTCATCACCACAAACTTTTGTTTCTTATCTGTAGACTGTTGCCTAAGCGGCTCCTAGTCTAACCATTTTTTAAAAATAAATAAAAAGGAGAGAGACTGAAAATAAATAAAGTCACAATACAAAGATGAAATACAAGTTTCAGGTTTCCGGCTTTTTAGGATTCCATGCACTGAATCTTAATAGCAGTCAAATAGTTGGCCAAACTAAGTATATAAGCATGTCTGACATATTACATGTTATCTAAAAAGAAAGCCTGATGGTGCTGTAGTTAAGCACACGACTCCTAACTGACAGGTCTGTGATTCAAACACAGCAGCTGCTTCCACGATGATAAAAATCCTTGACTCCTATAGGATAATTCTACTCTGTCCTGCAGGGTCAATACTGAGTTGGAATCAATTGATGGCATGGTATATAAAAATATTATCTACAAACTTGGGGACAAATATGCATAAGTATTATGATATGGGTAAAATTCAGGGCAGAAAATATAGAAGAAGAACTTGACCTAGATTAATGCTAATGTCGAAAGCTTCTAAAATATTCAGCCGAAGAGAAAATCCAAAATTACATAGAATTATTTGGAAAAGAAGGTGCAAGGCATGCTAAAAATCATAAAGAAGGATTAAGAGTTAGCATGCTGCAAGATATGATATCAATAGCTATTATTGTAGTTGCACTAATGAATAGTAATCAAATAACAGTGTTCAATAGGTCTGTGAAGGAGTACAGAGGTTATTCTGAAAGAAATATGACCACAGATTTTTACAATGAGTAGCATAATCAGATTTGTATTTTAGAAAGACTACTTTCAGCGGTTGGTTGTCCGGTAGACTAGAGAAACAAATCCATAGAAAATCATATTTTATAAGAGATAGTTTTATATAAAGAGTAATTGTATATTAAGAAAGCATCCCATCTGCCTCCTTAGCGCAGTAGGCAGCACGTCAGTCCTATAATCTGAAGAAAGCACCCCAACCCAGTCAAATCCAAGTCCGTAAGTCCAACACTAGCCCATATGTCTGATACTAAGCTATAAAGTCCTCTTCAGATTCACGAAACACATGCAATGACGCCAAATACAGAATGATCACAGGCCAGCGGGTAGAAAATCTTTGGATCCAGTGGTGGTTTAAGCATCTGAGCACTGGCAGGAGTCTCCACATGGCTTCTCCAACTTCCAGGTCTGCATCAGGGTAGGTCCATGTGCCCTCTCCTCACGGATGTCTCAAAGGGCGTCCGCAGAGAAAGACAGTCTCTTCTGACTCCAAAGAGGAAGCACAGGAGTTCCCAGAATCCTCAGGAGAAGGCCATGCCCACACAGAGGCCTCACTGGCTATCTGTGGATTGACAAGCTAGATTCCACCCCTACATTCTTACTCCTCAAATTGACAGCAGATTATGTAACTAACACAAGGGCCTAGATGGAAATTGCACAAATCCTGAAAACTAGACCAATAGCTTTACAAGTCATCTGAAGGCTAGAGGGACGGGACTAAGAAACATGGGAGTGACTAAGCCATACGGGGCCATTGTGAAAAAGCACAGCAAAACATCTTCATCATATGCCTAACACCTGCCACTGGATCCTAAACAGGACAGTGATGCAGGCGGCCTCCATTGCATGATTGGCCACTAGCAGCACCTTTTCACATAGGCACATGCAGGAACTTACACTTTTGGGAAGAAAAGAATATAAAGTAAAATGTGAACAAGGGCAATGGTGTTCTGAGAGGCAAAATCTCCACAGGCAACGGACTGCAGTTGCTGAGACAAGGAAATCAGTACAAGCAATTTCGGACTTTAGTTTTTCATTGAGTCAGAAAAAATAAGTTGTGAGCATAAGGTTATCTGTATCGCTCAGTCTTACCATATATTATAGCCATAAATTCAAATATCATGCACACATTTTAACTATGGCTATATTATATCTAGAGATATAATTTTATATAAGTATATATGTTGGTGTGTAAACACTTTCAAGTTATATAATTGCAGTGTGGTACATCAAATACAATCTCATATGTGAAAAATACTAATGACCCAGGAAAATGTTAATAAGGTGTTAAAACAAAAAAGGAAATTGTTCCATTTTATAAAATTGGAGAAAAATTCTTATAAAAATAATTTTTATGAAACAAATATATGTGCAATTTATTCTTTGTGTGAAGAATTGTTATTGGTGCCAGATAAACAACAGTAAACACAATAGAAAAACATTCATTAATCTTAATCTCTGGATTATATTGGGAGGAGACAAACAAAAAACATAATAAATAAACTATTTAGGATGCTGTTCTTAGGTGCCATTGTCAGTTCTGACTTACAGCAGCTTACAGTTTTACATGTAAACTTATAGTTTTACACATGGAAAACACAATGTAATGCTACATGTTCTAGGCCATCTTCATAATGTTTTCTCTCTTTGGTCTCATTGTTGCAGCCACTCTGTCAATCCCTCTCATTAACGGCTTTCTTTTCCCCAGGCAGTTTTCTTTGCCAAGCATGCTATCCTTCTCCAAGGACAATTACCCCCACCCCCACACACCACACAATGACATATCTACGTACATGAGATGAAGCCTGGTCTCCCTCATTTCTTATAAGCATTCTGACTATGCTTCTTCCAATACAATTTTGTGCTGTATCCCAGCAGTCCATGGCACATTGAATAATCATACACAACACCATATTTCAAAAGGCGTCAATTTATCTTTGATCTTTATTCCATGTCTGATATTTACATGAATATGAAACAATTTAAAATACCGTGGCTTGACTGACTCACAGCACTATGGAAGACAACAATGGGGACACACTGTGGAATTGTGCCAACTCGGACCTCACCACACCAAGGTGAAACACTAAGGGCTTGCAACAGAACACCAAAAATAGACTGTGGAGCTGGGGCATGGCGCCCCATCAGACTCAACTGGAAAATACTCATAAAGGACAACAAATAAACCTTGAACTATTTATAGCTTTTTTCTTTTTTTGTCATTGGCTTTTGTTGTCGTTGTTGTTGGAGCTATAGTTTTATTTTCTACTGTTACTTTGTTTTGCTTGGTCTTGTGTTTGTGCATAGTATTATCTCTGCATATCTATCTAGATAAGATAGGAGGAGAAACGAAGAAGACCACAGTTCTGGGGCGAGATGAAAAGGCGCTGAGAAGGAAGTGGGTGTTAACAAATCCAGGGACAAGGGAACAAGTGACGGAAAATTGATGACGAGGAGGGTATAGGAGGTCTGGTAGGGCTTGATCAAGGGCAATGTAACCAAGGGAAATTACTGAAACACAAATGAAGGCTGAACATGATAGTGGGACAAGAGGAAAATAAAAGGAAATAGAGGAAAGAACTAGGAGGCAAAGGACATGTATGGAGATCTAAATAAAGGCAGGTATGTATGTAAATATATCTATATTTGATGATGGGGAAATAGATCTATGTACATATATTTATAGGTTTAGCATTAAGGTAGCAAATGGACATTGGGACTCTACTCAAGTACTCCCTCAACACAAGAACACTTTGTTCTAATAATCTGGCATTCTGAGGTGCTCACCTTCATGATACAATTGGTGAAGACAAAGTGGGTGCATAAGCAAATGTGGTAAAGAAAGCTGATGGTGCCCAGCTCTCAAAAGATAAAGCATCTGGGTCTTAAAGGCTTGAAGATAAACATGCAGCCATCTAGCTGAGAAGCAACAAAGAACACATACAAGAAGCACATCAACAAGTGTGGTTATAAGGTGTCGAAGGGATCAGGTATCAGGCATCAGAGACCCAGAGCAAAAAAATCATAATGTGAATGAGGGCAGAAGTACAGAGTAGAAGCCCAAAGCCAATCTGTAGGCAATTGGACATCTCCTTACAGAAGGGTCATGTGGAGAAGACGGGTCAGTCAGGGTGCAGTAGCACCGATGAAACATACAGCTTTCCTCTGGTTCTTTAATGCTTCCTCCCCCCACTATCATGACCCTAATTCTACCTTACAAATCTGGCTGGACCAGAGCACACAGGGAATACAGACAGATGAACTCCCCAGGACCAATATTGAAAGTAGCCATACCAGGAGGGGAAAAGGAAAGTGAGAAGAGATAGGGGAACCGATCACAATGGCCTACATATAACCCCCTCCCAGGGGGATGGACAACAGACAAGCGGGTAAAAGGAGACATCGGACAGCGCAATGCATTAAAAAATAATAATAAATTTGTAGATTATCAAGGGTTCATGAGGGAGGGAGGGAAGTGGAGAGAGGGGGAAAATGAGAAGCTAATACCAAGGGTTCAAGTAGAAAAAAATGCTTTAAAAATGAGGATGGCAACATATGTACAAATGTGCTTGACATAATGGATGGATATATGGATTGTGATAAGAGTTGTATGAGGCGCCAATCAAGTGATTTATAGTTTTAAAGAATTACACAAAATAACAATAATAATTTATAAATTATCAAAGGTTCCTGAGGGAGGAAGGGAGGGTGGGGGTGGGAGGGAAAAAAATGAAGAACTGATACCAAGGGCTCAAGTAGAGAGAAAATGTTTTGAAAATGATGATGGTAACAAATGTGCTTGACACAATGTATGTATGTATGTATTGTGATAAGAGCTGTATGAGCCCCCAATAAAATGATTTTTTTAATACCATGGCTTGGGTCACTGGCACCTTAAACCTCAAAGTGAATTATTTGTTCGTTAACACTTTAATGAGAACTTCTGCAAATTTGCCTAATGTCATTTGATTTCTTGATTGCAGTTTCCATGAGCATTGATGGATGTAGTATTTTAGGATGTGATAAGTGCAATGGGTGAAAATAAAGAGAGTAAAGGGAAACACATTAAGAGGGTGATAGCTAGGGATCATGTCAACTAGAAACTCCTGGGTAAGGGAAGGGACAGAGTGCAACTTATCAATTGGGTCGCAGCCTAGTGACACCTCCATGGTAGCATAAGCCTTTTTGTACGAGAGAGAGATTGAACAAAGTTAACTCTTCTTTGGCCCTTCACCTGCTGCTGGAGCAGGATCTTCCATCTGGTTCCTCCATATCATGTTGCAACATCTTGCAAGGTTGGAGCAATATTCTCCAGGAGCCTGCATCAGCTTTAAGTCAGCACCTGATAGACGGTGCTGTTTCTCCCACAGCCACAATCCACAGGTCCTCGAAGCAAAGGTGAAAATGGGAGGGGCAGCAATATTACTCCTAAGGAACCACTCACTACATTCTTTTTTCTCCCTGTCCCTGCAAGCCCCTGCTCTTCAGATCTGGAAGTCTTAGTTCCAAAGGGGTGAATACTCTCACCTGGAGACACAAGACTGACTCCATTGAACTGAAAGATAAGAATGTCCCCTGGTCACTTTGGACTCTTCATGCCTAAGGATCAACAGGCAAAGAAGAGTAGCAGTGCACTGAATTGTATGATTGATCCTGATTACCAAAGGGGACTTGGAGTAGTATTTCATAATACTGGTAAGGAAGAATATGTCTGGAGTCCGGGTGATGCTGCAGGTCATCGTTTAATAGTATAAGGTATTAAGTACAGCGCGTAACTTCTGACATGACTACTAATAGTCCAGACTCCTTGGTAATGAAGTTTTGGGTCACCTCAGCAGGCAAAGAACCATGACCAGTTGATTTCCTTGTGGAGGTAAAAGAAATACAGAATGGGTGGTTCTCAGTCCTTAGGTTGCCACCCCTTTGGGGGTCAAATGACCCTTTGACAGGGGTCACCCAATTCATAACAGTAGCAAAATTACAGTTATGGAGTAGCAACAAAATAATTTTATGCTTGGGGGGTTACCACAACATGAGGAACTGTATTAAAGGGTCGCAGCATTAGGAAGGTTAAGAACCACTGGTTTATAGGAGAGAGAAGGCGGCGAAAGTGGGTTGACTGATCTGAAGTTCATGACCTAGCACTAGGGGGCTAGGCTTGTTGAGTATTGGTGAGAGCTCATGGTCTAAAGGCAAGGCGACCAATGGGCACCCTGTCGAGGCTGAGTGTCGTAGCCCATGTTGAGTTGACCAGAATCCGACCAGATAAGGAGATTTTTGAGCCTGTGAACTGGTGCATATTGTTGCTGACTTTATGGATGGCCTGTCCGGATTTGACTTTGCTTATGGATGTGGACTTCACAAAGTTCCAACTGGAATGGAGGTTCTTCATGTCAAAAAATATGATTGTCTCCTCAGAGCACTGGGTTGATGTAAGTGGGCAGTATAGAAATTGGATACCCAAAATTGGGGGAATGGAGGCATAAAGTGGTTGGCTTACAAACATTCATAGGTAGGGGAATATATTTGTAGGATTATAGGATTACAGTGTACGTGTTACTTAACTGAAAGTGTTAGGCTAAAAAATTGTGTACAGGTGCCAAGTTGGAAAGGAGTGGATTGAGATAATTAAGGCATATTGTGCCAACATGCCCTATAAACAAATATGGGATCAACTGAAGGGTGGAGAGATAAATGGCTCAGTGAGCCTCACCTTTCTTGTTCCTGGGTTTCTTGCGCTCTGATGGTCGGACCAAGGTGCAGATGCCTTAGCCAGTTCCCTGCTTCAGCTGGTAAGGCTTACTTCCTGCAACACATCCCTGAGGAGAAGCCACATGGACCTACCCTGAAGCAGCCCTGGGTGCTGGAGAAGCCATGTGGAGACTCCTGCCAGTGCGGAGAAGCTTACACGCTGACTGATTTGGCAGTTGGTATCATTGCGTGTGTTTTGTGAGATTGAGGAGGACTTTGTAGATTGTTGTCGGACATCCTGGCTAATGTTGGACTTATGGGTTTGGACAGCACTGGGTTGGAATGCTTTCTTAATGCACACTTACTATATATGTGTGTGTGTGTGTGTGTGTGTGTGTGTGTGTGTGTGTGTGTGTGTGTGTATAAAGTTTCTGTGGATTTGTTTCTCTAGTTTACCCAAACCAACACATTCACTTATAAAAGTAAGATGACAATTGGGTTAGTAAGAAAGATTCATCAACACTCATTCCTGTTTAAGACACTAAGAAAGATAGGAATGGATGGGAAATTCCTCAATATAATACAAGCTATATATGAAAAACCAACAGCCAACATGGTAGTCATGGGAAAAAAAGGTGAAAACAATCCCACTGAAAAGGGGGACCAGATAAGTATAACCCTTGTCCCCACTTTTATTTAATATCATAGTGGAGTTACTGGCTAACAACATAAGGCAAAGGAAAGACATTAAAAGTATTCATTTGGGGTAAAAAAAGAGGTGAAACTATCATTATTTGTAGATGGTGATTTTACATACAGAAAACCTCAAAATCTCCACAAGAGGAGTGCTGGAAGCGACAGAGACATATGACAGAGTGGCAGGATACAAACTCAACAAACAGAAGTCTATCGGATTATTATGTACATTGGATGAGACCATGGAAGAGGAGATCAAAAAGTAGTGCCCTTCACAATAGCCAAGCAGAAATTGAAATATCTAGGGATATACCTAACCAAAAGGAAAAAATATTTATACAAGTAAAATAACAGAATACTATTACGAAAGACCAAGAGTGACCTCCACTAGTGGAAGAATATTCCATGCTCATGGATCGGAAGACAATATAGTAAAGATGTCAGTCCTGCCCAACACCCTACATATGTTTAACGCTATCCCAATACAAATGCTAGCATCTTTCTTCAAAAATTGGAAAAACTGACTATCAATTTCATATGGAGAGGGAAGAAGCCCAGAATTATCAGAAAACTCCTCAAGAAGAAGGACAACATTGAAGGGTTTGTTTGACCTGACTTGAGCACCTCTTCTACAACCACGGTGATCAAAGCAGTGCGGTACTAGAATAATGACAGATATTCAGAACAAGGGGAAAGAACTCAAAACCAAGAAATGAAATTATCAGCATACAGACAACTGATATTTGATAAGGGCCCAAAAATCTCAAATGGGAAGTCATGCCCTCTTCAGCCAGTGGTGCTGTAAAATATGGGTATCTACCTACAGAAAAACGAAGCAAGGCCATTAACTCATTCCATGCACAAGAATAAACTCAAGGTGGATCACAGACTTCAAGGTAAAACCCTAAACTATTAGGGCCATCAATGAGGAAAATGGGACAAACATAATGAAGGTCAAGCATAATAATGAGACAGGAGGAAAGTAAAAAGAATTAGAGAAAAGAATTAGGAGGCAAAAGACATTTACAGAGTTATAAATGTAGATATGCACATCTGTAATTATATTAATATAGTGGTTCTCAACCTTCCTAATTCCATGACCCTTTAATATAGTTCCTCATGTTGTGGTGACCACCCAACCATAAAATTATTTTCGTTGCTACTTCAAAACTGTAATTTTGCTACTGTTATGTATCAGGCAACCCCTGTGAAAGGGTTGGTAGATCCCCAAAGGCTTCACACCCCACAGGTTGAGAACCGCTGTATTAATATATAAGGATAGGGATATAGGTTTATGTACATATATTTATGTGGTAAGTATATTTATGTGTTAAGTAGCAGATGGACATTAGGCCTCTCCTCAAATCCTCCCTCAATGCTTTGTTCTAATAACCTGGCATTCTGTGATGGTCACCTTCCCAACACAATGGCCGAAATCAAAATGGGTGCATATCAAATGTGAAGAAAGCTGATGAGGTCGGACTATTAAAAGATATAGCATCTGGGGTCTTAAAGGTTTGAAGTTAAACAAGCAGCCATCTAGCAGGGAAGCAATAAAGCCCAACAAAGCAGGGAAGCAACAAAGCACACTAGCCTGTGTGATCATGAGGTGTTGACAGGATCATCAATCAGGCAGTAGGAGACTCAAAATTACCATATCTGTGTGAACAAGAGTGGTTGGAGTGGAGACCCAAAGCCCATCTGTAGACAACTGAACATCCCCTCACAGAAGGGTCACAAGGAAGGGACTAGTTAGCCAGGATGCCATGTAGCACTGACAAAACACACAACATTCCTCTAGTTCTTTAATGCTTTCTCACCTCAAGTATCATCACTCCAGTTCTACCTTACAAATCCAACTAGACCAGAGCATGTGCACTGCTACAGATAAGAGTTCTCAACACAGGGAATCCAGGACAGATAACCCCCTCAGAAATAATAATGAGAGTAGTGATACCATGAGGTTAGAAGGAAGGTGGGTGGGGGTAGGGGAGAAAGTATGAATTGATCATAATGATTGACTTATAAATGTCCCCCACCCTAAGAGGAAGAATAACAGAAATGTGGGTGAAGGAAAACAGAAAATGGTAAAATATATGGAAATAACAATCGTTTATCAAGGGGTCACTCGGGTGGGGAGGAAGGGCAAAAAGAGGAGGTGATACCACGGGCTCAAGAAGAAAGAAATGATGATGGCAACATATGTGCAAATGTGCTTGATACAATTGATATATGGGTTGTTATAAGAGCTGTAAGAGCTCCCAATAAAATGATTTATAAAAAAAAGAAAAGGAAATGGGGTCAATACATGTTAGTTGTATCAGGTTAGGCACAAGTACTATAATTGTTTTGGTGGTTGTGTGCAGTTAAAGAGTTATTACAGGTTTCAAGTTGTCTTGGGGTGGTCTGTGATGGTTAGAGATTGTCAGTTCGAGACTCTTGGATAAGGGTAGAGACGGAGTTCAACCTGTCAATTGGGTCGCAGTCAGATGACACCTTCTCAGTGTCATTAGCATTTTTTGTATAAGAGAAATAGAGACATAGCAGAGAGAGAAAGAGAGCCTTCTTTGGCCCTTTGCCTTCTACTGGATCTTGCATCTGGCTCCTTGGTCTCCCGTTGTGTTGTATGCCAAGAGTCATCAGCGAACTATCAGTGGTGGATTCATTGGTTATCTGCATCCACTGACCTGTGCCCCCTGCGCTCTGCTTCACCATCCTGCTTCCAGTTCATCCGTTTCCATAAGTTAGGAGAAACCTGGTTTGAACTGGACTGGATTTACCTATTTCTACAACTACGTAAACCACTTCTTGATACAAATGTCTTTCTATATAGATGCACTGCATGCAAACATTACTGATGTTGCTGCTCTAGAGAAGCCCACCTAACACATTATTATGAATTGTAGGGTAGGCCTTACTGAGTTGTATAGTTAAATGCTCACTACTTGCCAAAAAACCGGCAATTCAAACCCACCCAAGGCACCTCGAAAGGTAGACCTGAAGATCTACTTCGAAAAGGCCACAGATTTGAACATCTTATGAATTGCTCATGGAGACATCGGATCACTATGAGCAGGAATCAACTCTACGGTAAATAATAGCAAAAGGGCTTAATGAG
This sequence comes from Tenrec ecaudatus, assembly GCF_050624435.1. Lineage (NCBI taxonomy): Eukaryota > Metazoa > Chordata > Mammalia > Afrosoricida > Tenrecidae > Tenrec > Tenrec ecaudatus. The sequence continues at coordinate 75,054,145 of NC_134534.1, read as the reverse complement.
AAATTGACAATGGAGGAAAGAGGGTGGTGGATCTGACTCCCCATTCCAAATCTTCAATAACATCTGAGAGTAGTTATTTCTGCTTGTTATTTTTTAATGGGTAATTTAGGAATATTAGTGAAGTTTTTAATGTTTGCCTTCATTTCCTACAATGAGTACACGTAGCATATAAAATCAGAAGGAAAATGTTTAAGAACTAAATAAAAGATAATCTGTAAGACTGAAAAATCAAAGTTCTACTCCAGGTCCAATGGAGTCCTAATGGCGTCGTCTAAGGACAGGAGTTAGGCTAAAGCAAGTCCACTACTCCAAATGCACTAGTCACTCTCCAGGAAAAAATGAGCCTTTTTTTTCCCACAAAGGTTTAAAAGGTCAGAAATACACAGAGGCATTTCTACTCTGTCCTGTGGGACAGCTATGAGTCAAAATTGACTTAATGGTACTGGGTTACTCTAGTCCTAGAAGGTTTTATAGGTAAAGTTTTCTAATGCATCAGGGGCAAAAAGTCATCCCAACTTCATGTAACAATCCATAGAATAGGAAAAGATGAAATGTCCCCAACTTAGAAGATTAGTAAGTACTGACCCCAAACCAAAAGAATCATAAAAACTATAGGTGAAGGGAAGTTATTGTTTGTCATATAGAGATTTTGTTTCGGGTGGTGAAAATATTTTAAAAACTGTAATGATTATTCATCATTGTAAATGTAAACAATGTCATCAAATTGTATGCTTAAAGCTGGTTAAAGTGGCAAATTTGGTTATGTAGAATTTACAACAATAAATATTCGCTTAATCATAGCTCTATCTGTTTAGATTTTAAAATCCTAACTAAAATATTAGCAAATCAGAATAACAGCATTTTAACCATGTGGGGTAAATCCCTGAAATTCAAAGATGATTGCTTATTCAAAAATCTATAAATCTAATTTGCAGCATTATAAGATTAAAGGAGAAAAACATGATTGTCACAATAAATATGGAATAAGCATTTGATAAAATTCACAATAACATAAGAATTAACAATTTAGGCAACCAAGGACAGAAAGAATAGCTTTAATCTAATGCTATGGAAAAAAACCCTATGATAAACATCATCCTAAAAGAAGAAAACATAATACAAAGGACAAATTTTTATGTATGTCCTTAACCCAGAACTCCCTAGTTGTCCAACGTGTCCAGTAATATTCTGCTGCCTACTAGAAAAAAAGGAAAAATACTATTTTTAATGTAAATCTATATTAATCTTCCTTTCAAATTTAGCAGTTAATATTTGTCATTTTTTAAACCCTTGATTATTTCTAGCCCAGTCATAAAATTCAGGCTTTTTGCTATTTTATGTTTCTTCAGCTAATAAATTAGTCAGATACATTTATAATTCATAAATGTACTGATGTAATATAAATGTTGTTTTGAGCATTGACATTATACACTACAGACTCAGCAATGTATTTTATTTATAAGCTATGGACTAGTCTAGTCATTGCCCAAACTCAAATAATATCAAAGATCTCACCAGAAACAAAGATAAACTACAGTTTGGGTTCTAACTAAATTATGAGTCTGGCATGCTTGAATATGCTTTTATTGAAAGAAATAACATAGCAAAAAGGAGAAAAGCAAAGGTTAACTAATGAAACCAAAAATATATCATGGCAAACCAGGATTCCTCAAATTATCCTGAGAAATGAATATAACACGTCCAATTTATCAAGAAAATAAAAAGAAAGAACCTAAATGCAAACACAGGATATTAGAGAAAATGAAATTTTTCTTTCAATGCTATTCTTGGAGGATGTTTTGCAAGATGTTTTGACCTGAGATTTCAACATGAATAATGGTAATAACAATAGATACTTGTCATCACACGGTGTTGATAGAGAATGGAAAGTTAGTCTACCATCCCAACTGTTTTCCTGGAGAACCAGCAGGCATTCTGGTTTACTGACACAGGGGACACAAACAGGAGAGGAAAGGTGAAAGAAGAGGCTGAAAACCAGACTGGGCTCTTGAGCTCCTGCCCAGTCACCACCTGTCAATGAAGGTTTGTGTATTGCTATGATGTTGAGCAGATTCCAGTGTCGCTTCCAGACCATGATGGACTAGGAAGAAAAGACCTGCTCAGCTACTTCCATAAATGAACCAATGCACGCCATAGAGATCACATGAGTCCAAGCCATGACCAATTATAGGCTCAATGCATAACCAGGTGCTATTTCCTTATATTATACATATGGTCACCATGAGTAGGGGAGCTAAAATGCAATTGAAAACAGGTGTGCTAGGCTACAGAGTCTGGGCTTATCCTAATGTTCACTAACAGAAAGGCAAGCACATTCTTGTTGCTATTGATAAACAAGTATTTTAGCAAAATATTCCTTTACATTAATGCACTGCTTTATGTCTACCCATGATGGACTATTAAAAGTTAACCTCCTACAGTAAATAAAGAAACACTTTCTAGCACAGCCTGGCCCACAAATCTATTCAGAAGATTATGCATAAACTAGACAGGAACTTCTTATGAAAGACAACAGGATTCACAACTTCTGTTTTTAGGACTTTGGTGTTTTTGAACATGGTCATATTCTCCTCTTAACATTTAGCATTCTCTTTCCATGACCATCCAAAATAAGTTTTAAAAATAGCATCTAAGAAAAGAAGTGTGATCCTGCCGGCCCCCTCAGTGGGAAAGTGCTAGTTTCTCATGAGCCGCTGGCCGCTTATCTACAATGCATAGGGACGCACAAATGGTCTCGTGCGACTTTCAACATCTTTGAACATACCGAAGCTCTGATTTTCCAGTGCTCAAGTTAATTTCTTACACTACTTTTAGACACGGAGAGTGAAGACGATTTTAAATCAAACATCGGAGTAACTATGTTTAGGACCCTCAATCCATGGAGGCATAGTGATTTAAGGATTGGGAGGCTAATCATAAAGTCAGGCAGTTTGAAAGCGCCACTCTGCAAGGGAATGATGAAGCTTTCTACTCACACAGAGTTACAGTCTCAGAAGCCCAAAGGTTCTACCCTGTTCACAGTTGTTGTTGTTAGGTGTCCTCCTTTCGGTTCCGACCCACGGCGACCCTATGCACAACAAGTGAAACACTGCAGGTATAAATACTATGTAGGCCACGATAGTTCCTGTGCTTGAGCCCATAGCTGCAGCCCTGATGTCAATCCATTTCCTTGAGGGCCTTCCTCTACTTCTCTGCCCTTCTACCTTACCAAGCACCATGACCTTCTCCAGAGATTGCGCTCTCCTGATAACGCAACCGAAGTATCAAAGTCAAAAGCTGGCCACCCTTGCCTCTCCAGAGCACTCTGACTTCAAAATTGACTCAGTGGCAATGACTTTGGTTTTTTTTTGTTGGGGGGGTGGGAGCGAAGGTTTCACTATGAAAAGGAGCCTATGGGCACAGTGGTTAAAGCTAGGAGACATAAAGAACCCACGAGCCACTTCAATGGAGAACTCTGGGGCAGTCTGCTGCAACATGGTCCTACAGTGTCGATGAGTCAGATTCAGCCCAGTGACGATGGTGTTTTATTTCGCTGGTTTGGTTTCCCATCACCAAGAGTGAGAGTGGGAAGCCCACTTGACTAGAAACCCATCTGTAACATGAGAACCTTGACAACGCTTGATTTAGAGAGCTCGTGTGGATTGACATGAAAATCAGAGCAGACAACACAGGTTATCTCTAACACACAGTGCTCTAACATGTATCCGCAATGCAAGGACTAAATATTTGAAACTCAAAAGCTCAAACTCACTTTTGAGGACAGGCTTTCTCGCTTAAGGGCACTGATAACAGTCCCTGGGAAGGCTGCTGACCAAATGGCAAACTCCAAGACCAGTTAATGAAAGTCCTTGTCTTTTCCTCAAAGTCACCTCATGGGGTGGGGGTACAGGACTAGGAGAAAGGGGAGGAAAGGGGTGAGGTGTAAGCAGATATGTTCTACACGGAGATGGCAGTCTGCGCGAAGCAGTTGCAAATAACTGGACCGAGACAAACAGACACCGATGTGTGACACCGTGTTTCTGGTAGCATGTGTAATGTGTCAAGTACTCATTTAGTTATGGGAGAATTAATTTTTCTTTGTGACTTTAAGAACAACTTCAACGAAGAGAGGACATCCGAGAGACCGTGAAGGATGAGGCTTTCTGCAGGCAGAGCATACTAACATTATCAGCCAAGAAAAAGCAGGAGGGCTTCATACTCTGGCCTTTCTCAGAAAAGTTCTAGGAATGGAATTTTAATCTACGCAACCAGCCAGAAAGACTGTGGGCTAAACTATGTCCCTCGCTTTCCATTATCATTAAAAACAATCACGTGTAAGCTGTGACCAGCTCCTGTGCCAGTTAAGCTTATAATGATGGGGTTCATTGTTAGGGACGTGTGTTTCCTTGTGGGTGTGTACGGCAACAGGAAAAGACGGAGGAAAACTATCTAAGGTGAGAGTGACTATGAGAGACGTCAAAGCAATCCCAGGACACTGGATAGAGGTTATAGCTCCTCTAGCTCCGCTTGGGTTTCTTCGGTGAACTTCTCTTTGGAGCCATAGTATTTGAAGCCTGATCGATGCAGAAATGATTTCAACCAAATTTCCATACTAAGAAGAGATATCTGGTGATCCAGTTCCAAAAATAGCCAATGAAAACCCTAGGGATCACCGTGGTCAGATATTAGAGAAATGATTCTATTAGTTTCTGATACGCATGGATTCACCACTAGTAGCGGCCAATCACTAATCCAGCTGTCAATAACAGAAAGAAGACTGGGCTGCCCTGGTACTTAGTTTATGACTTTTGCAGAGATCTGGTAAGTCTGCGCCTCAACAACAAAAGACTTCATTGTATATGTAGACACACTTTCACACACACACGAGGATAACCAAAAAAAAAAAAAAAAAGATCCAGAAGTTTTCCCCAAAGCCATGTATTTAATTCCCCCCCCCCCAAACAACCTGATCACCTTCAAAGTACTCTCCATTACACTTAATACATCTGTTGAGTCTGCGATTCCATTCTTGGAAACCTTTTTCACACTCATGTGTTTGAATGGCTGTCAGCACCTCCCTTGTTTTTCTATTCACCGCTTCTAAGTCATCAAATTGCTGTACTTTCATGACCCTCTTCATTCATGGAAACAAAAAGAAGTCTCACAGAGTGAGGTCAGGTGAATAAGGTGCATGGGGCACAAGGTAGGCTGTTTTTTGCCAGAAACTGGTGCGCTGAGATGGCTGCATTGAGCAGGTGCATTATCATGGTGACAAAACCAGGCCTTCATCTTCCACAAATCAGGCCATTTTTTTTGTTTTGTTTTCATTTTTTGTCACACACTGTCATGCAATCTTTTCAGAACCTCTAAACAGAAAGTTTGATTAAGAGTCTGACCTGGTGGAATAAACTCCAGAGGGACTATCACCCTCACACCCAAAAAAAAGAGCATCAGTTTTATATATAGTCCTTCCAAAAATGAAGCTTTAGTCTTCAGACGCATACAATTCTAGTGACCCAGCATGTAGTGTAGAGACTGTCTAAATGGTTCTCCATTCGTTTCCAACAGCAACAGCTGCCCTCTGGTGAGAGCAGTCAGGCACAGTACATCCCAAAGCTATAGAAATGTCCTCATGTGCTACACTGAGATGTTATTTCCAACAGTAGTGATTCAGAAATACAGATTGCATATATACCATAGGTTTCTTAAGTATTTATGAAACTTAGAGCCACAAAATAATTACTTAATTTAAAAGTTAAAAATCATTTACTATCATTTTCAGAGTAATTTTTAAGCATTTAAATTTTCAATTTGCCATATATTCTATTACTAAAAGGATAGCATAAAAATAAATTCCTATAGATTCTCTATTTTGTGGAAAATAATATTTTAGGCATATAAACAAACAAATGAATGTCAATCCGTATACGTTACTTCTTTTGTGAAGAATATTATCCTAGGTGCTATCAAAAGATTGTAATAAGTTTGTCCTACTGTGGTGGACTGTGTGTTGCGGTGTTGCTTGGAGCTCTGTCACTGGATTTTCACATGCCAACAGGGTCACCCACAATGAACAGGTTTCAGCAGAGCTTCTAGATTAAGAACAGACTAAGAAGAAGGAATAGATTGTTCATTTAGGATGAATTAGCCACTGAAAATCTAACAGACAGCAGAGAAAGCTCATGAATAGAAGCAGAACATTGTCAGAGCTAGTGCCAGAAAAGCCGCTCAGGTTGGCACATACGCAAAATAAGACTGAGGAAGAAAGTTAACGTCTCAAAGTGGAGCAGACCATAATGGCGTGGGTAGAGTGATCCTGAGGAGTAAAGCTTTCAGGACCTTCACTTGCTGATGGGCATGACTCAACTGAGAAAAAAGAGCTGCGCACATCAATCACATAATTGGAAGTTGAAATGTATGAAGTATGAATCTAGAAGAATTGGAAGCTTTCAAAAATAAAACAGAAGGGTAAAGATTGATAATCTAGGCATTAATGAGCTTTAATTCGCTGATAATGGCCATTTTAAATCAGAAAATCTGGTTTAAATTCAAAATTTTAATATTAAAAAATATCTAATATAACTGGGTAGTCAGAGCCTCTGTTAAACCTTCTCCTACGAGAGTTTGCACAACAGTGGACAACTTTCTGAAGCCTGAGTTCTGGACCTGCCCTGAAGAACAGAAGCTGTGTTAATGAGATGGAGGAATGGAGACAAAGAATCCCACACAAAGCTGTGGCTTCTGTGTTACAGAGCGGACCCCTGCGGAGCCACACTATTCCTAGGCTCTCTGGTGGTAAACTGATAGCCCTCTCCTCTCAACTGCCTCAGCCTAACAAGGATCCCCCAGCATAATAAGGGGGTTGAGTCTGAATTTGGGTGAGAGGGTTCACAAGTTTCTGTACCCTGGGGCTGAGAGGGTCCCTAACCCACTAGCTGCAGTCCAGCAGGATGGAAGAGATTTCAATTGACTGTGGACTGATTCTCAGTGCCTGGTAGCAACTCTTGGTCACTGGATTGTGGCAGAACTTCCCTGGGGCACGGAGGGAATGGGGCACTGGGGGGATGGGCCAAGCCTGGAGAGATGCAGAATTTGGAGGTCCTGTATTAGGTGACAGAATCACCATGGCAGAGATTGGCTGTATCTCAGGGAGATCTACGATTCAGATCTACAATTCAGAGCTCGATCACCTGCCTGCCTGATGGTTCATGCTGAAATAGAATCTAGGCCATTGGTTCACAACCTTCCGAATGCCACGACCATAAAATTATTTTTGTTGCTCCTTCATAACTGTAATTTTGCTACTGTTATGAATCATAATGCAAATATCTGATATGCAGGATGTATTTTCATTGCTACCAATTGAGCATAATTAAAGCACAGTGATTAATCACAAAACAATATATAATCATATATTGTGAAATATTTATTTCTAATTGCAAATAAATGAAATTTTGTCTTGAAGCATGGTGTAGCATGGGTAACAGTCTTAATATAACCACAGTAAACTACATTGCTACATTGTGTGACAGTGTGCGTAAAAGCCAACGTCAGTGCAAAGGTTGAAATAGCTTTTTTCTCACCAGATGAGAAATTCTCAGGGCAGTATTTGAAAGAGCACAACAAAGATCATCTTCCACAAGTCTACTTCAGTATTTAGACTTCATAACCAACAAGCTGGAAAACCCTGTTTCACAAAGATATATTGTTGGAAATGGAAAAAGAAGGTGAAACACAGTCTCAGACAGAGCAGGATATGACTGCAAACAGGGTCCAGAATTTTGTAATTGGCATTGTAGAGAAACCAGTTCTCGCCGCATAGCTGTGAATAAGTTAATGAGGTCCTATTGTGCTGTCTCAGGAACATCTTCAACTTTGACTGTGAGTGGGCTTCTGGCAAGGGCAAATGGGGTAGATTTGGAAAGAATGATGAAATTTCGTCTGCAAGCATGTGCAAGTGTTCTTTCACAGGAACTATCATCTTAATCCTTTTGTCTGTTCAGTGTCACTTTCCTCAAAGAAAGCAGATAAGGTAGGCAACATGTAAATTTTATTTTCATCCAATTTTTTTTTTTTTGCAAAGCGGAAGTTTCATTGGGAATGACCCGATATGTTCAGACAAATCAAAGCATTTTGCATCTGGTCTTTGCAGTGATAAATTTAACTCATTCAAGATGGCAAAGATGGCAACCAAGTAAGATATTTTCTGCAATTCACTTTTATCACTGAAAAGTGCTTCCAACTGCGGTCTTTCTTTCTGGTTGAAAAATGTTTTGAGTATATCACGAAGCTCAAAAACACATTTTAAAATTTTTCTTCTCAACAACCATCTCACTTCAGTGTGAAATAGAAGAGCATTATTCAGTGCATCCAACTCAGTGTACAGTTGCTAAAGCAGACTGTTTAAAGTGCTCGCCTTTACAAAATTGACAACTTACGATGCTTTTCATTACTTCTTGTAACTCTTATAGCAGCATCTTCATTGCTAACATTTGCTGATGAATCATACACTGAGTTCTGATGCCTTTTGGTGACTCATTCAGTATCAAAAGTTGAAATCCAGATTGACATCCTAGCATAGCTGGAGCACCATCTGTGAAAACACCACAAACCTTTTCCCAAAGAGATCTCATACTCTTGCAGAAATGAACCAACTATGTCAAATACATCACATGCAGTAGTTGTCATTTCAAGAGGTTTGCAAAAATGAAACTCATCTTTAAAGTCACCATCATTAATACACCTCACATAAACCAGTAACTGAACAGTTTTGAAGGTCTGTAGATTCATCAAGCTGGATGCTAAATATTTGAAGTGGAGCAGATTTAATTTCCTGGATTGCCTGATCAAGAATATCAACAGATATGTCATCCATTCAGTTGACAGTGTCATTAGATAAGGAAATTGCACTCAGTTTCATAACAAATTCATCTCCAATTATAACTCAAACAAGGTCGTTGGCCGCTGGCAACAGTAAATCCTCAGAAATGGTGTGAAGTTTCACAGCACTGGTGATTCTGAGTGCCACCAAATATGAAGTGTCAATAGCTGCTACATTTTATTTGTGGTACTTGCTACCAGTGTCAAGTCTGGTTTTCTTGAGTCAGGTTTGCTTCTAAAATAATTGGTATCTTTGCCTACAAAACTCAGGTGCTTGCTATCAAAATGGCATTTTAGTTTGTTCAGCTTCATAGATTCAGCTAATGGAACTTCACAACAAGCAACATAATGTGGTTTCTCAATTCCTGCTGTAATTATCGAGGTAAAACCATACTGTTCAAAGTCCTCACTATATTTTCTTTTCTTAACATTCTTCTCTACATGATTCATTGTCATGGGATGGTTTGCTAGTAAAAATAATATATAATAATTGCCTTAATAATACAAAAGATGATACATGACATAGTTCTGTCAATACAGTTCATCAGTTTTTTAGTTTCCTATGATTTATCAGTCTCTGTGGGTTTTTTTTACATACACATTACTATCACAAGGGGGCAGTATTCACATCAACCACAGCTGAATATAATGACTGATTAGCATCCAGATTAAGTTCCCATGGTGCAGATATATGTATAGATATTTTTTGCAGTAGTTGATGATTTTACAGTACATGATTTTACATTTACCCAATAATTATAATTCATGAAGGATCATTTTACCTCTAATACTGCTGCTTTCCACACAGTAACTGCTTTTAACAGAGTATCTGCTTTCAACACAGCAGCTACTTTCTACACAGTAGCTGCCCTCTACACATGTGTGACTGGTCCATATAAATACATTATGGCAGCGCCAACCCAGTCACATACACCTGTATTGTACGGAGTGTATGTGATAGGGTTGGTATGATGATGTCATCGTGCCAGCTACTTGTATGTGGGTATATCTGCATGTGGGTGGACCTGCCTGGATATAGATAGAGGAGTGGTGTCTCAGTTCCTAAGACTATCAGAAGCATCTGTTTTCTGATGGTCTTAGGCGACCCCTGTGAAAGAGGTATTCGACCCACAAAGGGATTGCAATCCACAGGTTGAGAACGTTTATCTAGGCCCTTCCCTGTAACCATGGCGGGGTGGGTGGGGTATGGGGAGTGGGGGGAAGTGGTCGGAGGGAAGCTCCAGTGAGTATGCAGGCAGGGTTCCATTGAGGCCCCTTGCCCCCTCCTTGTTTTGGTTGTACCCATTGTTTTCTGCCATGCCCAGAAAACTTGGGAGCCCATCTTAAAATTGAGACTTTGAGGAGGCAATGTTTAATTATTTTCTGCCTTTGGCTCCTGCTGGGGGGAAGATGGTGCCAAACTGCCTAGTCACTCTTGACCCTCCTGGTTCTATAATAAGTGCATGAGGATTGCTTTGTGACCAAAGACAAACATAAAAATCAACCAAAATTCTGTCTGTAAAGCCCCAGTCATTTTCTGCACATATTTAGAACCAAGGGGAGCAGCTCAATGAACTGGAGTTCATATGGATGTGGATTCATAGGAGGTCTTGAGCTTTGGATTCTCCCTGGAGGGAGATTGGGTCTATGATCCACAGCTACTTAAGCAACTGGAATAAAATTATTATAGAAAACAGAGGTAGCTCTACAGGAAGCCAGGAAGGTCCTACAAGACCAATCCAATGAAACAAGCAAACAAACAAACTGGAAATAATTCAGCAATTCAAATAGAAACTCAAAATGCAGGCAATAAAATATTAGAACTGGATAACACTTTGAAAGAACTAAACATAAGGATTGGAACAATGGAAAATAGAATCAGTGATCTGGAAGACAAATCTCTCAAGACCAAAATACAAGAAGAGAAAACTATTTTTAAAAGTGCAAGATATTACAAAATAATAATTTATAAATTACCAAGGGTTCATGAGGGAAGGGGCAGAGGGTGGGAAAGGAAAAAATAAGGAGCTGGTGCCAGGAGCTTAAATGGAGAGCAAATGTTTTGAGAATGATGAGGGCAATGAATGTACAAATGTGCTTTACACAATTGATACATGTATGGATTGTGATAAGAGTTGCATAAGCCCCTAATAAAATGATTTTTTTAAAGTCCAAAGAGTTAAAGAAAAGCTATTTTGGGGACACTATAAAATGGAACAATTTGAGAAGTATCCCGGAACAGAGAGAAGAAATATTAACTATAGAGAAAATAGTTGAAATATTAAAGGAGTTTTCCTAATGCTATGACAGACACTCACAGAATTTCAAACAAAAGTGATCCCCAAAGAAAATCATAAAACTTGCTAACATCAAGGAAATAAAATAGTCCTGAGAGCAGTCTAGGGGAAAAGAACAGAATGCACATATAAAGGTATATGAAAGCCAACCGATTAGGGTAAGTGCAGATTTCACTATCAAAACCATGCAAGCAATGTGGCAGTGGATTGATGTATTCAAAATTTTGATATATTAGACATTCTGAGGAAAGGAAAGGAACCCATACCAATCAGTGATCCTATATTCAGCAAAACTATCCTTCAAAATAATTTCAGATAAGGAAAGACTAAAGAAATTTGTGAAAACAAGACCACCTTTAAGAAAATACTAAAAGGAATTCTTTGGGCAGAGAGTCAACAAAAAGATAATGCCCTAAAATTACTTTAAAAGACATTATTATGTAGAAAACATATTTTTCTTGTTCTTTTCTTTTGTTCAGTTTTCCAGTGGCTTATCATTTTGTGAATCTCTTTGCAGAAGTAACTTCTTGCCTCATTGTTTTTTTCCCATAATTTATTGTCTGATTCATTTATTTCTCCTCTAATCTTTACTATTTCTTTTCTTCCAGTGTCTGAGTGTTTGTTTTACTGGTATTTGTCCAGGTTTTGTAGTTGATGTGTTAACGTGATTCTTTCTTCCTTTTGGATGTGTGCAGTTATTGCTATGAATTGCCTTTTGCTATGTCTCACAGCTATTTTAGTTTTATCCTCATTTGTTTCAAGGAATTTTTTATTGTGTTCTTTATTTCTTCAAATACCCAGTGGTTTTTTTGTTTTGTTTGTAAAGTGATGTTTAGTTTCCATATTTTTTTCGGGGGGTGACTGGTTGTCCTGTGGTTGATTTCTAATTTTATAATACTATGATCTGAGAAAATGATGCAGAAGTCTCAACAAGCCTACAACATGCAAAGAAATAGATCTGGACATAAAAATTACCAACTTCAAAAAGTATAGGAAAAGATGGTTTTCCTGGGGAATTCTACCAATCCTACATGACCTGCTTCACAATATATAAATGCACATTATACTACCAAATTCATTTTATGAAGCAAGTATAACCCTGATACCTAAGCTAGCCAAAGATATTACTAGAATTGAAAGTTATAAACCAATGTATCTGATAAATACAGCTGCCAAAAATTTCGACAAATTCTGGACAAAAGAATTCAACAAAGCAGTAAAAATAATACAATGCAATCAAGGTAGAATCTTATCAGACATTCAAAAATAGTTTATATTAAAAACAATCAATATAATTCACCCCATAAACAAAATAAGGGATAACAACCATATGATCAAATCAATAGATGTAGAAAAAGCATTTGATAAAAATCCAACATCCATTCTTGATAAAAAAATACTCAAGAAAATATGAACAGAAAGGAAATCCTTCACTAAAAAAAGGCTGTAGATGTGAAACCAATGGATAGCATCTTATTTAATGGATATTAATATAATATATTCCTCCTTTGAATGGGACTCAGAAAAGGTTGCCTTTTATCACCAGTCTTATTTAATATAGTTCTGGAAGTCTTAGTCAGAGCAAGCCAACATCAAAAAGATATTAAAGGCATCCACGTTGGCACATAAGAAACAAAAGGTTTATTTGCAGATGACATCATTCAATACATAGAAAAGCCCAGAAATTCAAATTAAAATTTTCTTGAACTAATCAAAAAGTTTACATTGTATCAGACTATAAGCTCAACATACAGAAACCAAGTGGATCTTGTATATTAAATAAAATGACACTGAAAAGTAAATTAAAAGAACAGTATCATTTACAATAGCTAACCAAAAGATAAAATATGTAGTAATAAATCTTGCCAGAGAAACAAAAGTCTTACTCAAAGAAAACTATAAAACCCTTAAAGAAGAAACAAAAACAGACTTACACAAATGGAACAATATCCACACCCCTGGATAGGAGGACTAAATATAATGAAAATGTCAGTAATACCTACAAATAAATAAATTCAGTGCAATTCTTATCAATTCCCAGCAAAATTCTTCAAAGAAATTGAACAGCGAATAACCAACTTTATATGGGCAGGAAAGAAACTCAAGATAAATGAAACACTATTTTTTAAAAATCCAACAAAAACAGCAAGAGGCCTTTCACTCCCAGTTGCTAAAACCTATTTTATAGCCACAGTAATCAAAGTAGCTTGGTATTGGTACAGTGATAAGCATAAATACTGATAGATTAGAATTGATGACCCAGAAATACAACTGAGTACCTACAGATACCTGACCTTTGGTAAAGAACTAAAATACATTAAGAGGGGAAGAAATAGCCTTTTCAGTAAATGATACTGGAAAATTTTGGGTTATCTACTGACAAAAGAATGAAATAGGACCAATACTTCACACCATGTACCAAAACAAACTCAAGATGATTTAAAGACATAAATATAAAACCTAGAACCATAAAGACCATCAATGAAAGCATAGAGACAAACATAGATGCTCTAATATATGCATAACTTCATTAGTGCAAATAATGAAAATAATCCACACTATTGCAGACAAAAAAGAGTACTGGGACCTCCAAAAAATATGATACAATGCACATCAAAAGACTGCATCAAAAGAGTTAAAAGAGAACCCACATATTGGGGGAAAATATTTAGCACTGATATATCAAATAAGAGGCTATTTTTAAAAAACTACAGAAAAAATACAAATAACCCAACAAAGTAATAAAAACAAGACATGAATTGCACATTTACTAAATATGACATTCAACTATCAACGAGCATATGAAGATATGTTTGAATTCATTAGCAATAAGAGAAAGACAAAAAGCAATAATGCGATAACACATCTCACCTACATTCTAAGCAAGAACAAAAATATCCGAAAATAATAAATGCTGCATAGGATGCAGAGAGATTGAAACACTCATGAATTGCTGGTGCAATTGTACAACCACCATTGAAATCAATATTGAACTTCCTTAAACAAATCAAATACAAATACATTATGATCCTGTAATATGTCTACTTGGTGCATGTCCCAAAGAAATAAAGAACAAAATATGAAGAGACATATGTACACTTATGTTTACTGAAGCAATTTCCATAAAATGCCAAAAATATGAAAATAATAAAAACTCTATAGAGGAATGGATAGACAAGCTGGTACATTCATAAAATGGAATATTACACACCATTAAAAAAACAATGATGAGCCTGTTAAATACCTTAAGACATGGACAGAATTAGAAAACATTATACGTAGCAAAGTTAATGAATCTCATAAAGATAAGTATTTTAGGAGACCATTAGTATAAAGAAAAATGGTGTTCACCCCAACAGGTAAGGCGGAGACCAGGGGTGGGAGTGAGGATGGAGAGAGGGATAGGGAAGGTATAGGAAACTATGAAGGAAGAGAGAAGTTTGGGGGAAAATACAAAACAAAACAAAAGCACATAGTGGAGTTGGTTTAACGGGATGCTGTTACTGATTGACTTGGTGAGATAAGGCCGGTACAACTTCATGGCATATGATTTTCTTTGTAGCTATTACATTCCACGACCCCAGAAATATATAGTTGAGCCCCTTTTTTATATATAGCCAAGTCAACATATATTATGAGGGAAGAGATGGTGACAAAGCTCTAAATAAACAAATTAACTAAATTAAAGAGAGAGAGACAGGGTCCCAGCCTTAAACGTCCTTCGGATGCCCTTAAATGCCTTACCTATCCTATGTAAACTAAGATCTGAGTGTCTATAAAAGGAAGAGGAGTAAATCTGAAGAAGACAGATTTTTCAGCAACATACAAGTTCATTTCCAACAAACAAATAAAAAAATGGTTTAGTATGCTGGGAATGACAGGTTCAAGAGCAATGACCTACTCATCATCAAAAAAGACATTTAAAGACCTTTTGTTAAGTATAATGCTCTCTGTTTTAGGATAATCTATTTGAATTCAAGAAAATCCGGTCAAAACAACTACTAATCAAATTTATGCATGAACCAGTAAAACTAGTAAGGATGACATGGAAGAATTGTACCAACAGCTTCAGTGTGAAATTGATCAAATATGAAAGCAAGATACATTGATAATTATTGGTTATTGGAAGGTATTAACAGAGAAACAATATTGGGAAAATATAGTCTTGATAGAAATGAAAATGGAGAGCTCACATGACAGAATTTTACAAGAACAATGACTTCATAATAAATACCCTTTTTCAATGACACAAACTGCAAATACACACATAGACTTCACTGCAATTATCAAAATTGACTGCATCTGTGGGAAGTGATGATAAAGTTCAATATTTGAATAAATAAATAAATTTCTTCAATAAATGAAGACAAGGGCCGGCTGTGGAACAGATCATCAGTTGCTCATATGAAAGTGAAGGTTGAAGCTGAAAAGAAAATTAAAGCAAGTCCATGAAAGGGAAAATATGACCTTGGATCTAGCCCACTTGAATTTTGAAAACATCTCAAGAACAGATTTGACTCTCTGCACACTAATGACAGAAGACCTGATGAGCTGTGGGATGATGTCAGAAATATCACTGATGAAGAAAGCAAAAGGTCATTCAAAAGACCGGAAAGGAAGAAAAGATCAAAGTGGATGTCAGAAGAGACTCTGAAGACGTGCTTCCAATTACTATATGATATGGAAGAAATTATGAAATCAAAGAGCTGAGGAGAAAATGTCAAAGGGCAACTAGAGAAGGCAAAGTCAAATATGATGAAATGTGCAAAGATTTGGATTTAAGAAACCGAAAATACTGTTTATCTTAAATTGAAAGAACTGAAGGAAAACTGCAAGCCTTGAGTTATAGTATTGAAAGATTCTATGGACAAAATATTGAATGATACAAAAACTATCAAAAGAAGATAGAAAGAAAAAAAGAAGATAGAAAGAATACAGAGAGTCACAGTATCAAAAAGAACCAGATAACATCCTACCATTTGGGGGATAGAAAATGAACAAGAACCGATGGAGCTGAAGGAGAAGTCCAAGCTTTACTTAAAGTATTAGCTGAAAACAGTGCTCTGGGAATCGATGGAATACCAATTGAAATGTTCAGCTAACTGTTGAAGTACTGAAGACACTCACTGGTTTGTGTCTGGAGGAAATCTATATTTGTACCCATCCCAAAGAAGAGTGACCCAACAGAATGGTCAAATTGTAGAACAACATGATTGCAATCATATGCCAGTAAAATTTTGCTAAAGATCATCCAACAATGGTTAAAGCAGTCTATTGACAGAGGTTCAGCCCTGAACAGAAGAGGACATGGAACAAGGGATATCATTGCTGAAGTCGGTTGGATCTTGGCTGAAAGCAGAGAATACCATAAAAAGTTGACCTGTGTTTTATTAAGTATGTAAAGGTATTTGAATGTGTGGACCATAAAAAAGGTTGGATAATACTGAGAAGAATGGGAATTCCAGAACTCTTTATTAAGTCCATGCGGAACTTGTACCGGGATGAAGAGCAGTAGTGGCAAAAGAACAAAGGGATGCTGCGTGGCTTAAAATCAGGAAGGGTGTGTGCTAGCTCCGAATCCTCTCCCCGCACATGTGTTCAATCTGCATGCTGAGCTAATCATCGTGAAGCTGGATTCTAGGAACACAACTACAACACCAGTGTTGGAAGGAGGCTTATTAGCAACCTGTGATAGGCAGTTGACTTACTGAAAGTGAGGAGGACTTGAAACACTTGCTGTTGAAGATCAAGGACTGCAGCCTTCAGTATGCATCATGACTCAATGTCAAGAAGATCCAAATACAAATGGACCAATAGAGTAATATCATGATAAATGGAGAAAACATTGAAGTTCTCAAGGGTCTCGTCTTGTTTGACTACAAACCAATGCCCATGGAGGCAGCAGTGAAGAGCTCAGTATAAGTTACATAGGTGTATCTGCCGTATGAGACCTCTTGAGGGGATTGAGAACTCGAGAGGATTGTGTGGTTTGCAAAAACCTGAATGAGCATGTTTTTCAAATAAGAATATGGTACAGAATAGGAATTGAGTGGGAAAATAAGATAAAACTCCAATCAGCCAACTTTTTATCTTTTCCAAGTGAGGACGTATATATAGAAAATCAGAGGTTGAGCGGAAATTTTAACCAACAATTTTAAAGAAGCCTTAAGTTGGCCTTGTCTCATTGTGGCTTTATATAAAAGAATGAACCATGTTATGGGATTGCATCATATTAATACTCACAAGTAGGTTTGAGTCTATTGTCAATAGGCATTATGTATAGCAATTTCAGTGAGGGGTTCCCTAGTTTTTGTCCAAAGTAAGTGAGCCAAAATCCCTCCATTCATCCAGCCCTCTGCCAGTGTGTTGTACTGCGCTGGCGTGCTTGTTGAGATGATGCTAGAAGCTGTGTTGCTGGTATTTCAAATACCAACAGTATACCCTATGATGGACACTTCTCAGTGAAGCTTCCAGATGAAGACAGACTAGGAATATAGTTTTGCTTCAAAAGTTAGCCAATGAAAAGGAACAGAAGATAAAAACTACTGCTTTATTTTTTTTAACTTAGTATAGCCCCAGAAGTTGGCACAGAGTGATAATGTCATGATTTTGTCTAAGATCTGTGGGTAGAACTCACTTCTATGGCTGTGACACTAATTAGAGATTGTAAACTTCACAATTTGCCAAACAAACTCATCCTTTAATTTGATATTATATAGTCTAGCCAATTACACAATGAATAGAAGACTGTGGGCCACTGAGAACTAGAACCATGTCGATTTTAATAACCCTTCGCTTCTACGCCAGTTCCTGGCATATAATCTGTATTCAAGGCATTTTTTAATGGAATGAGATGGTAAAACAAGA
Organism: Tenrec ecaudatus; assembly: GCF_050624435.1. NCBI lineage: Eukaryota > Metazoa > Chordata > Mammalia > Afrosoricida > Tenrecidae > Tenrec > Tenrec ecaudatus. Next base: position 75,036,101 of record NC_134534.1, on the reverse strand, counting down.
ATGATGGAAACTGTTTATTGTGCTCTGGAAGCCTGGCACAGTTGTATTATGGATCTGAGAAGGATCATGAGATACCCTCCACATTTTCTTAGTGCACTCACCTCCACCAACTTCCTCAGTCAAAAATTGGTTTTCTTTTGACACCATTGTATCCCCTTTCTACAGAATATTGGCTCTCCTGTTCTTGCTTACTTATTGGAATAGAAAGTGATGCTGTATTGAGATTTGCTCTGCCATATAATTTTTATAAATTACCTTTCATTTTCTATCCATTATATTTTTAGTGTTTAGTGTCAGCTGCCAACGGATATCCATGACCCACTTTCACCCATCTTGATTATTTCAACTATTGGCTTATAGATTACTGGTCTATGTTAACTTCAATGCACACTCATAAATTTGGCTTCAACTTTGGGATGCTTTTCTTTCCTTAATTTTCCATGTTTTTTCCTTCACTTTACCAGCACGCTTATTCCATGGGATCTCATCCTTACCCAGAGTGATTTATTGCTAAGATCTTAATATCAGTTATAATAATGATCATTGTGATTTTTATTATTATTTGAGTTGGCATCAACTCGATGGCAGAAGGGTTTTGGTTTTGGTATTAGTATTTTCAGTGTTCTCTCGATAAATGTCTAACCATTCAACCTTTTATCTTTTACTCAAGTCAAAGAACCTAGTATTTACTTTTTCTTTTGAAACTCTCTTTCCCATCGGGGAAATTTACTTTTGAATTCACTCTTGAATTCAAATTTACTTTTGAACTAATTTGACTAACTACTCTCAGCCCCATGGTCAGTGATTAACACTAGACATGTCAAGGGTATTCAAAGCTTACATCTTTGGATTTTGTGGTGGATCTGGTATGCCAATCCTAGGTCTTAATGCAGCCTAACCATCTGCAATCTCAGTTCTGGTACTGCCAGTTATAAAGCCAGTTGCCATCGTGCCAGCTCTGCTCCATACTGACCCACAGATGTCAGAGTAGAAGAACCTCTCTCTGTGGGGTTTTCAATGGCTGGTTTGTCAGAAGTGGGTTTCAAGGTCTTTCTTCCTGTGGAAGGACTCAAAGTTGCAACCTGTTGGTCAGCAGCTGAGCACATTAACCATTTGCACCACCCGAGAGCACCTGCCAGTTGTAGAAGTTATAAAACACACTAATTAGGTCTTCTGAAATTTATGGAGTTGGTATCAGCCAGCTCGCTCCTGTTTGCTGGAGTTCACATCTAATTTTGGTTCAGCATTTCCAACCCATTTCTCTACCCTTTGTGCCCTCAGTTTTATTCTGACTTCTTTTTACTCTCAACAGATACAGTTTTCTGATTTACTGACATTTGTGGCAATAATTCAGTGAACGTTTTTTTCAATTAAAAAGATATGTTTGTACCTCCACCCATTCTCCTTCATATCGGTTCTCTTCCTGCCACCCCCTCCCCCGGCCCCTTGGCCCCAATAACAGCAGGACCTTGTGTTTCATCTAATTGCTATCTGGTTTCTCCTGGAAAAGGCCTGTCTCTTGAAAGTTTAAATACCTACACATACCATCTATTTGTTCTATGATTTCAGAGAAGCTTAATTCATTCTGAGGCTCAGTTTTTTTTCATCTCATCAGTGAAATACAATAATACCCATCTCAACGGATTGCTGAAGAATCAGGCGAAATCATGGTTTACTGCGTGGCGTTTCCACTGCTTCTTTGTACTGTTTTAGCTTAAGCTATCTGAAGCCAACTTGTGGTCTTATCCATCCCAGATTGTTAACCTTTGCTCTAAGAAGGACCAGAATCACTTAGGCAGCACAATCTAACTGCACATTGCGCAAACATAATTGCAATACGATAAAAAAATACCAGGCTAGAAATAGACATATGTTGCCATCTCAAGGGAATTTTTCTCTAGAACTGTGGAGCCTTCTTTGTTAAGAAAAATGAGGACAGTCAATTTTGAAAATAATTAAGAGTCAACTTGGGCATTACATGAATTTAAAGAGCGCAGTGGTTTATCTACAAAATAACAGGGTCGAGTGAATGCTCTCCAACGTCCCTTGCAGCTTTGGGAATCTGTACGTTTGCGGCCCAAATCTGCATTCCCCTTAGTGTGACGTCACAGCCTGCGATCCAGTGTCCCCTGATCTCCTGAAACATGAGGCAACAACTCAAGGATGGTACTATTTCATCAGACAAAGAAGAATTTCTTGTTGCAAATGAGTGTACTATTTGTTTTTGAGAGAAAACTCAGTGATCTGCTCGGTGTACAGGAGCGGTATTGAGTGTTTCCTGGCAGATAGAGAGCCGGCGGGCTTAAAATGAGTATTGACGTGTTTACGTGGAGATAAGGATACACGTTCGCTTTTCTCAGAATTTCATTTTCAATTACTCTTGACCTAGTTTGAAAATTCAGCGTCTTCACGCCAAATATCCTTTAGTGTGCCACGTATGCTGATCGTGACATCTCAACGGGGCTCACGTAAGCACGCTCGGGCAAGAAGTCAATGGAACGAGGGCTGTGCTGATCTCCTGCGCTGCTCTAAGAGGAATCAGGAGTTGTTGCCAATTCGGTGACTCCCCTACCTCTGTCTTTGCATTCTTTCTTTGCCCTCCATTCTTACCTCCCTCATTCTCTTCCTCCCTCCTTTCTTTTTTGTCTTTTCACATAAAACGAATAGTCTCTTAGAAAAGAATGAGCAGATTCATAAATACCTGTCTCTCCAGGATAGGCTGTTCCTGCTTGTTTAAAGCAGAGGAACTTAGGAAGCTAGGGGGGCGGGGTGGGAAAGGGGAGTGTGGGCAGTCACTGCGCTCTTGAAGCCTGCATTTAGGCTACTTCTCCAACTGCAGGCCATCTCACAACTAGCCATAGATGCCCTTTCCAGATGAGAAAATCTCATCACCTTTCTTGGTGTCTCTTTCAATATTGACCAACTTTCACTGTCACAAGTGCGGCAGTATTGAACCTGCTGCTAAATTGTCTTGAATTCTGACAGCAGCACACATGCTGACAAGTTGGGGGAGGGGAACTTTTTTAAAGGAATAGGAACTATTGAGACATGGTCTCAAAAAAGCTTTGCTGTCTCGGTGGCTTAAGATAGGATGGATCCTCTTGAAATGCCATAATTCTCGGCCACTTTAAGTCCTATCTTGGCTCCATCTGTGGCCACAGCTGTGAGGTCCTCAGTCTGATGATTTTAAATAAAACAAACTGTTTAGTCTAAAGATAGATAATTTATTTAATAATGCTAGTGAAATGGGAGAGGCGTGTTTTTTCAAAGGGAAATTTGACTTATTTCTAAGGATTTCATGGATTACCAGATTGAAAAGGATGCGGGTCCTGTAGTAGATGCTCGAGCCCCTGCATAACATCCAAGTGACCACGCACCCTTTGTCTAAATAGCCCTTGGGGAGAAAGTGCATTTATGATGACTCTTACATCCTTAAAGGACTCAAATTATTTAGAAGTTCTGCCCTGCGTGAGACAATTTAGGGATAAGTAGCTAGCCTTTCTTTCATTTTGGATTTATAAACTGGATTACAATAATTACCCCACACCCCTCTGCACCCCTTATTGAAACAAACAAAAAATCGGCTCTTCCTCAAACATCCCCAAACCCATTGCCATCGAGTTAATTTCGATTTATAGCAGCTCGCTAGGACAGAGCAGAACTGCCCCACGGGTTTCCTAGGCTGTAGTCTTTGATGGGAGCACACGCCACATCTTCGTCCCACAGAGAGGCTGATGGTTCAAACCTGTTGGATAGCACCTGCGCCCTTCGATGCTGTGCCTCCAGGCTCCATTGAAAGAAAACAAAGTAAAAAATCAACCCCCAAATACCTAATGGAACTAAATAAATGCAGAACTGTTACATTTCATCGTTTAGCTTTTGGTAGTGACACAAAGAGGTAATTGCTAAAACAGGTACATCAAAAAAATAGAATGCCTTATTTTTTCCATGCAGGAGTTTACATACATTTTATTGAGTGGACTATTGGTGACTTCAACTGTTACTTTTTCTCACAAAAACTTGGGATCTGCCCTTTGTTTCATATTTTGTAAATATATACATATATCTTAACATTTATTTATTTATTTTAACATCATAAAAATCAAAGTCTTTTTTTTTTTTTACAGAATTGCCTCAAAGCCTGAGTGCAAAAGGAAAGCATTCTATTAGCTAAAAACAAGAGCCGTCTCAACCAAAAATAGAATCTACTGGAACACTGTGTTTTAATGCTCTAAAACAATTCCCTTTAAGTTTGCTTTTCACATTAATAACAAACAAGTGCAAAAAAAGAAAGAGCGTTAAAACAGATCTGGGGGCATGGGGACTAGGTGTTCAAGGTTTGTTTGGGGCCCTTAAAGATCGTGGTGTAGACAGCATTCGGAGTTTTGACTCATGTGGCTTTGGCCTCTGATTTTCATAGACCGAGGAGCCCTGGTGGTACACTGGTCAGATACTTGGCTGCTAACCGGAAGTAGGTCACTCATCATGGTGACCTACTACCATAAAGAAACACAACGGAGCAGGTCTACTCTGCCAGATAAGGCTGCTATAAATCAGAATTGACGCAAGGACATATAGCAACATTTTCTGGCCCTTGAATTTTACATATATAAAATAGGTTGATGATACAGGAAATATAGAGGTTCTGAAGGTTTTAGTGCATATAAAAACATTCGGTAATCAGTAAAAAAGAACTATTTTGTAACTCATGTAATTAATATTCAAGTTTATAATGAACTTATAATTTTGGAAAGGACTCCAGAGAGCACGCCAAAGCTAAGGATGAAATTGCTGCTTCATGTGCTTGGGAGGAGGCAAAGTAGAAGTTGGTGGACTTCGGCATGGAAGACGGCGTGGATTCTGAGGGTGCCTTTGCCAGCAGAGTGACATTAGGCAGTGATTCTTCTTCTGGAGCCTACATGTCTTTACTTTACCCAAGGAATGAGTCAAGTGCATGGCAATGACAGGTGCTTAATAAAGATGCACTCTTTTCTGTTGTTAAGTCAGACACTCCCATAGAGTTGAGAGCGATTCTAGTCAGGGAACTCTACCCAGTTGCTTTTGGAGATCATGGATTCCTGGCAGGCAACATAATGACAAGATTTCTATTCCCCAAACATAAATGACTATGGTTCTCTGTGGAATGAGTTTGCGGTGACTTGGCCACGTGGGACCTTTTCTCTCAGTTTTCACTGGATGTCTTATTACCAGTACCAGTGTCCATGCAGTCCCTGGGAACTCATGGGGACCCCGTGTCTGTCAGAGCAGAACTGTGCACCATAGCTTTTTCAGGGGCTGACTGTTTAGAAGTACACCACCAAGACTTCTTCCTAGACACCTCTGGATGGATTCAAACTGCCAGCTTCTCAGTTGGCAGCTGAGCATGTTCATAAAGTTTACTAATGCTTCATACACAGAAACAAAGCACTGCCTCTCAAAATGAGGGGAGACTGGGAAACAGGGAGCCATACTTAAACTCTTCCCTGGGTTTGGTCATTAGTTCTGCTATTGACAAACTGTGTGACTTTGGCCTACCGAATTTTAGGCTCAGTTTACCTATTTGAAAAATGGGCATAATTCAAGTAGATCGACATTTTTGAAGAATTGCATTGAGAGTTAAGTAAGATATTAAAGTAAAATGCAAATGTGAAGTTTATTATCTTATCAGACCTGCCAAGGTCACAAGGAACGTACATTGGACTCACCCATTCGGTGGGGAAGGCTGGAAGGACTGAATTTCTCAGGTCTAGACTGCCTTCTCAGGGCCAAAGTTTGGTGACCATCCAGTTGAAATCATGCCTGTGGGGAATCTTCCTCTGAGTTAGGTTACTTCACAAAGAGATTAGTCCCTCACAACAGGTTACACCTGAACCTTTAACCAAGCCAGGGAGCAAGACAACATGGATGATGCTGCCAGGTGTAGATCATTGTTACTGATTCCCATCACAGTTGATGGGCAGTTCATTCAGGGTAGAACTGTCCCTGTGGGTATTCAAGACTGTACCTCTTTACCAGAGTAAAAAGCCCAATCTTGCTCCTACAGAGTGGCTGGTGTTTTCAAGCTGCTGACCTACCAGTTCTCAGCCCAACATGCAGCAAAACCATTACCTTTACCTAGTGAGATCGTTGAAAGTTTGTGCCAACCTGGCCAATAAACACATATGGTGTTAATTGAAGGGCAGAGAGATAAATGGCTTGGTGAGCTTTGCCTTTTGAGTTCTCTTGCTTTCTGAGAGTTGGACCAGAGTACAGCTGCGTTAGCAGTTCCCAGCTTCAGCTGGAAAAGTTCACTTACTGTGAGAAGAAGCCTAGTGGACCTACCCTGATGCAGCCCTGGGTGCTGGAGCAGCCGTGTGGAGATCCCTGCCAGCGCTGAGATGCTTGCATGTTCACTCGTTCGACTTTCCTCCTGCAGTCGATGTCAGAGTCTGTGTTTTATGAGATGGAGGAGGACTTTGTGGATTGGTGTCAGACATATGGGCTAATGTTGGACTTGTGGGTTTGGGCAGCACTGGGTTGAGATGTTTTCTTGGTGTTCACTTACCCTTTATATAAAACTCTTTCTGACTTATACGTATGAGTTTCCATGGATTTGCTTATCTAATGTACGCAGACTAGCACACCTAGTCTGCTTTGCTTCTATTAACCAATCTTAAATCAACTTCAGTATTTACTACCCTTATTCTTCTCCTTATAGTCAGTCTCCCTCCCCTTCTTCCAGCAGAAGAAAATGTCCTCTCTTCTGATTGTAGAGCAGAATCTAGAACCTCCTCATAAGCATTGCCCTTGGCCTTTCTCCCCAAGGATGATCATCAGCACGTGTTCTCCCAGACCTGGGTCATCACTTCTTATTAAAGCCTGCCCCTATGTCTTATTTTCTTTGGCTGCTCTAGCAGTGGCTCCTTCTCAAGCCTACTTCTAGGATCTATCTTCTAAGATGTTCCCTTTTTGCTTTCTGCCTTCCCTGTCCCTTTAACCAATCACAAAGCTCAAGGGTTCTAGTCCCCTTCGTTCCTTCCCTTCAAATCTTGTTTTATTATTCTTATAAAATAAGATTTTAATCTCTCAAAGTAAAGGAACATTGAGAATTCTATTCCACCTGATATTCTCTCCAGAACACGGCCTTGGGTCTCCAAAGAACTTTCCCCACCTTTACAATAGCCTCACTTTCCCTATACAGTATAAATTTACATGTTAAAAAACAAGCAACAACAACAACAACAAACAACTTCTGACCCTATCTTGAAAGTTCTCTTATTTCCAAGTCTTTGTCTTAGTAAGATAAAAAACTTTGGAATCTATGTGATAGAAGTCCAACTTTGTAATCCATTGTGTTGGTGCACCTTCATTTTCTTATCAAAAAGCTGGAAGTAAAAACACCCAACTGCTTCAGAGAAGATTAAATAGTAGTTGGTAGGTGTTCAATATGTGGTAGAAATATATAGTGAAGATAAAGAAAACCATTCTACTTCTTGATTGGGTACAGAGGGTGTGCACATCGGAAATCCAGCTAAAAAGAAATGAGAGCCATTTAAACTTACCTTCATCATATTGACCTCCAAACCCTCTGTGTTATGTAACTAAATGTAGTCGACTTTCTTACTTTTTTCCATCTTTAAAAATACCCTCTGCTTATGAAAAGAGATTATGAGAAAGCTTGGGTCAGAATATGAAAGGCCAGTGAGTAAATAATGAGTCTTTACGAGAAGTTTCTGCATTTGCAACCTCTGTGTATTGCTGCCAGCATTTCTACCTAAAACAAAGGTTTAGCTGTTCCATAAAGTTCCTAATGCTTTTCAGTCTAATCCAACTCATAGCAGCCCTATAAGAACAGTAGAGCTCCATAGACTTTCTGAGATTGTAAATCTTTCCTGAAGCAGCTTTTCCTGTCTTGCTTCCGTGGAGCTGCTGGGGCTTGATCCACCTCCCTGCTTATCAGCCCAACACTTAGCCTACTGCACAAACAGGACTCCTTCCATAAAAGTGACAAAGTCAAATTAAAGTTAATTTATTAATGTATAAAATAGCTTACTTCTGAGCCAAATCTCGACTATCCTGTTGAAGGATTGAGCCAGAAAAGATAGCAACAAACCTATTGCATGTTCATAGTGCTCGCTGCTCCCCAGCTTTTGGACACAAGGAAAGCAGCACTGATTTTGTGAATCAGTAAAATGAATACAGCAAGTCAATAAATTAAAACAATGACGTTGACAAAGGTCACATTGTGGCTCTTCAAATTTATGTTTGAATCTACCATGCAAAATCATTTAAACTCAGTAGTTTCCACAAGTAGGACTAACAGGAAGGCACCTCAGGTGATCCCCTATTGAAAGCAGGGCATTGGCAATCTTGACTGTTATTCTATGTACTGCAAGGGAAGGTTTTCAATAACACAATCTACTCATGTTGACATGATGAACATGTTTTATAATTAATACCTACCACCTGCCCATGGTTTATCATTTATCTGTTGTATAAAGTCAACCCTAGACAGATATTGCCAAAGACCTTCTCTGACAAAAATCAGTATTTATTAGATACTTTCTTCAAGCCAGATTATAAGCAAAAGTGCATATGGAAAAAGAGTTTAAAAGGCACGCCCCTTGTCCTCAGATAGAGATTCAACATCTCCCTGAAACACAATGCTAGAAAATTCACTGAGAAGAGCGGGTAGCTTCCCTAAGACTTGAAGGTTGAATTTGAGGGCAGCCAAATGAAGACAAGGCAGATTGAGAGTTAAAGACTGGAGGTAAGCAGAAGCTGGGATTTTAAATTCATATTATACTTTACAATAGAAATAATAGGGAATTCCTGGATAATCAGGGAGAGGGCAATGTGGTATACAGTGTTTTAATGTTTGATTGTCTATATTTCTGATTTTCCTCTTGTAATTACATATTGATTTTACAATAAGACAGTAAGTTCATTAATAACAGTAAGAGGAAAAGACAAGAAGAGCAGGAAAATGAGGCTGGGTCAGAAGTGAGGTTGTAATAAAAATATACATATTTTCAAAATCTTAGAGATGGACCATAAATTTAGCTTTCTAGAAACTAATAAGATGGAAATTCTGGTTGCTTCATAATGCACAGGATCCACTAATTAAAAATAAACTATGTTGAAGGCATAGTAAGACTAGAGTGGCCCAAAGAAGAATTATAAAAGAGAAGAAAGGGAGTTAAGTGGAGGGGATAAAAAGTCAACTATTTCAATCTACTTGGGTGAACAATCATTGCCCACGGCAGCAGCCATCAAGCAATCAAACGGTATACTGCTTGGGGAAAATCTGCTGCAGAAGACATCTGTACGTTTAGTTTTGTTTTTAAATGTCCTCTGACCACTGGGGTGCCTGTGGCTCAAGCCAATGTCTTTTCAATTGTTTCCTATCCATGTGAAAGCTGGACAATGCAAAAGCAATATGAGAGAAAGGAAAACTGAGCTTTGAATTGTGCTATTGCCAAAACAAAACAAAAGGTAGTGTCTACACCATGAACTACCAAGAGAAGGACCAAACTGGTTTTGGAGGAAGTGGAGTCAGAATGCTCCTGAGCAGTGAAGATGGTGTGATTTGGTCTTGCTGACTTTGAAAGCAGCATCAGCGACTGCTAGACATGAGCATCGTGCAGGGGAATGCACACGGCTAGTCAGGGAAAACCTCAGGGAAATAGGTTGGCTCAATAGCTGCGACCACGGTTCACACAGAAAAACAAATGTGAGGATGGGGCAGAATGAAAAGCGTTTTGTTTCTATGACAAGTCAAAGCCAACTGGACAGCAACTACCAACAATGATAAGGTAGTGGGTAGATCGTGCATGGAGACCTTGTGGGTCATTGCAAGGGCTTTTGATTCTACCCTGAGAAGGAAACAAAGCTTTGTGTGGTTCTGAGCAGTGGAAGGTTGTGATTTGATTGAAATTTTGGTAGGCTACTCTGGTAGCTCTATCAAGAATAGGCTAGGGTTGGGATTAGAAAAAGGAGTAGAGATACAGACGAGTTGTAAAGCTCTGGCAGTAGATGAAAAGAGAAAGGCTCGGGATGCCATTCCCAATGACAGTGATGAAGAGAAAGGTAATGATGAACGCGGTCGGCATAGGAAATATTTCACAGACAGAGCTGATAAGGCTCATGGCTCCATCGAGGTGAGAAGGGACGAGATGGAATCAAGGAGGATGGCAGGCATTCTGTGGACAGATGGCCATGTCATTTATTGAGGTGGAGAAGACAGAGGAGTACATTTCAGGGGAGAACTCTGCTGTGATAATAATAAGTTTGAGATGCCATTTGACTGTTGTTGCACTAGCAAAGGCTTATTTGCCAAGACCAATCCTAATTGTGAGGAATGTTGGGAGCAATAAGAAAGACACTGTGGCCTAATGAAAGGATTTGGCAAGGAATTTGAGGGACTATGTTGGTGCTGAAAGTGTTTGGCTATCTCCTCTGGTAATACAGTCCTGGAACACACTCATCACTAGCTGTATTTGCCAGAGACAACAAGTGGAAGCACCAGACTGCTCTGTTTGTTGTTGTTGTTTTGGTTCTGGTGGTGGTGGTGGTGGTGGAGGTAGATGGGGTGGTGGTGGTGGTGGTGGTGGTGGTGAAGGAGGAGGAGGAGGTGGAGATAGTGGTGGAGGTGGTGGTGGTGGTGGAGGTGGTGGTGGTGGTGGTGGAGGTGGTGGTGGTGGTGGTGGTGGTGCTGGTGGTGGAGGTGGTGGTGGTGGTGGTGGTGGAGGTGGTGGTGGTGGTGGTGGTGGTGCTGGTGGTGGAGGTGGTGGTGGTGGTGGTGGTGGAGGTGGTGGTGGTGGTGATGGTGGTGGTGGTGGTGGAGGTGGTGGTGGTGGTGGAGGTGGTGGTGATGGTGGTGGTGGTGGTGGAGGTGGTGGTGGTGGTGATGGTGGTGGTGGTGGTGGAGGTGGTGGAGGTGGTGGTGGTGGCGGTGGTGGTGGTAGTGGTGGTGGTGCTGGTGGTGGTAGTGGAGGTGGTGGTGGTGGAGTCGGTGGTAGTGGTGCTGGTGGTGGAGGTGGTGGTGGTGATGGTGGTAGTGGTGCTGGTGGTGGAGGTGGTGGTGCTGGTGGTGGTGGTGCTGGTGGTGGAGGTGGTGGTGGTGGTGGTGGTGGTGCTGGTGGTGGAGGTGGTGGTGGTGGTGGTGGTGGAGGTGGTGGTGGTGGTGATGGTGGTGGTGGTGGTGGAGGTGGTGGTGGTGGTGGAGGTGGTGGTGATGGTGGTGGTGGTGGTGGAGGTGGTGGTGGTGGTGATGGTGGTGGTGGTGGTGGAGGTGGTGGTGGTGGCGGTGGTAGTGGTGGTGGTGGTGGTGCTGGTGGTGGTGGTGGTGGAGGTGGTGGTGGTTTGGGGTTTGGTTTTGTTTTTTGAAGATCTGTCAATCTTCTGCAGAGAATCCTAGGAGGTACCTTATTTTGCTCATTTCTCCACTCATCTCCACTGAAGTCATTCTAAGAGTGCCCTCTCTGTCTTACTTCCTGAGACTACCTTGAGTCTTCCTAAGCTCAGCCTTGAACTCACGATTTAGCTTTGACTCTCCAGGTAACTTTGATCCTGAGACTAGTTTATCAGAAAGCAGAGAGAGGCTTTTGGAAAGTAGCCCTGAAACAGTTCTCCCTCAGACCCTGCATCACTGTAGTCACCTGGGTCACTGTGTTGCCTGTCTTTTCGCAGACCAGTATCCTAGAACTGGGTTTGTTGTGAGAAACGGACAAGAAATAAGTTAAAAAGAAAATTTTTTTAAATTGTGATGCTCTCACTAGAGCAAAGCATGAGAAGCTAAAATAAGAAGAAGAATAGCTACTATTTGTTGAGTCTCCTTTAGGCCAGGCACCACACTACGTGTACTTTGCACATGCCGTAACACTGAGTGCTGGCAACAGCTCTACAAAATAGGAATTATCCCCACTGTCTAGGGAGGGAACCGTTCGAAGTGGTTAAAAGAGTCCCTAAGCTCCCACAGCTCATACATAATGAATCATCAGTAGGAGCTATGGATTTAGAAGGCACTTCCGTGCTTTCCAAATCTGTTTTATCAACCTGGTTAACTCGATGGCAGCTCGAGAAAGAGATGCGCTCACCTATGGCCATGTAAGTCTAAATTTTGGAGCTGCTCAAGGTCTGGCTGAGACAGGATGCCATGACCAGCTGCACACTAGAGAGGGGCCAAGCGGAACTGGGAAATCAATCAAATTTCGGTCTAACCTTAATTGGTGGCCTTGATAAATTGCAGAGAGAAAAAGATGTCTTTCTATCCCCCCTACTGAATCCAGGAAATAACTTAGGAATCCCAAACCTTTAACAGAGATTAACCATGTGCCAATCGAGTATGCGAATCAAAGATATTTTATCCTGAAACATTCACAAACCAACAGGAGAGACATACTTAAAATATACTTGCTAGAAGTTTATTATCAACGTTTTTATAAGCCCAGGAGATGGAGCACTTCCCCCTGCCTGGGAAGGTGAGAAAGAGGAGCCATGGAAGATTGTTCAACAGGGAAACACGATCAGTGTGAGTTAGACAACTCACTCTGTCAGCAAGAAAAGATAATAGATTCGTGCAGAGTGAAGGCAGACCAAGGAGCAGACTAGTACAGCTTTCCATGAGCTCACAGAGGACTGAACTAAGCCAATCCCACCAGAGATGACAATGCTGGCTTGAGCATGATCTTGGCTACAGCTTTTCAGGCTATAATTTGTGTACATTCAGTGCCTTCCTTTGAGAGTTTATAGACATTTCACCCCGCTTTCTCTCAATGCAAAGCAACTTGCATTTATTGCATCTCTTTCTATGAGTCCATGCGGGAGGCTTCACACGCCCAGTAGAAAAGAAACTGTTCCCCAGAAGAATAGGCAAGAATGCCATAGGTCAAAACTCTTCTGAAGCATTTAGGCATGTTTCCTGGATGGTTTCCTAAATGAGATATCCTATGTAAATTTCACATACAGTTTCTGATACATTAGAGGTTCTCGATACATTTGAACACTTTTACCATCAAAACATGGTCATCAATATTGATCGCAGGCTTTCTCTAGATGGTTAATTAATCATCAAGTATTTTAAACAACATGTAGTTATTGAATCTGTGCACAGTTCCCAGCAGGCAATGCACCCTGCCATGTACTAGCCCTGAGTAGAGCCCTGTCCCACAGAAACCTTTGTTGGAAAGGCAATTAATGTAAGACAGTCTAAAGGGCATCCGCTTAGGTATCAAAAGTTCTGAGGTACTATTAGAGGCCCATGATGCTAATCCAATGTACTCGCTCTAGTTGAGGAAACTAGCACCTTCCAGTGCATCATTCCCCTGGTTGGAGGCAGAATCGGGCCTCCCGACTCCTGGTCTGGCACCTGCCCATCACATCACTCGTACATGAGACCCATTCATCCTGGAAAGTTGCCCTGTGGTCTAAATTAATTGCTCTGCACACACAGATGCCACCATTATAATAATTTTTCAAGCCTAGAACAATTCCTTAAACGTAGATTAAGTAGCACAATACAGAGCAGACCAGTTGAAACACAAGTCAGCTAATTCACAGGCAGATGCATTTGAACAGTGTACATATGAGAGACTGGAGTTGAGTATTAGTCTGGATTCATTGTGCTTTGGGCTTTATTTCCCCTATATTTAACTTCCCTATACCCCTACCTAGGGAGCTATGGTGGCGTAGTCAGTTAGGCATTGGGCTGCAAGCAACAAACTCAGCAATTCGAAACCAGCAGCTGCTCCATAGAAGAAAGAGTACACTACTGCTCCTGTAGAGAGTTACAGTCTTAGAAATCCCCAGGGCAGCTCTTGTCTGTCTTATGGGGTTGCAGTGATATCCCTAGATAGATAGGTAGGTGAATACATAGATAGATAGATAGACAGATAGATAGATAGATAGATAGATAGATAGATAGGTAGGTAGATAGACAGACATCCATACATACATACACTTACAGACACCCAACAAAGCATAAGCCTTAAAAAGATAACCAGTAAAATGCAGTGCTTTCTAAAAAAAATTCCCATTGTGCATGTATCTACCATAAATTCACCTTGCAGTAGTAGGCACACATAGTTGAATGGCACGAATATCACCATCCATTTTTATGCATACAGAGATCCAGCATCTTAAGTGTGCATGAACTTGCAATTTTGAAAACGGAATTAAGAAAGGTTTAAGACATGCTTGCATCCATTCATTAGTTACTGCGTGCCATCTCTTGTTCAAGTACACAAGTTTATCCCCATTTGGGGGATGAATAAATTAAACCAGAGTCAAAGAGTAATACTACTTCATCTGAGACTCAGCTCCAAATAGAGTTCAAAATTTAATGATTCTTGTCGAACATTTGGTCCCTGACATTATAGACCTATTTTGAAAGAACTTAACTGAGAATATGTCTTTATGGTTTCCTTTCCTTTGCTCCCTACAATATCCCTCAGAAGCCAAAACTATCTGTATCTTTAAATAAGCACTTAGAATAATCTTGGTTTTCATTCCATCTAAACCCCAATGTTAAATTTTAATGTTTTATTTTTCATATTTCTAACATTATTAAATAATCATTTTAATCACCAAAGTACCCTAATTTAAAATATTTACTACTCTATTGTTTCAACCTATATTTCCTCAGAGTTTTTAGCTCCATGAGAAGAATACTCAGAACACTTCCATTAAGGTTTTCATTTTGCAGAATAATAATGATAAATGAGCACTAAGATTTTAATGTAAGAACCTGAGACCATTATTATAACCGATCGGTAAGATTTTAATGTAAGCATTTGAAAAGATAATTGGTCTTTTCGCAAATAAGAAAATGGAAGCATTGATGTCACCTGAAGAAATAAATAGGAAACACAAACTTGAAGTTTAATGTTTGCGTCATTTGAATTTCACTTTTAATACTTGATACCATTCTTTATCATATTTAGTAGTCTACCAATATTAAGGAATTTTTGGCAATTTATTCTTACAAAGGGATTAATGTTGAAGAAGGTTAAATAGGTCGTTTTGAGCTTGAGATTAGGAAAGAGTGACAGGAAACCAAGGCAGAGATTTCCCTAAGAAAACTGAAGCAGAGAGTAATAATTAACATGCTAAAAGTCTACTTTGATCTAGAAAATGTCATGCGATGTAGGTTACATATTACTAACATGCACTTATTTTTCCTCTTTTTTTTTTTTTTGAGAATGGAAATATTCAACAGTCAATCAGTGACCTGGGGATTTGAACCGGTGAATTATGTTACTGAACGATGCTCCAGGTCAGGGAGTGCTGCATCCTCTGAGTTGAGACTCATAATCCCATCAGCTAAATGGCACATTAGGAAGTAAAATAACTCACTGCCTGAAGTAGACTGGGCCTCATGGCAACACTACAGGACATGGCAGAACTGTCCCTGTGGGTTCCCAAGAGCATAAATCTCTAGGAGAGTAGAAAGTATCGTCTTTCGCCCATGGATCAGTTGGTGGTTTCAAACTGCTGGCTTCTAGGAAGTAAAATAGTATAACACAATAGATATCTTCAAACACACATTAAAGAACTAAAGGGGGGGAAATTACACCCCCAAATCAAGTTCCTGCAAAACAAAAGTGCTACTACCCACTGCAACTGCATCATTTCAGACTCCTTTAAGAACCCTACAGGACAGCATGGAAACGTCTCCCAAGGCTTTCCAGGTCTCAATCTTTTAGGAGCAAAGTGCCTCATCTTTCTCCTGCAGAGCAGCTGGCAGGCTCAAACCACTGACCTTTTGGTTAGCCACCCAACACTTAATCCACTACGCCACCTGCCACAGCTGAACTTTTGTTTCAGTTTAATACCTTAAAAAAATGACAAGTCCTCTATAGAGAAGTTTGGCTTACAGGCCATCAGTTCATACACTCATATGAACGAGAGTTGATTCAAGTCAAATCCACAGAGAAAGCAGTGCAGACAAATCAAGCAGCTGAGTCAAACAAAAAACAAAAACCCTGAGGTTTGGGTTTTGGGTAGGAGTGAGTGGAAAAGCATAAGGTTCTTGCCCTTCTGAAAGACGTGTAACACAACAGCAAGGAGGGGCTATGTGGAAAAGATGGGCCTTGGAAGATACTTGTGAGTAACCACGTACTTCTGTCATAAATGATTATGAGAAAAATGAATCATGTAAAGTATTCCAGTTTAATAAAATGAATACAGATTCTGAGTATGAATATTTTAGTTGTCATCTGGACTGCAAAGTTTGTTGAGTGTGTGACCCTGGTCAGGTAATATAACTATTCTGATGTTTGATTTTTCATCTCTAAAGTGAAGGAAAAACGAATACATGCTTTAGGTGTGTAGTTCAAGTTAAAAAATAATGTATTTGTCACACGCACACATATGCACACACACACACACACCACTTGGGAAGGGAACATGATCAAAGTAAAATTACCCAAGAAGAGTGAATCAAATCCCCTTCTCTCCAGATCCACAGGAATGTCAAAACCAAGGAGAGTTCTTGAATTGGACATAATTCCTAGGCAGCCAAACATTGATAGGTGCAGATCAGTCAACTTTAGGCCACCCCACACCCGCACCAGAAGAAAATCATGCCAGCAAATGGCTTTCTCCATGTCTCTGCCCTATTTTCCAAACTCCATTGAGTCAGGCTTTTATTCAGCAAATACATTAGTCTATAAAATTTAGGCAGAAGGGTGAAATGCTCAGAAGAAAGAAAGAACAAAGCAGAGGCAATACACCTGTCCGGCTTTAATGCACAGCTAACAAAGATGCAGATCAATAGTAGCATATGCAGGGTTTGCCCCAGGGGTCAATTGAGCATGACTACAGTCTGAGAAGGTAGAAAAAGAAGAGCTAAGGAAGGGGAGGTGAAGAAGGAGAGAGAGAGAAGAGGAGACGGGGGGGGGGGGGGGAGGCCTGACCATGAAGCTCATTTTCTTTAAAACTGTTGAAATCATCAGGATTCCTGCTAACAAATTCAGGATCTGCATCAAGGCATGGGATTGGCATGACCCTTCCATTTGAGGAGAATTGTGGCCCTGAGGGTAGGGCCCATCACAAAGACCCAGGGAGCCTGTCATGTTAAATTCAGCACTAATTCTGGGCCAGCTCCACAATCTACAATCTCAGTCCCTTCCAGGAGGCCCCAGAATGACTTGTCCTCATTGGGCTCTGTAGTAATGTATTTACAAATAACCCTGTTTATCTCTGGGTTTCAGGGGATCATTGAACTAACTTGGGAGAAGCCGCGGTTGCAATAGGCTGAGGTCTCAGCTGGTGAGTTTTACCAAAGTTGCCTTCATCGGAAGCTGGAGTAGCAAGGAAAGCTCTTAGGATACACATACACTTCAATTTGCTGTGGCTTTCAGAAAGCTGATGTTTGATTAAAGCTAGTTGCGATGTAATTATATGCTTTCATGGCTAAGTTTTCAGGTTTCTCCCCCTCCCCCTAATTAACATCCTTTTCCCCTCCAACACTTTTCCCCTACAAAACATTTGAGTAACTGTTCCCATTTTTAGCGTTTCAATTTTAAGTGTGGTATCCATGCAACTGCTATGTTGCATGTAACTACTGGGAAATAAAACATTGTGCACATGCATAAAACATAACACTGCATTGCTGTGGATTAACATGAGCTCCAAAGGACCTGTCCCGATGCGAGACCAGAGTTATTCTCCTGCCTCTTGAAACCGTTGTCGTCAGGTACAGAATAAGTGATTTTTACCAGAGCTTTAATTTTCGTGGACTCTCTTAGGCACTGGGAGACGAGAGGCAGGAGGATGACAGAGAGAGAAAAGCTTGCAAAGCAGCTCCTTTCCTGACTCAGGGATACTAATTCCATGCCATTAACATTGTCACCTGAACGCTACCCTCTTCCAACACCCCTGCTGGATGTGCACGAGAAGCAATAAGACACATGCAGGACACTAGAGAAGTTCAAGGCCATCGACCTCTATTCTCACCCATAAAACACAAGAACAAGACAAACAAAAGCCACCTTCCCTTGCCATGCACCAACACAGCTAGTTTCCTACGTTTCTTGAAAAAGCCTCCCTAATTGAAAGAAATGCTTGTGTCGAGCTGGTAGTCTTCGTCTCCAACTAACAGTGTAAAAATTACAAATACAAACCTATAGCATGTTTTATGTTATGTATTTTTAATCCTACAGATATTTCTAAGACATAGCTTCCATTTCAAGAAAAACTACCTTAACGAAAGAAAGGACTGAATAATTTCCTTTAGACTTAGAGCAAACAGCTAAGAATCATTGGAGTTTTTATCATTTAAGCAAATGTATGTACACATATACACACCCAATTTTGGAGGTTTTTCTGTGAAATTCTCCACAATACTCCACTTTGCCACAAATGGCTGTATAAGCTGGTAGAATTTCTAGGTGAAAAATTATATCTAACCCCAGATAGATTTCACAGCATATGTGTCAAAATGCAGTTAAGTGAAGGGAATATTAAACAAAGAAGACTCTGGAAATAATGTGAATGGTAACATTTCATTCGGAAGCTTGATTTTCCTTCGTTGTTAACAAATGACATGTAATATCATACCACATACAGAAATATAACAGAGATGTGTAAATGCAACGTGTGTAAACTTAATAAAAACATCCATGGAAAACACTCTTAGTGGACTCATGATGTTTTTAAACAAAGGAGTCGAATAAACGCATATCATGTGAGGTTCAGGTTTCCCAAATGTAACTTCAAATCGCTAGTGAAGGAGGAATTTATAAATAAGCATCAGCTTGAGCTTCTCCCCAGAAGCCTTAGAGCTACACAATCTAACCCAAATGATCTGGCAGTGGGGCAAATCATAAGGGGCAAGTGAAATTTCTATTCATTCATTTTTGCCTGCTCGAAATCCTGAAAAACTGCATTGATTTATTTTTAAAGGAGAGAGAATGTAGAATATATTCAGGCACCGCTTGGTAGCATTTACATTTATACTTTGTGGTAATCTATTGATACTATACTTTGCTAGATTATGTTGGTATAAATTTGAAATGAATTTGACAAATTCTGACAAGATAGGAAAGCATCTGGATTACATGCACCTGCTAGGAAGAAAACAAACAATAAAACTGAAACATATTTCAGTATTGCATGTGTATTTCATCTTGTGGTCATACACTTTCTCCCTATAGCCAGAGCCATGCAACTTTCATTTGGTCAAAATATATTTGTTTCCTTTTTATTTTGCTAGTTGACATTTACTTGGCTGTGTCATGAAAAAAATTGGTCAGGTAACTTTTTTTAAAGAGAAATTCTTTTTATCCAAATTACAAACCGAAGTAATTTTTAGGATATTCTAAGTTTATCATACAATTTTTGGGCTACTGCCACAGCTGTAACTGTTTTATTATTTTTAAAAATGCAACAGCCATACACCAGAATAAGTGCATTTTTTAGTAACAATGATTTCATAATGATATACCCAGTTTAATAAAATTGTTTCCATGGTAAATAATATAAACAAATAACATACCAAAATTTTAAATGTGTGCCGAATATGTCTATATGCTATTCATTTTTCCTTTGACAAATGTGGAAGTGATTCCAACTTCCATACAAGTTCACTGGTATGTTTAAGGGAATGTCGTGACAACACGATTTAGCTAATTTCATGGGGGGGGGGGTAAGAAAGAAAGGATAAGCATTTGGGTTCTATAAATAAGCATTAAAATATTGTGCTATGTGGTGATATGTGTACATAGTCAGTTGAAAGCTTTTCTGTATTATTTTTTCAATAGAACTCACTCCAAAGATAATCTATGAAAGATTCTCCTGATTTAATGCATACCTTCAGTTTACAAGTGAAAACACACACAGGAATGGAATGTTGCCTCCTGTGAGCACATTAGGCAGTCAACCAAAATGCCAAAAGGGAAAGCATGACATAAGAAGGCCATGTCCCACACGTGGATTTCCTGAGGGAAGGTGGTCTGTGGCTCCACTTGGTTTCTGAAATGGTGGTCCTCTCTAGAGTTCTGCGTTATTGTAAGGGATTGTTCTTTAACCACAATGTCTTTAGGTGCCATGCCCTGATACCTTAGAGAGATTCTGACCCTTTTTCTAAATAATTGCATCAACTCATTTGGAAAACAGTTTGATATAATTATTCATCATTTCCATGCATATACCTTAAAACAGAATCTACCACACTTGACCAAATTATTTTCAAAGCATATACAGAAAGAAAAGAATACAAGCGTCCCTTCCCCTGCCTGCATGTGAGAGCTTGTCAGCATTCAACTCCAGGACCTTTAATCCCAGGCTTTAAATAATTCAGGGAACACTTGGTTACTCTATCACAAGAATCGTTGAGCTTTGCAAAATCTAAGCAACACAATATTTTGTATATGAAAAAGCTAATCTTTAATAGTAGACATCTAAGTAAAAGACTCTCTGAGACCAAATCAGGCAACCCAGTTTTGCATTTGCTACATAAACTCTGGTATAGTGTCCTTTAACCACCAAGTAATTCTGCATTCTTGCTTTCATTACCAAGCCATCTAGTTCCACAGCTTAATTTGCTCAACTCACAACCCCCCATCCATATCTTTTCTAGTGTTAAAAGGCATCTTTGAATCACCGCATGTTATGGTATTCAGGACTTCGAAAGTACACACAAACAAAAAAATTAAACATAAAAGAATACTGCTTTGACACCCACTTCTATTTCTTTAGGGAAATAATTGTTTTGTGTCTTTGATGCTCAAGATTCAGTATCTGCTGCCTTGCTTCCCTTGTAAACATCAGCCATTGCAAAAGAGCTTTGCTCACTTGGCTAAATTACAACGTGGATAACGTCAGATATGCAGAAAAACCCAGAGCGACTGGCTTCCAAGCACAAATCAAAAAGTGGCAATATTTTGCCATCAAAAATATCTAGCTGAGTTCCAAATGGATTAGATTCACCCATAAAGCTGATGTATGTAGCACTCCCTTTGATGTAGATGAGTGTCCATATATGTTTGACCATATGTTCATAATTATCATGTAACCAGATAAAGGAAAGACACACAACTAGGTTACAAACATCAAATAAGCTTTGTCAAAATTATCAAAGTTGAGCAAAAGACTGCTGATTGTAGTGGTAGAGAACATTTTTTAACCATTTTCTTCCCAAACCCTTCATTACATTCTGCCCCTGCAATCCTTGCCCGGGCAAAGGAATATACAGCTCTTCTTCATGTTAGCAAGCAAGTTTAGTTTAGATTTTTTAATATATCCTAATTGAAACGTCATGAAGTAGAAATTCTACAGATTGCATTCAGTATCACCAATAAAAACCACATTTGACTACTGCTCATACCATTTGGAAACCAGTCCTCACATGACTACTGGCCTGACACCTCATCCATCAGCCGTGTGCCCATGCTGGAGCTGGACAGTCTTCGAAGCTTGCACATCTCCAGAGTGGAGGCCCAACTGGGAAACAGACTTCTCTTCCAATGGCAATTAGATCTTTAAGACCAGGCTTTAGTCATTTGACCTAAAGCGGTCCTTACTTGCAACAAAGTCCCCAACATCCTCAGAGGAAGAAACAGAGTAAGGCAAATGGAGAGATCCAGGTCTCCGTCGTGGCCTGGTGCGGAACTTTGTGGTGTCAAATAAACTTTGGCTACTGCAGGAAAAGTAGCCCATGATTGCTCTCTGGCTTTCCAAAGATGTGTCCCGGGCTTCTCAATCTTCTTTTCTCCCCTCTCCCTCTCCCGCGCTCCCCCTTCTCTTGTTTCAAAAGGGGCCTCTGGTCAGTGCTGATTAATAAGTGTTTTTTGTTGTGAAGTGTTGAATAATAGAGGATGGCCGGTGACCCAGTAAAGACTAAACCTTGCGCTGCTTTATTGTGGCAAGCTGAGAAAAGGGCTTTAGGCCCGGGACCCCAGGCACTGACCCGCACACATCCCGCGGATCGCCTATTCATTCTCACCGCCCTGCAGTCGCCCAGGCTCCCATTGTTTGCCAGGCAACAATGGAGATTTCGCAGGGAAAGTAAAGCTCTTTTCAGATTCTTCTCTGATGTTTTGCATTTAGGGAAACACCGAGCTACGCTTCCATCGCCCCGCGCCCCGCCGCCCTGTCCCCCGACATTTTCCCTCTCCGCGGTTAAAACGGTTCGTTTTCGGGGAAACTTGTGTGAGTTTGGCACTTGTTCGCTGCCTAACATCAGTTTTAGGAGGGAGACGAGACGGGTGGGAAAAGGAGAGCCCAAGAGATTTCCCTCTTTTGAAATGCATTTAGAGGAAGGAAGCTGCCTGGGGTGGGGGTGGGGGGGGGCGGGGAGAGAAGCTTGGGGGAGGGGAGGAGAAAATAGAAACGGGTTTCGTCGCCGGGGTTGCCAGGGCGCAGGGGCCTTGAGCCCACAGGCCAGAGGTACGGCCCGCAGCTGGTCGCGCCGGGCCCTGGCCGCGCACCAGTCGGTTAGGAAGTTGAGCTTGGGACTCGGCTCCCGACGATCCCGACGAGCAAAGGTGCCGTCTCAGCGGGGTTGGCCCATCCCCTCCCCACCCCCGACATTCTCGGTTCCTTCAGCTCCTTCTCTCCCGGACCCCGGCACCTCGGCGGCCCGTCCAGCCCAGCAGCGGGCGGGCCCAGGCTGGGCCGTGTCTCAGCCTCGGACACTGACTTCAGTGTGGCTTTCTCGCACCAGCGAGGCTGCCTTTCGGAGTTTCGGCCCCGCAGGTGCAGCCCTCACCCAAGAGGCCCGCTCAGGCCGGAGCCCGGTGGTGCCGATGGGGCGGTGGGGCGAGGTAGGGAGGCCACTCACTGGGCCCGGCCTGCTTTGGCCTGGACCGCTCGGTGGCCTCGCGCTGCTCGCCTCGCCGGGGCAGCCAGCAGGCAAGCAGGTGGCAGGCACCTTGGCCCATAGCGCCCCCGCAACCCCCAAGACATGATGGCCAGCCACCAGCCCAAAGGCCTCGGCTCTTCCGGGAGCAGAGTGCCAGCGAGAACCCGGAGGTCAGCTGGCGGGGTGGGGGGAGCGGGTGACGGCCTGAGGATGGGGAGCTGGCGAAGCCCTGATGCCAAAGGAGAGGGATTCCACCCGGGTTGGCGCAGCGCGGGAAGCCACAGACTCGGGCTCCAGGGCCAGGCAGCGGCAGGGCCCAGGTCACAAGGGGCGGGAAGGAAGGGACCCTGTCGGGCCCAGCGAGGCCGCCCTCCCCGGCTAGACCTAGTCCACGCCCTCCTGGCCACCAGGGCCTGCAGCGCCCGGGTCGGCACTGCCCCCTCCACCCACTCCGCCCCGCTTCCCGCTGCCACCACCTTCCCCAGTGCGTGATTTCGCGCGGGGCTGGGTGGAGGCCTCGGTGCCCCGCGAGGGCAAGGGCGAGGGAGCCACTTGGGCCGAACTGACGTGGTGGGCGGCACAAAGCGCGCTGCGCCTGCCCGCTGGGTCCCGGCCGGGCGCCCTGGGCTCCCACCGGCTCGGGGGCAGGTTGAGAGCAGAGAGAGGAAGAGGAGGAGGAAGGGCGGCAGGAGGAGGAGGCAGCGGCGAGTGGTGAACTGAGGGCAGCGCAGGGGGAGGAGGACGCATTGTCCGGTCCTCCAGTTCAATTGATATGCTAATCCCCTTTCTGATGCCATCACAAAGAACACCTTTGCACTTTTAAAAGACTTTTGTGCCCTGGCGACAGAAGTTTATTATCCACTAATTAGCAACAACTCCTGGCAATGAGTTGGGTTACATTTTCATAAGCTCCGAGCCTCGGCGAGGAGGTGCGCGGGAGAGGAGGCGGGTTGCGCGTCGGGAATGCAAAGACCCAAAGCCAGGGTCGCTGGCGCCGGGGGTTCTGGTGGTCCCGCCGAGGGCTGCGCGGGGAGGACCTGGAGCCGGGTGCCTCGGCTTTGGGCCCAGACCCAGCGACTGGGGGCCGGGTAGCAGAGGCCCTGATGGCTCCGACTCTGGCCGCCTGGCAGGAAAGCAGCGCCGTGGCGACCGCTGGGCTGCCGGCTGCCTTGCAGGTGTCTCTCCGCATGGTTTGAAATGGGAACGAAAGGCCAACCAGAAGGTCTAGCGCCAGCCTGCAACCTCTCTCCTTCGCGACGTCAATTCGGAATAAGCTGCGGGCAAGGGCGCGGCCGGATCCTGGGAAAGAGCCTTGCTTCCCTTCTAAGGCCTTGGAGCCAGCAGCAGGGCTGGAGTGACAGCGACGCTGCCGAGGAGGCAAAGCTGGCCTTACCAGAGGCCGCAGAGAGGTGGGGGGCGACGAAGATGGGTACAGGGGTCACCCGAGTCTTCAGAAGACCCTGCACCTGGACCAGAGGCAAATCCGCGCCTCCCCCGCGGGTCGCACACGGGGCCTGCCTTGTGTCCTTGCCCGCTCAGGTTTGGGCCAGACCTTGCTGATCTTTAGCAGTTGTACATCCCAGGTCAATAAACGGGAAACGAATAAAAAGAGCATCTTCCAGTAAAAAGATCGGGCAGGAGGACGAAAGAGCGTTGTCTCTAGCGGCCCTTACCACATCCGCGCGGGGAGGCCTTAGGGCTCCGCTAAAGCGCCCGGAGGAGATGCTGTTTGGGGGTAGGTAAGCCAGCCCTCACAGCTGGCATGGTGGAATTCGTGAGGAAATTAGATGTGTACATGTACACACACATATATACATACACATATAGACACATATATACGCACATGCATAAATATACTTGTACACTTTCTACTTAAAAATCCAAATTCCTCTTTTATCTTTGATTTTCGACCTTTTGCAAACAGTTCCTGGGGGTGGGGGGTATGGTTGCGTTTTCAAGCAGACCCCAGCCTGGTGGCCTGTACACAGTCCTGCAACAGCGTTAGCCTAGTGAACCTGGCTCTTCCTCAAAACCCCGGGGTCACTGAGGACATAAGAAGGACTGAGGTTGCGACTTACGTTCTCTAAGGAGGGACCCCATGCAGGTGTCTGCAGCCCTAACCCCTCTGGTAGTCGTAGGGCCATGTTTCTAAACAAGCGCTGTTACAGCCGGAAAATGGGAAGGGGAAACCCCACTGGTGACTCAACGGAATACTGCTAAAGAAAACACAAAGACAACCAAGACATTAAGGAGACTGGGCCCGATGATCTTCCCGGTCCAGGCCTCAACAGCAACAAAATATGTCCCAATCTCCCCAGTAGTGGCCTTTGGAGGGGGGAGGGGGGTGGCGAGTGTGGGGAAGAGTAAGCCTCTGTTGTCACCCTAGGCCTCCTTCATTGCGAAAGAACAATGGCTGCGCCTGGAGTTCTTTCTGAAGGAGCAACTGCAGGAAGGCAGAGTTGCTCTTTGTGCCCTATCCCCTTCAGAGGTGTGTGTGGGGGTGGGGGGGTGGCATATGCAGGACCCCCACACCCGACCCTCAGGCCACATCATCAATATCTGCTACCCTCAGAGAATCTGAGAACTAGAAAGGCACTGGCCCTGTCGCCTCTTAAGGCCCACTCAGCCGCCAGAAGGAATCCGAGCAAACCGCGAGCTATCTCCGAATTGGCTGGGGAGGAGAGGGCGAGGAGGGCAAGCTGCAAACCACACACTCACTGCATGCTAACCCCCACCGCTAGCCCATGTGTGATCCCAGATGATTCTGCTTACGGGTGGATTTCAGAAGCAGGAGGCATTTATTTATTTATTTATTCATTCAGATCTTCCCATACTATGTATTTAATAATAATAAAGAAACGCACCAAAAACAAAACGTTAATTCCTTTCCAAGCCTAAGGGTTGATAAAGGACTTCATTGGAAAGCAATAGGGGATCATATGACTGTGACCTTGACGTGTGAAAGGGGGGAGGGGCAGATAGATATGGGCCCTAAATGCTAGTCCTGTCCATTTCTGGCTAGTCCTAGGCCCTAGCTAAAGACAACAAGAAGGGGGCTTTATTTTCAAGGGTTACCGTTAGCAGTCCATTCAATAAAGTTAGGAACTTGGTATTTTTATATTAGGTGAAATACATGATTTAATTATACTCCAAAAACAAATTAAGGACAGGCCTGCTACACAAATTGGAGGCAGCTAAATGCTCTTTTGTGCCTGCAGCCCTCGGGTTGTTAAAGAGGCTGCTGATGCGTGAGAAGTAAGTGACTGATTTAACTCATTGGGATGCAGGAAGCGACCTGCCCTCTTTTGAAAAAAAAAAAAAAAACCAGTGAGCTAGCGATCCAGTGAGCTAGCGAGAGAGAGAGAGAGAGAGAGAGAGAGAGAGAGAGAGAGAGAGAGAGAGAGAGAGAGAGAGAGAGAGAGAGACTTTGAGCTAGAGAAGAGGGAGGGTGAAGGAGAGAGAGAGAGAGAGAGAGAGAGAGAGAGAGAGAGAGAGAGAGAGAGAGAGAGAGAGAGAGAGAGAGAACGCAGAGGAAGGGAGGCAGGAGGGAGAAGGGAGCCCAAACCCCAGCTCTACAGCTTTGCAAGCTTCTGAATTTCCAACAGAAAGTCGAAGGAGCCCCACAAGACTGCGCGTCTTTCCTTGGGCTGCGAGCGCTGAGTACAGACAATGAAAACCCCCTCCCCTCCCCCACCCTGCTAGCCTACAAGATTTTCTGTTTTCGCTCCTTCTCAACGGTGGACGACGTGCAAAATCAAGTAGAGAAGGCTCTGTAGTTTTTGTTTGTTTGTTTTTTAAGTAGCGGGCTGAGACGCGGAATACCCAGCACGCACGGACTGTAAGTACACCTGTTCCTGCATCAGCGGGTTGGGGTTGTGTGGCCCTTTGGGCTGGAAGAGTTCGCTCGTGAGTCCGGATGCTGGTGGGGTTGAGCATTTTTATTCGCAGGCGTTCCCTCGACCCGTGCGCTTTTCGCACGTGAGCCAAGAATGTCTCCGCCGCGGTGGGGGTGCAGAATAGGGTCCCGGCGACCTGAGATTCCGAGCCTGGGAGAACCAGACGGAGGGCGCCTGGGAGAGCCAGGCAGGGGGCGCCTGGGTGCAGGGGGTCCCAGCGCCCTGACCTTGCTTCGGAGCCGCGCGCTCAGCTCCAGGCTGCCAGAGGGGTGCTTGGCATTGAGTGAAGTAGAGGCTCGGAGCTTTCCAAACTCCGGTGGATGCAGCCAGGAGGCCTGCTCTCCTCCGGCCTAGAATGGAACCGGGATGGCAGCTGCTGCTGGGTTCCCAGTCAGGCCTGACCCCCGGTGAGCTCACGCGCATTCTCGCGCCTTTGGTGGGGCTTTTTCCTACGTGTCATAAAGGATCGGCTTGCTGCTAAGGCTGAAGGAGGGTGGAGAGTATGGGTCTTGGACCGCCCAGGCGGGAGAATTCTTCGTCCTGGGAAGGCCCTTTTTGGCCTCTTGAAAATGTGCAAGAATTCCGCGGGCCCACGCTTCCTTTGTGTGCCGGTTAGCGCCAAGCGCTTTGTGCTTCCGAAGGAGAAAATGGCGAGTCCTATTGTGTTTAGGCCATTTTCTTCCGGTACACAGGCTTTTCCTAGTTCTTAATACTTTTTTGGAAAGTAGCCTTCTCCTGCCCTGCAAAGGGTACATTCCAGAGACTGGGTCCCAGGACCGGACCTGGCTACCGACCTCGAATTGGGTAAGAGCACGTTTCCGTACCGTTGGCTACTTGTATCCAAATAAAAATACGACCCATTTGTGCAGGTCGATGCCCCCCAAAGATACTCAGCGAAAACTGGAAAACTGTGCGTGTGCGTGTGTGTGTGTGTGTGTGTATGTGTGTAGTTTTTCTACATGGAAAAAGAAAACAACTACATGACAAATAAATGTGTGGAGGGAGGAAGGTCTTTCTTTTCTCTTTTGCTCTCTTCCAGGAAGCACCACAAAAGGTTAAATGTTTCCCAGGGTTGTGTTTTTAAAACGGAAAATGACAATTCATTGGGGAAAGGTGGAATTATTAACTAGCCTCAGACACTGCAGCACATGCTTCCCCTGCTTCAATGGAAGGGATCGCAGGGTGTCAAAGAAGAGATGCCTATGAATGCCTTTAGAGCCTGTGTGTGTGTGTGTGCGCGTGTGTGCGCGTGTACACAGAGAGAGAAGGCTTGTTCAACTGGCTTGTTTTTCTTAATTTGTTCCGCTGTAAAATTCTCTTCATTTGTCAAGTGATTGAGGTTGTCTATAGAAGATGCCTAGGTTAATTTCTGCATAAAGTGCGTGTTGAAAATATCACTTCCTTTTTACTGTATGTCTTTGGATTCTTGCAGAGGGCAGTGGTTTTTTGTCAGTTCAAAAGAAAGAAAGGCAAACTTTCCCCATCTGTTTTCAGTACTTTCAATTTGGTGGCAAATATAGAAAGACGGGAAAACAAATGATGTGGAAGAGAGAACCACAGTCTTTAGACTTCGTTCCCTCTGTGACATCATTTTTTAATGTTGGGAGTCAAATTTGTGCAGAAACATTCTAATGGGCATTTTTCATAAAGTCCCTTTAGTCTCTCCTTTCATGTGCATCAAGACCATGGACAGCGAACTAATATTCAACCCATGGGCAATGAGGACACCAGTAAAACGCTGTAAAGTCAGAATGGAGGCTTTAATTCAAAACAGGTTTAGAAGGCAAACATAATCTTCATGCTATTCTTTCATCGGAATTAGATTGATACATAGCATTTCAACTTACACTACCACATTAAAAATGATTTATATATTCCATTTTTATGCTATCTCAAAAGCAGAACATGCTCTTTATCAAATCAATGTAACATAAAGTCTACCTTTTGTTACTAGTAAATAACGAATTGAGAGTCATACATTTAAGATGTGAACTGTTTCTTATTCGGTTTGAAGCAGAAAGGAGAGAGAGAGAAATTTGCCTATTTTCAGTTCGCACTGGCTGAATGACACTAGAGAAAATTAAATTGATTTTTATCAGTGACAATTTCTAAATGCATAGAATTGGAAAAATTAAATGCTGCTTTGATAGACAGGGATAATATGAATGCAGATGTAATCCAGTGACTCTGTTTACCCCTGTTTGGCTGTACTCTGTTACCAGCAGTACCATTTTGTAAGCAAATATTTGTCGATTTTCCAGGAAAGTCATTGATTTTTTTTTCATATGTACTGATTCAGCTCAGCACACAGTATCGCTTCAGTGTTGGGGATCTTTTTGTTGTTGTTATTGTTGTTGGTTAGGTTTTTTGTCTTGAACATTGGTTAAATTGTCTTTATTCTTTTAGAGAATTGAGTTTCATTTAAAACTATTTCATGAGTGGATTACATAACGTTCAAATTGCTCATTTAAAGATCTAATTTCATCTATCTTTTAGCTAATTTCATAACCTGGCTTCAGTGTGACTTTTAAAGGCCTGAAAAAAATAATAGGTTAGAGAATCAAAATAGTCTAAATTTGAATTTTAAAATGACACCCATTATTACAATATCAGCTTGTGAAGAAAGTAATTCTTGGTCTATACCCACCAAATTTAGCTATTGCAGAAAACTGCAGTTACCTGTGTGTATGTTCTTAAAATTAGATATATTTTGAGCACACGCATATACACATTCATACTTGGGGGGGGGAGTCTTAAAAGCACTTGCAAAGAGAATACTGGAGCATTTTAGAAGGGCCTGATCAGGACCATGGTGAGGTCCTGCGTTTTATGCATTGGTGGTCCAGGACTCCAGTGGGGATACGGAGTTCCCCAGAGAGAGGGTCATTGTTTTGAAAGGCACTACCTGCAGGATGGCATTCATGATAAGATTAAACCTAAACCTAAACCTTGGCTTGGAAAAAGGATGGGAATGCAGTGTGGGGGTTGGGAGGTGTGGGGGGCGGGGTGGTGGAGGGAGAAGTGGCGATGCAGATTAGCTCTGATTTTGCTGCAGGGGCACTTCACTAAGAGGCAGCCCCTTTTCTGTCTGGATTAAAGTCTTTACTGGTTCTTGGTCAACCTTATGTGAGCGAGCAAGAGTCGGAGAACTTAGATGTGGTGGTCCAGATACTATGTTGTGAGAGTAGTCTCTAACTTAGAAGGGTGACTTTGACTTTCTTTATCGGAGCCTGGCGCCTGGACGTTGCCACTGGAGAAGGGCCGTAGAGGTTGTGTGTGTGTGTGTTGCGTAGGGGGGGGGGCGTGGAGAGGGGGAAGTATGAGGGGGACTATGGGGAGCAAGGGTCACAGCATTTTCTTTCTAGGCTGCCTTTGGGTCACTGTGTTGGGCCTGGGGGCTGCAGGCAAGGGCAGGATTCGCCCTTGGCTGTGCCCAGGCGCAGCTCTTGGGGGGTGCTCGCCTTCTGCGGCTCTTGGGTTTCAAGGACACAGCGAGCTGCTCAGGACTTTGGGAGCCAACATCTGTCTGACTGGTGACGTCAGCAGCCCGTGTAATCCTCTTGTGCCGAAGGCAGATGCCTTATTTGTTTGGCTGGAGCGAGCCATTAATCCCTAATTCTGGATCAGCTAGCGAGGGGGAAAGACCGGACCGCTCCTACCCACCCCCTCTCCCCACCCCCACCTCCCACTAGAAAGCACCTTATACCTCTGAAGCCTCTCTGCTTCCTCTGTCCTCCGAGAACGCGCGCTGAGCAGCGATGGCAAACATCGGGTCCTCTGCAGGTTTGAACAGGGCTCGCAGGGCTTTCTCCTTCACATTTCTAGGGGGTTGAATCGATGTGATTCTTTCTCTGATCGATCATTTCGATTTTCTCGCAGGGACCCGCTGGTCTTGCAGTTTTCAGGGTCCTAAGCCAGGAAGGGGTGGGGACGGAGGGGATAGCGCGGTCCTGCTGGTGACGGAGGGCGGGGCGAGGGAGAGGAAAGCGGGTGCTGGAGAGGGTACAGGCGGCGCTGCGCGGAAGGAGCCTGGCAGGGCACGAGTGGACGCTTTCAGCCCCGGGAGTCGCTTCTCGGGCAGGGAACCAGCCTGCGAACCACAGCCCCCTTCCCCCTGCCTCCGGGAGCGGGGACCAGCCTGCCTGCGCTCGCTGCGGCTGCCTCGCCGCCCGGCTGCGGCTCCCCGGCTACGTGCCGGGCTGAAGCCAGGCTCCCGAGGTCTCGACTCGCCAGCCAAGTTCCCTTCTGCAACCTTGCCCCCCCCCTCCCGCCCCAAGTCCCCTTCTCCCACTCCCTGCCTCCACGTCCCTTCTCCCGGCTTCGCCCCTCCCCCTCCCCTCCTCTAATTCCGCGCTTTGGTTCTGTTTTTCAGGGGGCGCCTTCCGGGGATCTCTGCCCAGGATCGGCTCTCTGCGGCCCGCAACCCAGTGCTGCGTTGTCTCGGGTCGCGATGGCTGAGGATCCTCCCTTCCCGGACGCCCCGGCGGGAGAGGGTCTTTCTGCTGGCCCCAGAGCTGGTCGTCAGCGACGCCGAGGACACAGCTGCGGCGTCCGCGGCCGCCCTCCAGTGCTCCGCCCGTAGAGGTCAAGCCCCCGCATCCCTTAGCTCTCTCGGCGCCCGGCCCTGGCCCTTCCAGCTTCCTGACCCTGGCCACTGCCTGTGCGCAATGCGTCCCGGCGCAGTCTGGGCCGTAGTCCCCAGGGCAGCCCACCCCCGAGGGCTGCTCTCCGAGGCCCGAAGATGCTTTAACCAGCAGCCGAGGCCTTTTCTCTGCAGCAAAACCGTAGCCTGACCAGATGGACCGCCCCGCTCTACCGGGACTAGGCGGGTGTGATTGAGTTAATCTTTCCGCATTACAAAGAAAGATGACCCAGCCCGCCCTTGGACTCTGATCTTTTTCCTAAATCTCCTAACCACCACAGCGGTAACGTTATCAGAGGACGCAGAGACTAGACATATGTGCGCGTTTATCTGCCATGCAGAATTAAAAAAAAAAATTCTTTTTCTAGGCTAGCTCTCATCCCTGACTGCAGCTAAGAGCAGAAAAATCTTTCCTCACCAGAACGCGCAGTGGCGCGGGTTTTAAAAACCCGTCATGCCTTACAAGTGCATTAGAAGAGAGGCAGGGCGAACCGAATCGGTTAATTGCCTTCAGTAAAATGATAAGATTGCGAAATTAGATTCTGTATGCGAGGAGTAATTCGCTTTGATCCCTGCCGTCATTGGACTAGCTTTGTAGGAGTACGTATGCTTTTAGGTGTGTTGTCACCGGCATGCAGCTACACGCTCGTGCGTACGCAGACACCCGCCGTCTACACTTCATTTGCACCAAAGGCGGCCCCATAGTGTATGAGGAGGCAAGCTCAGAACCGAGTCCATCTACCCTCTGCGGGAGCCATAGGGGCCTGGAACTCTTGGGAGGAGTGAGGGGGAGGGGAGGGAGAAGGGTGGTAGCTGCAGGGGGCCAGTTACTTTCCCCATCAAGATCAGAGACTCTGCCCTCCGTGTTCACAGCGGACCTTGATTTAATGTCATACAATTAAGGCACGCGGTGAATGCCAAGAGCGGAGCCTTCCAGCTGCACTTGAAGGACACCGAGCATCTCAGGGTCAGAGAGAGAAAAGGCAATTGCAAGATGTTTGGAGGAGGGCGTTAGAAGGAACCCTTCCGGGGCCGCTTAAAGACCCCCAACTGATTATGACCTAGTGCTCTGAAAGTCAAGCCTGAGACTTCTTTGGGCGCCTCGGGAATCCGCAGGCAAATCCCTAAGGGGGATTTTAGAGGAGCTTCGGTGACAGCTGTCAGGAAAGGCGGAGTTCTCGCTTGTGGCAATATTCTAGAGCGTGGAAGCGTTTAGAGAGCAGTGGTTCTTTGAAGAGCAGATACTGTGATGTTTGCGCTCCGGGGCCAAGCTGGGGAAGCGCAGCTGAAGAACCAAGAAAGAGGATACCGCATTAAATGGCGTCCTGATCACATTTCAAAAGAGATCGCAAATGGTTGGACCCCTGCGGAGAACGAGAACAAACCCTCGAACCCCCACCCCGGGGTGACTTCTCCCTTTCTCTTCCTGGCCAGGAGTCAGCCTTGCTAGTCTTTAAAACGTCAAGAGAACGTCCTTGTCTCCGCACAGTTGCAAAAGTTAAATCGGTCAAAGGAGTAGGACCAGTGGAAAGGGCCGGGCGAGAAACTTTGGAAAGGCTCGGGAATTGGACTTATCTGGAAGGTAGTGGGGTAGACTGTGTTAAGGTAGTAGTTCCGCCCCAGGGCCTCAGAGCCAAAGAAAAATCCAGGCTGGGAACGTGAGCCTTGATGGATGTCTTTGTTCTGTCTTGGCCTGCGCTGGCTGGGAACAAAGGAGGAGAGCTAAAACAGGATGCGCCAAAGTGGCCGCGCCCTCCGCGCTTGGCGCTGTCCGCGGTGCTGACCGCGGCCTCTTCCCTCTGGGTAATTACAGAAAAGCAATGGCGTCACCCACCACCAACCCTAGGAGTGACCGGATACAGGGTAATTTAGGAAAGGAGGCACAGGACGAGAAGGGCAAGGTCGCACACAGCGAAACCTAATGTTTTATCGACCTAATTCACGCAAGCTGTTGCCACGCCCGCTGGTAATTTTCAGGTTTCGCGTAAATATATACATAGTATGCCTATATATTGGGAGGTGGGGTGGTGTCAGTTTAGTCTGAATGACGACACCTGAATCTAAACAGCGGGAAGGAATTGCCAGGAGAGAGAGATTGAAGATTACACCCCCCCCCCTCCCTGTCCCTTCTTTCTTAAATCACCGTCTTTAAGACGGAAACGTGAAATCTTGGGCTTCATCTCTCAACAGAGCAGATGTGGCCGCCAAAGGGATTCACACGAACTCAGGTGTGAGACTGCAGACTTACAGGAAGGGGGGGAGGGTGCGGGCAGGTGAAATGACTGGATCCTTGGATCCCAGAGGTCAAAGTAGGGCTGCCTACGTAGGTCCCAGAGCCAAACTTGGCTGGAGGCTCTGCTGTGCGCAGCCTGTTTTGCGCTTCGCCGCCTGCGGGAGGCAGTGCTGGGCTGGGCCATCCAAGACCCGCACTGCGGAAAAACCACCTAGGCGCCCTCCTCCTCCTAGCTCCTGCAGATAGAAAGAGGCTGAGTGGTTTACTAAACCTCAGACAATTGAAGGTTCTCTTTGAGAGACTGGATAGTGGCAACATTTCTTTAAACCTCTCTGCATAGTTCATCTTCCTAACCTATTAAGAATATCGACAATATACAATAAAATGTAAAATGTCCTCACGAACTACTGAATCAAAATGGCAACGGAGAGAGTAAAACATGGGAAGGCAACCCATTCCCAGTCATCCAGAGCTTTAACCACGGAATTGCTACACGTTAGCTTCCTCCGTTTGCGTACAAATTTATAAACACATACGCTAAAATTAAGGGCAGAAAGAATATTTAGGTTGCGTGGCGAAGGGGAGAAACTCCGATTTTAATCCAGATATTGTAATAGGCCACACATCATCATCGAGAGAGTATTTTCATCAAATTCATCCATTTACACCTGAATGTTGGAGATTGCCAGGAAATAAAGCGGTCAGGTGCAATATCCTTGGCTGGAGGCCTCCTCCAGGGCAAATTTTGTCATTTGGTTTTCCGCAACCTGAGAAGCAGGATATTTACATCCATTGCTTACGGATGTTTTATTTAATTTTATGCAATGGGGGCAGGGGTAGGTAAAGCATATGGACTTCAATGACAAAACGAGAGTATTGGGAAAAGACTCCTCTTGTGTGAATTAAAAACCGAACTCGGAAACGGAAATGGCTTTGAAACATGACGCTTTATCATTGAGGTCTTGCTTTCCTGCCAGTATTCTGGTGACCGCGCTGATTTCTTGCTCCCATGTCTCCTCCAATGCGCCTGCCTGGCTTGTGGTGTAATTCATAGTACGTAATAGAAACAGACCTGGTCGCCTCACTTTAGTCCTTGTTTGGGACAGTCTGAACCCATTCTTCAGAAAGCTTAATCAGTTTAATAGAAAGGAAATGCTTGATATGAAAGAGAAAGAGAGAAAGGCACACTATGCCTTCGGTTAAGAAACACGTTTGATGATCTGGTTCCAAAATTAAATCTGAAGTGGTTATTGATCTGTAAAGTGTCTAGTTCTCGGAATGATTTCTTTTGAAGAGAATCATCTGGTTTAATGTCCGTATCCCATTGTCTTGCTATGAAATCCTATGCTCAGCAGTTTACAATCCACACTTCACAATTGGAGAAAAATCGGCGCAGGGTGCGGTGGGGCCCCTTTGACAACTGCAACTTTCATTTAATGTTCTGAAATTAAAGCTTCTCGGAATAATTTAGGAACAGCTTGACCCCTTGAGATCCTGAAGACCGCGCTCCCGGAAAACTGCTCCCCTCCCTGC
Organism: Tenrec ecaudatus; assembly: GCF_050624435.1. Taxonomy (NCBI): domain Eukaryota; kingdom Metazoa; phylum Chordata; class Mammalia; order Afrosoricida; family Tenrecidae; genus Tenrec; species Tenrec ecaudatus. Next base: position 75,001,014 of record NC_134534.1, on the reverse strand, counting down.
GGGAAGGAGATGCGAGCGCAATGCGGGTGTCAGCGGGGCGGGAGCGCCCTCTGCTGCCCCCGAGAGACGCGACTTTGCCCGTCACCAAAACCAGAAGGCACCGAGTTCCAATAAACTAAACTCTCAGATACATTTAATCTGTGGAATTGAAGCGCTCAAATCATACAGTACTTTTGAGAGGGCCGCCTGATTGGTTTTGAGCACTCCTTGGACGATTTACTTCTATTCAGAAGCATAGTGAAAAATCAGTGTTCTGAAGTTTTTCATATTTCTGTAGTCAAGTTCACAGTTCTTCACCCTTACTCAGCCGGATTTTCAATGACATAGGAAATGTGGGAAGAAAAAAAAAACGTTGTGGAAAAGTGAGTGGAGAATTTGTATTCCAGTTTCTCCTGGTAGCTGATAGCTAATAAAGTGGGGAGTGGGGCCGGGCGGAACTTACCAAAATAAAGGTACCAAGTAGACGTTGTTTGTTTTAAAAAGCGTAATTTAAGACATTTAAGTCACAAATTAAGGAATTGTTTTCACCATTAACTTAGATTTTGATGAGACTTAATGTACTAGGAATAAGGAAGTAAATTATGTTTGATAAGAAGTACAAAATATTGTTTTATATTAAGTATGTATTATTTCCACATTGAAAACTTTGTAATGGGTTTATTTTCAGGCTATTTACAAAGATTTCTTTAGGAAAGAACCCACTCTCCGTGAGTACTGTGTTAAATATCAAACTAAATGTCATAGATTATTAGATGACAGATACCCTAGTAGCATAGGAAAGCCCATAAAATGTTATTTGCATTACAATAATATAATTTATGATACTTTCCAGTATGGAGCAATCTATTCTCAAATGACCTTGAGACTTTGTAGATGATTAAATGCATACACAGCTGTATTAATTCAACATTGTGATTTTCAAAATTATAACTTGTTTCCAAATATACACATGTTTGCTATGCTACTTGTTATTGCATATCTCAGTGCTTATGTAATCAATGCTCCTATTAATAGCCTGGTTGTGAAATAAATCCTGTTAAAATAAAATTCTGTTTACTTTATTGTGTACCTTAATTCTAGCTTATAAAGGGGAATGCTCACAGGAATATTGAGCTATAGGTTTGTTGAAAATATTAAACTAAATATTTTTAATTGTCTTATATTTTTATGATATAAAGTACAAATATCTATTTAATATTAACTTAAGTTCAAAAGCTGGTCACATTTTCAAACTTCATAAAGCTACAGGTATTTTTACTTCTTCAAAGGATGTGTGGTGTAGTAATTGAAATAAAGAAAGTGGTTAGAAATATTATGCTTTTATTCTAAGATTTAAAATATTATTTTATTTTTATTCAACCTAACTTTCTAAATAAACTTATAATTTACCAGGACAAAACTCACCTAGTGAAATAAGTTTGCTATATTCATAATAGTTATAAGTTTTAAACCATCTTCTAAGTATAAGTAAAATACACAATATATGAATTTTTTAAAGAGCCATTTTACCTATTCTTTAAAACAAAAACTGAAGCAAACCAATTAAAATATTTTCTCAGATGCCCAAGTGGTAATAGAGTGTCAAAGGTGAAAAGCATGCACCAATACTTGAAGATCAAATTTGCTTGTAAAAGTTTTTAATCACTTCAATTCATATTTATAGAAAAGTTACTTGTCATTGAAAACTCTTCATGATTTGTTTTGACTAATGAAAATGTTCTTTTCTATAGGAGTAAAATAAATCTAAGAAATATGTTTATAGGAAGCACTAATACAGTGTACACACTGCTTGCTGTTGCTTTTATTTAAGAACTAACCACAACATCTATTGTGTCCTTATCCCTTTCCTTAGTTGAAATAGGTATAGATTTTATTACTTGTGGACCATACAAAAGCCCTAATCACAGGCTGCAGATTAGATAAAGCAGACTTTGGTGGACTCTGTGTCTTTGGGGCTAGTATTCAGACTGAGTGGTCATTGAAATTTCCATCAGCTGCTGTTAAGTAACTAGCACATTATAGAGTCATGGCTGAATAAGAATTTAATGTGCAATGCTTTATGATGGAATAAACTTGGGATGCCAAGAAATTAAAAATGATTATATCTAAGAAAGAAGTTTGGTAGTGGGAAGCAGCATGAAAAATATTTACATCCTAAAGCAGTTATTCAGGGATGAAAAATAGCCCAGGTATCAGATGCACAAGATACTAACCATATCAAGTGGATTATGACAACTCTTATGAGAATTCCCCTATAGCTTTTCCAATCCCTATGAAGAGCAATTTGCTACATCCTCTTCCCTTATAACTGGATGGTGGTTTTAAACCACTGACTGTTCAGTGAGCAGCCAAATGCTTAACCACTGCACGATCGGGGTGGAATAATTTAAAAACCAGTCCTCCGGTGGGTGGTGGGGTTTCAGTTTCAGAATTCTTGCCTTCTAGGTTTGAGAACTGGGTTCCCCTAATGGTCAAGGCAGTCCACGTGCAGCCATCATCTCACTGCCACTGGAGGCTTATAGCTTGCTCCGATATGGACCAGCTTTTATCTGAGCTTCCAGACGGAAATAGATCATCAAGAAAGGTCTGGTTACCTAGCACAATTAGGTACGAAACCCCTATGGGTCACAGCAATTTGGTCATCAAACGTTATTGGGATTGTGCAGGGACAGGGGCTGTTCCTCCATGCTGCCTGAGTTCACGATGGGTCACTGGCCAAGTAAACAGCGGTTAACAGCAGCAAAGTCAAAATCACAGTATATTTAGACATACCCCCAGAGCCCCATACTCACTGCCCCTAAGTCAATGCTGCCTCATAGTGACCCCCTGTGGGTTTCAGAGACTGTCACTGTTGATGGGTGTAGAAAGCCCAGTCTTTCTCCCACGGAGCTGGTTTTGAACTGTTGGCCATGAGGATCACGGCCCAAAGTGTAACCACTTACCATCAGGGCTCCTCATTTACACATACAGAATACTTAGTTAGAATCCAATCATAATCTTCTCAGGAATTCACAGTATTCAGTGTCAGTTAGAGGAGTAAGATTTCATCAGAAAACATTGACTATTTCTTTCAGGCTGAGAACCTTGGGCAAGGTTAATTCAAGAGTACAAAATTTGCACTGGCAACATTCATGGAAAAGATTCACTCTAGCCCAGAGTGATATAGTGTCAGCGTTCTAGATGACAGGAATTCACCTTTCCTGCATGTCCTTGGCCTACTCTAGTCAGTTAGTTCTTAAAACTAGGTTACAGAGCCCTCCATTGCAATTGTCCTGACAAGTCCAGGTCACTAAATAGACCCTGACAGCAAAAGTGCCAAGAATAAATTCTTCAGTCCGTGATTTTTTATTTTTTCCTGTCTGGATAAAACTAAAAGGTGCTTTGACTCTTTGAAAGGATTACTTTTACTTTACCACTTAAAATTAGAAATCACAAAGATTTGTAAATTTCTATCATAGTGGTTACTTTTAGGGCTGCTAAGCCACAAACCAGCAGCTGGAAACCACCAGCCACTCCCAGGGAAAAAGAGGAAGAGATGGGTTTCTGGTTAGGTACAAAGTTACAGTCTCAAACACCCACCGCGCACTTCAACGCTGCCCTGTAGGGTGGCTTTCAGTCTGAAACAACTCCCTGGCAGTGAGGTTGTTTTTTCTTTATCAATCATCAGGCAATTGTGTTAGGGAGAAGAATAATTGTGCTTGTGTGTATATGTATATATGTGCATACATATGTGTGGAAAGAAAAGCTGCAGTTAACATTTAAAACACAATAGTGGGGGATGTTTAGCTGTGGCTTGGATCTATCTCTACTGCGGTTATTATTTTTTTTACTATCACTAGGTGAAATCCCATCATTCAAGTTGTTTTTTAATCATAAACTATTGGCTATTTCTTTCAGACTGTTCTCCCCACTCCTGCTAATATTATTAAAATTGCTTTCAAGTATAATTTGTTTTAAAGACTCATAAACATCTTTTAAATATTATTTACATTATTTTCTCATTTCTCCTTTCCTCTTTAATCATAATTTCGCTGTGGTATACCATGGAAAGTAAGGGGTTCCACAAGTAACAATCAACATATATGACTCAGTCACTAATTTACCCAAACTTTGCACCACTAAATCATGGGAGAAAAATGTGGGGGGAAATTCGAATTCACACACACACACACACACAAGACCAAGCTAACTCGGTGGAGACTGGTGGAAGTCTCGTGACTAGGTCCCTTAAAAAGCCTTCAAATCTCAAATTCAACTCCACCCTCATGGGTCAATTTTCATTCAAACAGTAGACAGGTCAATAAAGTGAACAGTAACACCAGAAAGCATCCATTGAAAAAGTCAGCCATATGAGATCACAGTTAGCATCTGCCCAGGAATAAAGCTTGGAAGACAGGAAGGTTTAGGAAAGGAGACAGGAAATTGTGACCATTGCAAGGAAGTGGGAAGGGTGCTGTTAAACTATACTGTTGCTGGTGTCATCAAGCCGGTACCGATCAACAGAGATTGTATGAACAACAGAGAGAAACATTGCCTGGTCTTGTGCCATCCTCACAATTGTCCCCATGTCTGAGTCCATTGTTGCTGTCACAGTGTCAATCCATCCTGTTGAGGACCTTCCCCTCTAATGCTGCCCTCGGGTTTACCATGCATGTCTCTCCGGACAACATGTCGACAGTACAAGAGACAATGTTTGGACATCCTAGCATCTAAGGAGCACTCAGGCTTACATTTTCCAAGATAGACGTCTCTGTCCTTGAGCAGTTCATGGTATTTTGAAAGGAAACCTGGTTGCACAGTGGTTACACATGGGGCTGTGGCCTGAAAGCTCAGCAGTTAGGCACCACCACTTGCGCTGTGGTTGAAATATGGGGTGTTCTACTCCATAAACCGGTCCAGGCTGAGCAGTTGACAGGGGCAGTTCCACTCCATCTGTAGGGTCACTATGAGTTAGCATCGACTTGAAGACAGCCAGTTTGGGGGCTGGTGCTTTCAATATTCCTCACCAGCACCACAATTCAAACACATCAATTCTTTTTCAGTCTTTCTTATTCAAAATCTAATTTTTACATGCTTTGGAAACAATTGAAAATAGCGGGTCTGACACATGTTAGTCCTCAATATAAGGTCCTTGCTTTAAATATTCTTCAGGGGTTTTGTGCAGTGGAGTTACCCAATGTAAATCATCCTTTGATTTCTTGACTGCTGCTTCCATAAGCATTGCTTTTTGATCTATGCAAGAGTAAAATCCTAAGAATAGGGAGTAGGGAGCTGTATAACCCCACTCAATGGGCTCGAACAACAGAATTGTATGTGAAAGGATATATTGGATGTGTAAGATATGGGAATGAAATTAAAGAGGGTTCCTGAGGGGTAGGGTAGGGGTGGGAGGGGTAACGCGGAGCTTATGTAGGAGTTCAGAAGGAAGGAAAAGATTGTTTTGAAACTGACTGTGGTAGCAATTATACAATACCGCTTGATGTGATCGAACTATGGAATGGTATGCTATCTGTAAGAACTCCCCCAAATAAATAAAATAATTAAAAAGTCATTAAAAAATCCTTGACAACAACAATCTTTTCTCCATATACCATGAGGTTACCTGGATTTAGGTGTTTAGATTGACTTGTAAATCACAGTGAAGGTTACAATCCTTAATCTTCATCAGCAAGTGCCTCAAATCCTCCTCACTTTCAGCAAGCAAAGTTGTCTTATCTGCATATGGCACGTTATTAATAAGCCTTCCTCCAAATCCTCATGCTATATTCTTTTTCATATAATCCAGTTTCTCTGATTATTTGTTCAGCACTCAGATAGAATAAGTATAGCGTTATAATGAATAATATTTGAAGAAATATGGAATACACAAGGGGGTTACCGCCCCCCCCAAAAAAACAGAATATTGCTTCAATACTGCACATTTAATTTTTTATAAAACACCTTAACCCAACATCTCCATCAATTAAAAAAAAGAATAACCATTAGCGCAGAAATATGCCAAGCAGCAAATAGAAGGAGGGAAAACAGCCAGTGTAACGAATCAAGCCAACAGTTGATTTTTTTCGGAAAGGGTTCATTAAATTGGCAATGCACTGGCAAATCTAATAAAGGAAAAGGTGAAGATGCAGGGGGAAAGAAACCTGCATTAGAAATGAAATAGACAACATTGAGAACCAACTGAAACCAAAAGAATAATAACAGAATACTATGAACAATTATATTACAACAAATATGAAGAGCTAAAAGGAATGGACAAATTTCTAGGGATAAACTACATGTATAACCTGAGTGAAGTAGAAAAGCCGAACAAACCCATAGCAAAGAAGAAATTAAATAGGTCAGTAGAAACCTTCCACCAACAACAAAATGTCCAGGGCCCAGGCAGTTTCACCTGTTTGATGAAACTCTACATTCTAACAAACATTCAGAGAAGAAATGTCACCATTTCTACTCAGGCTATACCAGAATATAGTAAAGGGTAGAAGCCAGGCAAAGACATCACCAGATGAAAAAGAAAAAGGAAAAAAAAAAAAAGCAATAGCCCTCATGAACATAGATTCAAAATTGCTCAACAAAATCCTAGTCAACAAAATCCAGCAATACATAAAATATAATAATCAAATAAGTAATAGTCAAACAAGATTCATACCAAGAATGCAAGAATGAGTTAACATTAGAATAACAATCAGTGTAATCCATCGCACATATAAAAAAACAAAAATGTTTATATCAATTGCTGAAAAAGGGTATGTGACAAAATCCAACACCCATTCCTAGTAAAAACACTCAACAAAATAGGCCTAGAAGGGAAATTTCTCACCACAGTGTATTAGTCTGGGTAGATCAGAGAAACAAATCCATAGAAACTCATATGTGTATAAGAGAGAGTTTTACATAGAGGGTATTTGTACATTAAGAAAGCTTACTAACCCAGTCCAGTAGAAGCTCGTAAATCCAATACTCTTCAGGCTCATGAATCTCATGCAATGACGCTGAATGGAGGAGGATCACAGGCCAGTGGGTAGAAAGTCTTTGGGTCCAGTGGCGTTGTAAGTATCTCAATACTGGCAGGGGTCTTTACGTGGATTCTCTGGATTCAGAGGTCTGGTTGCATCAGGGTAGGTCCATGTGTCTTATATAGCTCAGGGCACTAGCATGGTTCCATATGTCTTGTCAGCTGCAGTGTCTCCCAGAGAATGAGGAGAGAGAGAGTGTGTTTCCCTCCTCCAAGAAGGAATACTAGATTTCCCAGAATTCTCAGGAGAAGGCCAGACCCTCTTTGACTATGAGCTGATTGACAGACTAGACTCCACCCTGTCACTTATAATCCTCTGAAATTGACACCAGAGTAAGTAACTACCACATACAGTAAAGGAATATATACAAAAACAAGCAACGTTGCTTTCAGTGGAGACACTGTAAATATTCCTCTTTCAAATGGGAACCAGACAGACATCTCCTTTATGGCCACTCCTTCACAGTGTTGTGCTGGAAGTCTTTTCCAGAGCTGTAAGGCAAGAAAGGGGAAATTAAACACACCAAAATTGGCACACACAAAAAGTAACAATCTATTTGCAGATGATATTATCCTATACACAGAAAACATAAAAGACTTGACAAAAAAAGTGCTAGAGCTAATTGAAAGATTTGTCAGCATGGGAGAATACAAGGCCAACATACAATAATCAGTCTAAATCTTTTACATCAGTGGTTTCGACCTTCCTAATGCCGCGACCCGTTAATACATTTTCTCATGTTGTCGTGACACGCACCCCCCCAACCATAAAGTTATTTTCTTTGCTACTTCATAACTGTCATTTTGCTACTGTTATGAATCAGGCGACCCCTGTGAAAGGGTCATTCGACCCCCAAAGGCGTTGTGACCCACAGGTTGAGAACCGCTGTTTTACATTAACCAAGAGAGATCTGAAAAGAAAATCAAGGAAACAATACCATTTAGAAGAGCCACCCAAAAATATCAAATACAGTGATACCTCAATTGTCAAAGCCTCCAAGCTTGAACTTTCCACTCCTTGAACAGTAGAGTTCATAAAAATCTACTTTTTGTGCATCACTTTGCTCAATAGTCAAACCAAACTCTGGTATGAAAAAACCTGTATGGACAGAAAGCAAGTTACCTCCTTATCTCAATGTGGAACCAAAGCGATGATGCTTCAGTCTAAGTACTACTATCACTCAGACGATAGTCTTATGTTAGTGTTAAAAACATTCTACATTGTGCTTTCTGTTCTGTTTAGCTATTCATTTTGCATGAAATATTATAATAATGGCTCCCAAAAAAGACATTGAGACCAGCAGCAAAGTTAAGAGATACACTGTGAGAATCACAATAGAGATAAAGAAGAAACCACTGTGAGATTGGAATCAGATCATTGTTGGTATGATTTGGCAGTTGACTACAACGTGACTAAGTCAAAATTTATCAACATTTGGTGGGGTGGGGAACATAATTGAAGGGGCTAATGTAGCGAAAGGTGTGAAATCATTAACAAAGGACCCAGACCATTGACGAGATTGAAAAGTTACTGTTAATTTGGATAAATCAGAAATAACTCAGTAGCAATAACATGTCCTAGAAAGTGATAGGACAAGGCTAAAGCTAAAAGCTTTATAAATGTATAAGTGTAATTTTGGAGCCTCAGAATCAATTAGATTGTTTTCTATTATTTCTTATGGGCAAAATATGTTCAGTTCTTGAACTTTTTAGTGTTTGGACACAAAATTGGAATGAATTGAGTTTGACAAATAAGTATCATTGTACTTGGGAATAAATCTAACCAGAAAAACAAAAGATACACGTGTGCAAAGAAAGTTATTAAACACTTCTAGAAGAAACCAAAAGAGATATACATAAATAAAAGAATACACCATGCTCAAGGATACTGTCATCCTGTAAAGTCCAACTCAAGTCCATAAGTTCAAGACTGGTCCATAAGTTCCTCTTCAGACCATGCAGCCACATGCAATGACGCAGAATACAGAAAACTATCGGCTGGTGGCTGCAAAGTCTTGTGGATCCAATGTCTATGGCTTACATCTCCAGGTTCCTGGCAGGTCTCAGAGTGGCTCACCGGCATGAAGGTGAAGGCAGAGAGAGAGAGAGAGGCCAGCCTCCAGAGAGCCATTTATCTTCATCACACCTACAAAGTATATCAACAAACTGAGATGGGATTGACAGGCTAACCTCTACCCATGTCTTCTCACAGGTGCCCTGCTGGCACAACAAAACCCAACTATCACACACACCTCAGTCCTCAAAGTAATTTCCTTGTTTTTTAATACTCTAAGGACACTGTCCAGAAGAGTTATCCAATGCAATGCTTTGATTGATTTCTTGACTGCTGCTTCCATGAACATTGATCATAGATCCAAGAAAGACAAAAGCCATGATAACTTTAATCTTTTCCACATTTATCATTATGTTACCTAGTGGTCTGTCCAATTGTGAGGATTTCGGTTTTCTTTACATTGAGTTTTATCCATACTGAAGGCTGCAAAGCACCCCATACTCTCCTGAATTATCTTCTCCTATTTAAGGTTCTTAATCCTCTCTTTAACTCAAGTCAATGCCTATCAACCTTCTGTTCTGTTTCTTCATTCTCCCACCTTTGCCCTTCATCCCTTGGGAATCTCAGAAGTCTGTTCCCTTTAGTATGCAAGACTTTGTTCTGTTTTTTATCCTTATAGCAGTGGTCTCATACAATAATTGTCTTTTATGATTGACGAACTTCACTCAGCATAATGTTTCAAGCTCATCCATGTCATGAAGCATTTCCTCATTTCATAATTGCGTTTTAGCAATGTATTTCTTTGTGTGGTAAGTACCAAAGTTTCTTTATCCATTCTTCAATTAATGGGCATTTAAGCTGGTCTAGTTTCTTGCAATTGTGAATAGTGCTGTGATGCACACAAGGATACATATATTTGTGTTATGGCTCTCACTTCTTTAGGTATATACCCAGCAGAATATTGGTAGCTCATTTGGAATTTATAGCCCTCATTTTTTTAGTTAGCACCATTTGCACAATGGTTGTATATATTTAAGGTCCTCTAGCAATGGATGAGAGTTCTGATTTATCCATACACTCTTCGGCATTTTTTCTTTCTTTTCTTCTGTTTAATGAATTGTCATTACTATAAAGTGATAACTCATCATTGCTTGACATCTACTGGATGGAAATTATGAGCAGTTTTGTATGCTTGGTAGCCATTAGGATGTAACTTTTGTGAACTGTCTGTTCGTGCCCTTTGCTCACTTTCTAATTGTGTTATTTGTTTGTTTCTTATTGAGCGATCACAGCTCTCTACAGATTTTAGAGATCAGTCCTTGTCCTCTGTGTCACTGTTGGAGGTCCCCCCCCACCCCCGACCTTTATGGGCTCTCTCTTTATTCTTTTGATGAAGGCTCTTGATGCACATAAGTACCTTATTTTTATTATGTCTCAGACATTTATTTTGCCTTCTTCTGTGTGTTTCCTTTGTGTTATTTGATAAGATGTATATGCCCTGCAAAAGGAGCCTTAAGTTTGTCCCTATTTTCTCATTGATTTTCTTCACAATTCTAGGCTTTATATGTAGGCTTTTTGTTCCACCTCAAGTTCAGTTTTTTACATGGAATGACATGTGGGTCCTGTTTCATTTTTCTGGAGAAGGAGATGCAATTTTGTCAACAATATTTAGATCGTTATTTTTTCTTAAACGTTTTAGTAGGGGCTCATAGAACTCTTATCACAATCCATACATACATCAATTGTTATAAAGCACATTTGTACATTCATTGCCCTCATCACTCTCAAAGCATTTGTTCTCCACTTAGGCCCTTGGCATCGGGTTCTCATTTTTCCCCTTCCTCCCCGCTCCTCCCTCCCTCATGAACACTTGATACTTTATAAATTATTATTTTGTCTTATCTTGCCCTGTCCGATGTCTCCCTTCACCCACTTTTCTTTTGTCAGTCCTTGTAATCCTTGTAATCTGTTCCCCCTTTCCAACCCACCCTCCCTCTACCCTCCCAGAATCTCCACTCACATCACTTGTCCTGAAGGGGTCATCTGCCCTGGATTCCCTGTGTTTCTGGTTCCTATCTGTACCAGTGTACATCCTCTGGTCTAGCCAGACATGCAAGTGAGAAGTTGGATCATGATAGTGGGGAGGGAGAGGAAACATTTAGGAACTAGAGGAAAGTTGTATTTTTTTATTGTTGCTTCATCTCACCCTGACTTGCTCGTCTCTTCCCTGAGACCCCTCTGCAAGGGGATCTCCAATGGTATATGAATAGGCTTTGGGTCTCCACTCCGCACTCCCCACCTCATTCACTATGGTAAGATTTTTTGTTCTGATGATGCCTGATACCTGATCCCTTCAACACCTCATGATCGCACAGGCTGGTGTGCTTCTCCCATGTGGGCTTTGTTGCTTCTGAGCTAAATGGCTGCTTGTTTACCTTCAAGCCTTTAAGACCCCAGATGCTATATCTTTTGATAGCCAGGCACCATCAGCTTTCTTCACCACATTTGCTTATGCACCCATTGTCTTCAGCAATCGTATCATGGAGGTGAGCACACAATGATATGATTATTTGTTCCTTGATGCCTGATAGCTGATCCCTTCTTTGATGCCTGATAGCTGATCCCTCAGCTAGATGGGCACTTGTTTACCATCAAGCTTTTAAGACCAAAGATACTATATCTTTTGATAGCCGGGCACCATCAGCTTTCTTCACCACATTTGTTTATGCACTCATTTGTCTTCAGCGGTTGTGTCGGGGAGGTGAGCATCATAGAATGCCAATTTAATAGAAGAAAGTATTCTTGCATTGAGGGAGGACTTGAGTGGAGCTCCCAATGTCCTTCTGTTACCTTAATATTAAACCTATAAATATATACACATAGATCTATTTTCCCATCCTCATACAGAAATACATTTGCATATGTACATGTCTTTGTCTAGACTCTATAAATGCCCTTTGACTCCCAGCTCTTCCCTCTATTTCTCTTGACTTTCCTCCTGTCCCACTGTCATGCTCAGCCCCACCAGGGTTTCAGCATTTCTTCTTTGTTACATTACCCTTGATCATGCTCTATCAGGCCTCCCACACCCTCCTCACCATCAATTTGGATCACTTGTTGTTCCCTTGTCCCTGGGTTTGTTAACACCACTTCCGTCACCCCCTCCCCCTCTCCCATGCCCCCCGGAACTGTTGGTCTCATTGTTTTCTCCTCCAGATTGTTCATCCAGCCTATTTTATTTAGACAGACCTGCAGAGATAATAACACGCACAAAAACAAGACAGAACAAAACCAAGCAACAATATACAACAAACCAATGACAAAAAAAAAAAACACCAAAACACAAGAAAGAAAAGCTTGTAGTTAGTTCAAGGATCATTTGCTGGCCCTTAGGAGTGTTTTCCAGCCCAGTCTGCTAGGGCACCATGCCATGGCCTCAAAGTCCACCTTCAGCATTTACTGGGGAACTTGCTGCTCCAATTCCTTGCTGTTCTGTTGCACCCCTTAGTGTTTTGCCTCGGTGTGGCAGGATAAGATTGGTTGCAATTCCAACACTATGTCTCTGGTGCTGTCCCCTGTAGGGTTATGGGTCAGTGAGGGGTATCATATCTCATAGTGGGCCTGGCCATGTGGTCTTCTCTGTGAACAGGCTGCTCTAATTGGCATCATCGTCCTCGAGGCCTGGTGGGCTAGGATGTGCTCCACTATCTCCTCCTCCCCCTTCATCTGCTCCAGTGTGCTCTGGTCAGGTATGTCCCTCTCCCAGAGCTGCAGATTCAATGCCATGTTTTGAAATAAATTCTTCTGGGGGAAGGGGCAGGTGTCTACTTAGTATTTGGGATTGGGGCTGGCCCCCAAGACCTCTCCACTGATTCCCTACACCATGATGGCATGTTGCATTCACATCTTGGAGCACTGGGTTGAAGTCTGGTCCCTCTTTCCCTGTGGAGATATAAACAATACCCTCCCCTTGGGTGGGTTAGTGCCTTGTGGCCCCGCTACCCATTTCTTTATTATTATTGTTATTTTTTTCCTTTCCCCACCTCCTTTTTAGTTGTCAACCATGTGTATACCTGTGTTTGATCTGGTCCCTGCCGTATTACCTGGTCCTCACCCGAGGTATGTTTGTATACAGTAGCCTACGCCCCCTTTGCATTTTTTTAAGCTTACCTAAGCGGATTCATGTTGTACTTGTCCTTTTGTGCTTGGCTTACTTCGCTTAGCATGATTTTCTCCAGTTCTTTTCCATGCAGCGATGTGCTTCATACATTCATGAATGCTTTTTAGCGATGCGTAGTACTCCATTATATGTATATACCGCAGTTTTTTAATCCAATCATCAATTGATGGAAATTTGGGTTGCTTCCAATTCCTTGCAATGGTGAACTGTGCTACAATGAATATTGGAGCACAGATGTCTGGCCTTGGTTTGTTTCTTGCCTCTTCTGGGTATATACCCAATAGGGGGATGGCTGGGTCATATGGTAACTCGATTTCCATCTGTTTTAGATATCGTCAAATTGATTTCCATAGTGGTCACACATACTTACAAGTCCACCAGCAGTGGTTGCGAGTTTCTATCTCACCACAGCCCCTCCAACATTTGTTGCATTCTGCTTTTTTGAATTGGGCTACCTTTAAGGGTGCTAGGTGGTACCTCGTTTTAATTTGCATTTCTCTTATGATTAAAGATCGGGAACATTTTCTCATATATGTATTGGCCATTCAGATTTCTGCCCCTGTGAAGCTTCTGTTCACGTCCTTTGCCCACCTCTCAAGTGGGCAATTAGTTTTTCTTTTTGGAAGGTAGCAGAGTATTGTAGATTTTAGTAATAATGCCTTCGTCTGATGTGTCATTGCTAAAGATATTTTTCCAGTCCATGGACTCTCTTATTAATCTCTTGGTGAATTTGTTTGATGTACACAGTGTTTTATCTTCAGGATATCTGATTTGTCAATTTGTGCTTCCTCCATGATTGTATCCTTCCCTATTTCTGATAGCCTATTTATTCCCTGTACCAAAGTTCTCAAGTTGGTCCCAATTCCCTAATGGATGGCCATAATAGTTTGGGGTATAACTTCCAGGTCTGTGATCCACCTTGAGTTTATTCTAGTGCATGGTGTGAGATAAGGGTCTTACTTCATTTTTCTGCAGGCAAATATCCATTTTTTTCAGCACCACTTGTTAAAGAGGGCATCTGCTTCCATTTGGATATTTTTTGGGCCCTGACCAAAGATCAGTTGTCTATATGATGATGATTTTATTTCTGTGTTTTCAGTTCATTTCCATTGGTCTGAGTATCTGTCATTGTACCAATACCATGCGGTTTTGAAAACTGAGGCTGTATAGTGTGGGCTAATGTGAGGTAAAACAAGCCCTCCCACTGTGTCCTTCTTGAGGATTTCTTTGCTAATTCTGGACTTCTTCCCTCTCCATATGAAGTTGGTAATCAAATTTTCTTTTTCTTTGAAGAAAGATGAGAGTAATTGTATCGGGATTGCATTAACCTTATGTAGTGAATTTGGCAGAACTGATAGCTTGACTATATTGAATCTTCCACTCCACGAGCATGGGATATTCTTCCATTTGTTGAGGTCACTCTTGGTTTCTTGTAATAGTGTTCTGTAGCTTTCCCTATATATGTCTTTTGTTCTTTTCGTCAGGTATATCTCTAGATATTTCAATTTGTGTGTGGCTATAGTGAAGGGTACCATGTTTTGATCTCTTCTGTGGTCTTATCTGATGTGTATAACAGTCTGACGGACTTCTGCTTGTTGATCTTGTATCCTGCCACTCTGTCAAACTCCTCTATTGCTTCCAATACTCCCCTTGTGGAACTTTTGGGATTTTCCATATATCATCTGCAAATAACGATAGTTTCACCTCTTCCTTCCCCTGACAAATACCTTTGATGCCTCTTCTTTGCCTTATGCTGTTAGCTAAAACCAGTGGGATTGTGTTAGTCTTTTCTCCATTGACTACCACATTGGCTGTTGGTTTTTCATATATAGCTTTTATTGTCTTGAGGAATTTTTCTTCCATTCCTATCTACTCAAGTGTCTTAAATAGGAATTGGTGTTGGATGTTGTTGAATGCTTTTTCTGCATCTATCATTATTATCATGTGGTTCTTATACTTTTTCATGTCAATGTGATGAATAACATTAATGGTCTTTCAGATGTTGACCCATCCCTGCATCCCTGGTATGAATCCGCTTGGTCATGGTGAAGTATTTGTTTTATATACTTTTGTATTCTGTTGGCTAGTATTTTGTTAAGATTTCTGCATTAATGTTCATTAGGGATATTGGTCTGTAGTTCTCAATTCTTGTGGGATCCTTGCCCGGTTTGGATATCAGAATTTTACTAGCTTCATTGAAGGAGTTTGCTGTCTTTTTTATGTTCTGGAAGAGTTTGTGTAGTATTGGTGCTAGTCCTCTGCTAAATGATTGGTAGAATTTTCCAGTGATGCCATCTGGTCCAGGGGATTTTTTTGTTGGTAATACCTTGATAACCATGTCCATTCCTTCTATTGCTATATGTCTGTTGAGATTCTTGATGTCCATCGAGGATAGTCTAGGGAGGGATTGTTTTTCCAACCAAATTGTTGAATTCTTTGGGATACAATCCTTTGTGGTACTGTGTAATTATCCTTTTGATTTCATTAGGGTCTGTTGTAATATCCCCTCTTTTATCTCTTATTCTTCCTATTGAAATTTGTTCCCTCCTTTCTTTCGTTAAGTTTGCCAGTGGTCTGTCAATTCTGTTTATCTGTTCAAAGAACCAACTATTAGCAGCATGAATTTTTGCCATAGTTTTCTGATTTTCCCTCTCCTGAATCCCAGTCATGATTTTAAGTCCTGATTTTTATAATTTCTTTTCTTTTGTTATTAGTAGGATTGTCCTACTGACTCAGCTCTAGTTGTTGTAAATTTTGTGCTAGCATATCAAACATGAGTCTCTCTTCCTTTCTCGGTTGTGCATGTATTGCTATGGAACTTCCTCTGATAACTGCCATTGCTGTGTCCCATAAATTTTGGTACGTCATGTTCTCATTCTTGTTGGTTTCTAGAAATTTCTTAATTTCATAGCATCAGACATAGCTATTAGGTTTTCTTCAGCTTCTCTAATGATCTTATTAGATTTTTGTTCACGTTTGTTAAAGTCTGCTTGGCTGTCCTCCAAGTCACTGATGTGGTTCTCTGCTTCCTCAGGTCAATTCTCGAGGTCCCTGTTTCTGCTACTGGTTTGTGTTATCTCCTCCCCAAGCTCCTGTATTTCCCGTTGGTGTATGGACTTTATCTCCTCTATCATTTCATCCTTTTTCTGTATTGTTTTCCTCATATCCTATATGACTCCAAGTTGCTTTCTCAAAATTTCTTTCTGTGACACCTCAATGTCTGCTTCTACTATGGATGTCATTATGTTCAGGACATCTTCTGCCATTGCCTTTTGTTTCTCCTGTAGTTTTTTCATTGAGGACGATGGGGCTGGTTTCTGTATTCATTGTATTGTTTTAGAGGACCAGATACCAATTTTCAGGGAGTCGAAGAGCACTAGCTCTCTCTGGGGGACTTGTAGGAATGCTTCTTCGAACGGCCTACAGCTAATTTAACTATGGAATTAACCTACCACTTTATCCTCCCGTGGCTTCCCTCTCAGAGGAGGGCCCCACAAGGCTGGTGGTTTGCCTGCTTTGGTGTTGCAGCGATTGGGCAGAGGTCCTGAAACAGCTTAGAATGTTGATGAGTGTTGGCCGAGCTGCCTTATGCCCCCAGGTACACAGAAAGGAATTCCCCTGTGAGAAGTTGGGCAGAATATCCCCTAAAGGGAATGCAGGGCATTCCCCAGCCAGCTACACAGGGTGGAATTCACCTAGCTGGGTGTGGTACAGGTATAAATGCCCTAGGCTAAGGGGGGTGGTCTGGAAGTCAGCAGTAGATTGTCAGAGAACAGGAAAGAGACAGAAGAGAAAAAGTTTAAAAGTAAGACCAATTAGAGGAGAAAAATTTTTTAAAGTAAGACTGCTTAGACTGTGCAGGTGCATATAGAGAAGAGAGGGGAAACAAAGGAAACAATGTAGCTGAGTCCCAATCCCAGCCGGAGGAGCTTCAAGGGTCCAGTCCCTGCCCCAAGGCAGGTGGGGGCAAACTTCGGCTCCGTTGATACCAAGCCCTCCTCTGGGCTCCAAATGGTCCCATCTCTGGCAAAGACAGTGGTCAGGCCAAGGTCAAGCCCCTTCTAGCTTTCACTGAGGTAAGCCAAAAGCCCCCAGCCCTTAAAAACCCATGGGTCTGTGCCTACTTATTTTTATGATGCTCCCCCTGCATTCCTTCAATGTTGAATTTCCCTCTAAACAAGTCTCCTGGGCTGAATTCTGTAGAGTCCTTCTGGTATCTGGAGCCCCTCTGGTATCTGTCACTTAGTTGCCCCACTATTTGGATCTTTATTTAAGATTAGTTGTCTTAGACGAAAGTAAAAGGAAATAGAGGAATGAACTAGGTGACCAAGGTTATTTATAGAGTCCAAAGACTGGAATGTACATATGTAAATATATTTATAGGAGTGTGGAGAAACAGATCTATGCACATATATTTAGAGGTTTAGTATTAAGGCAGCAGATGGACATTGGGCCTCCACTCAAGCACTTACTCAATGCAAGAACACTTTGTTCGAATACATTGGCATTCCATGATGCACACCTTTCCGACACAATTGCTGAAGAAAAATGTGTGCATAAGAAAATGTGGTGAAGAAAGAGGACAGTGCCTGGCTACCAAAAGATATAGCGTCTGGAGTCTTAAAGGCTTGAAGATAAATAAGAGGCCATCTAGCTGAGAAGCATCAAAGCCCACATGGAAGAAGCACACCAGCTTGGCTGACCACGAGGCATAGAAGAGACCAGTTCTCAGACATCAAAGAGCTAAAAACCATATCAGTGGGTGCTCACCTTCCTGACACAACCACTGAAGACAAACATGTGCATAAGCAAATGTGGTGAAGAAAGCTAATGGTGCCAGGCTATTAAAAGACATAGCATCTAGGGTCTTAAAGGCTTGAAGATAAACAAGTGGCCATCTAGCTGAGAAGCATCAAAGCCCACATGGAAGAAGCAAACGAGCCTGTCTGACCACAAGGTGCAGAAGGCACCAGTTATCAGACAGCAAAGAGCTAAAAACCACATCAGTGGGTGCCCACCTCCCTGATACGACCAATGAAGCCAAAATTGTGCATAAGCAAATGTGGTGAAGAAAGCAGATGTTGTCCAGCTATCAAAAGATATAGCGTCTGGGGTCTTAAAGCCTCAAAGAAAACAAGTGGCCTTATAGCTCAGAAGCAACAAAGCCCACATGGAGGAAACACACCAGCCTGTATGACCACAAGCTGTTGAAGGGATCAGGTATTAAGCATCAAGGAATATAAAATCATATCATTGAAAAGGTGGGTGAGTGCAGAGTGGAGACTCAAAGCCCAAAGGTAGCCAACTGGACACCCCTTGCTGAGGGGCTGTGGGGAGGAGATGAACCAGGCAGGGTGCAGGGTAGCAACAGTGAAACATATAAATTTCCTCTAGTTCTTTAATACTTCCTCCCCCACTATCATGATCCCAATACTACCTTGCAAATCTGGCTAGACCAGAGGATGTACATTGGTACAGATAGCAACTGGAAACATAGGGAATCCAGGACAGATGACTCCTCCAGAACCAGTGATGGGAGCCCTGATTCCTGGAGGGTAGAGAGAATGTGGGGTAGAAAGGGGGAATTGATTACAGGACTCTACACATAGCCTCATCCCTGTGGGGAGGGACAGCAGAGAAGAGGGCAGGGGGAGATGTCAGACAGTGTAATATATGACAAAATAATAATAATATATGAATGATGAAGGGTTCACGATGTGGGGGGAGTGGGGAGGGAGAGGGAAAATGAGCAGCTGATATTAAGAGCTCAATTAGAAGGCAAATGTTTTGAGAATGATGATGGCATCAAATGTACATATGTTTTTGACACAATGGATGTATGTATGGATTGTGAAAAGAATTGTACAAGCACCCCAATAAAATTATTTTTTTAAAAAAAGATTAGTAGTCTTTTGTTGGATACCATTGTAATTCTTAGAGATAGGAAAATGAACACCCAACTTTATATGGGAAGAAAAGAGACCTAGGATAAGCAAAGCACTACTAAAGAACACTAATTCAAAATAAAAATTATTAAAATAAAAAGAAGAAAGTAAGAGACTTCTCATTTCCTGATCTATATGCCTAATATACAGCTAAAGTAGTCAAAACAGATAGGTGCTGATATCATATATACATAGAACTGGAATAGGGCTGTGAACCCCAAAATAAATTACCTATAAACAACTGGTCCTTGACAGAAGTCAAAACATGGTAATGAAGAAGAGACAGTGTGTTTAATAAATGGTGATGTCAGAAGTGCATGTCCAGTTGTTGAAGAATGAAGTAGAACCTAGATTTCTCACCATAGAAAACAAACTTAAGCACAAACTTGAGATTAATATTTTGATCTTGATTTAAATGTAAAACCTAAAAACATAAAGATCATCCATGAAAAAATAGAGACAAACGTGGTATTCTTAATATGTGGCATAAATACACTGCCAAACATAATGAAAATCACATAAGAGCAGAAGAAAATCTAGATACTGGGACCATTTAAAATTTCAATTAATACTTCAACACTTACGTGTATTGAAAGATTTCATCAAAGAATGAAACATAGACTGCACAGACTGAGAGAAAATGTTGGCAATGACATATCAGACAAGGAACTAATCGCTAAAATCTATAGTAAACTTTCATTCCTCACCTAAAAAATGACAAATAATCCAACTGAAAAAGGCACAGAAGATATAACTTCACCATAGAAGGCACTCAGAAGCATACGAAGAAAATGCCAGCTACTACAGAGTTAAAAATATAAAAGCAAACAGTGAGATTTACTTCACACTAGCACTTAAAGCAAAATTAAAAAAGTAAAACAAAACAGAAAGCAACAAATGTTGGCCAGAGTGTGGAGTAGACTGTCATATACTGCTGGTGGGACTGTACAATGGGATCGTCTCTGTGGAAAGTCTTCCAGTGTTCCTTCGAATGTTGGGAATAGCAAAGCTATATAACCCAGCAATCCCTCTACTTGGGGTTTATCCTAGAGAAATAAGAGCAATGACACAAATGCATGTGCGTATACCCATATTGATTGAAACTTAATGAAAAGGAAACAAAAATCCACACAAATGGACCCATAGACAACATTATGATAAATGGAGAAAAGTTTGAAGTTGTCAAAGATTTCATTTTGCTAACGTAAGCCATAGTCAAGAAAACAAATGACATGTTACATTGGTCTACTGTACAAGACCTTTTAAAAAATGTTGAAGAACAAGTTTGTCACTGGAAGACCAAGGGTGCGCCTGACTGAAGCCATAGTATTTCAATCACCTCACACACACCTGAAAGTTAGGTAATGAACTAGGAAGACTACAGGAGAATTTATGCCCTTGAACTACACCACTGGTGAAGAATATTGAAAATACTATGGACTGCCAGAAGTACAGACAAATGTGCCTTGGAAGAAGTACCACCATACAAGAATATAGTGAGACTTCAGCTCATGCACGTTGGACTTGTTCTTAGGAGAAATCAGCCCCTGGAGAAGGACATCATGCTTGGTAACATAGAAGGTCAGCAATAAAGGGAAAGACCATCAATGAGATTGGTTTGCGTAGTGGCTGCAACAAAAGATTGCAACAACAACCATTGTGAAGCTGGAACAGGACTGGTAGAGTCTCCTTTTGTTGTATAAAAATAGCATCTCTACGAGCCAGAACTAGTAGCAAGACACCTAACAGCATCATGTTCATTGTAGCACTATTCATAATAGAAAAGGGTAGAAACAACCTAAATCCCCATCAGTAAAAGAGTGGACAAATACATTGGCATGTACAAACAGCAAACTATTACCCAATGTTAAACAATAACAATGAAAAATAGTAAATATTAACACTGAATACCATAGATGAACATGGAGGACATTATTCTGAGTGAAATTAGATAGTCTCAAAAGATATAGTATAGAGTCACATTACAGAAAATGAAGAAAGGGTTTTTCACACTGAAAGAAATATTTTTTGATAGTGGTGTGGAAGTTTAGGGAAAGAGGAAGGAACTATGGTTGTCATGGACTATCACGTAGACCAGAGATAAGGTGGGTGAAGGGTAAAGCACTGGCAATAAATAAGTGGGAGCTTAAGAAGAAAGGATGGAGCCGGGGAAAGACACCAGGAAACTTTTACAGAAATAAAGGCAACAAAGGCAAATACTGTTATATACACAAGTCTTCAAATGTGTTGATCAATAAGTAGATGCTTGGCACGCCACATAGAACAGGTATGAGAAGGCGAGGGGTGGGTATATCCATGAATACATCTAGGTTTGACAAAAGATTCTTTATGTGTTTATTTACTTTTGCTGCAAATATATCCATGATTGTGGTGATGCCTACAGGAGGCAAAGTTATGAAATATTTTTAGACATAACCATAGACCTTGAGGAAAGACCTACTGGGTTTGGGGGACAGAGACCATAATCTCAGGGGCACCATGGTCAATTGCATAACAATTCACAAAGACAATGTTCTACCCCCTCCTTTGAAGAGTCGTGGTTGGGCCTTAATGGCTTATAAGTGGCCATCTAAGGTCGAATGTATGGAAATAATTTGTCCAAAGAACTTGTGGACCACACAAACATCAGCCTTCATAACCCTGAGATTAGAAGAACTAGCTAATGGCTGGCTACCACTCCCAACTGTTTTGAAAAGGAGTACATTAGAATGACCTGGGTAGAGTGGGGACAAAGGTGGAACAGGGCTCGAAATTATCAAAAATCCCTCGCTTATCAGTCAGAAAGACACTGGTGGACACATCTGACTATGAACCTTGTCCTTCAGGTCTGGGACTGAAATCACCTATTAATAATCAACCATTTTAAAATAAAAAAGACATCATTTACTCATGTTCAGAAAGTTAGGAAGGAAGGAGGAATAGAAATGGGAAATACAGGGATGAAGTGGGATATGTGATGAAATATGGACTGAATTTCAATGGATGAATTGAAACAAAAACGTACATGAATTGTTGAGTGTGAGACTGATTATCTTCTCTGTAAACCTTCATATAACTCAATAAAAACCTTAAAATAATACCAATAATTATATTTTTTCCACTCTAAGAATACAGGATTAATGGTCTA
Source organism: Tenrec ecaudatus (assembly GCF_050624435.1). NCBI lineage: Eukaryota > Metazoa > Chordata > Mammalia > Afrosoricida > Tenrecidae > Tenrec > Tenrec ecaudatus. The sequence goes on along the minus strand of NC_134534.1, from coordinate 74,978,712 downwards.
TGTCCTTAGCTTATTTCTGAAAACTGTTGACCACTGAGCTTACCAGGCCTTTAAAACTGGTCTCTATCTCTGCCAACCCTCCCCCCCGCCCCCCAGCATTGTTCAGAGTCATGTGTAACCAAAGTGGTCAAATATTTTATCCCATAAAGTTTGATTTCTCAACACACACAATGTTCTGAGTAGAGAGAATGCTACTGCTTTGGAAAATTTTTTCATAATACAGCGCACTATCTAAATAATGTGCTGACATTAGAGTCTAGAAACTTATGTGTTAGACTAAAATCTGACTTTAAGTAATTGAGTAATTTTGAAAATGTCCTTTCTTTCATGGGAATTTAGTCTAATGTGCATGTGATCAGTTACTCTCAATAATATGCATAAAATTACCTGGAGAACTAATATAAAAATTTGTGTTTTTAGGTCATCTCCTCAGAGATTCATATTCAGCTTAAGCAAGCACCCCTGCTGATTAAGGTGCAATTGGTCTACATTTTTCAGAAACACTGGACCCGATCTCCATGTATCCTTCTAGCTCTAGATTTTATAGCTCATTCTTAGGGGGTTCAGTCACGATAAGATAATACATCAGAATGCTGGATAAGCAGATCCAGATAGCATCATATTTCTGGGAAGTGCTTGTTCTGACAACAAGAGCCTATTAGTTGAGGTTCTCCACAAACGTATTCCAAGATGGGATTACACGTGCGAGGAGCTGTTCAGGGGAAACACAGCGGGTCTCAGGGTAAGGTGGGTGGGCTCTCTGGGTGTAACGCCATCTGTTCTCCAATGAGAGGAAGGAAAGATCATTTTGCAAGCCCCCTAGATCAGCATGCGGTCTAAGAAGGGTTTTTGCAGGAGCGCAGGTCAGCTGTCAGAGATGCCCGGGATCTTCCCAGACTATGCATTCTCGACCTCTACCACTGTGAGCCGCGGCTTGAAAGCAGGTCTTGACAAGTGTGCCCTTGGGATAAGCTTCATGATCGTTTCAGAGCCCAGGAGCTGGGCCCTTGGTTAACTGCTCTCCCTATAGTTAGCTGTCTGTGAGGGGTACTCTCCTGACAATGAGGGGCGAATAGTTCTGTCAAGCAGAGTCGGTTGCTAGGAAATTTAGCAGTGTTATCTGCCATTCATTCTATAGGAAAAAATATGATCAGCAATTAGTTTAAAAAGAGAATAAAATAAGAAGCATAAAAACTCACTGCCAAAACGCATTAGTTAGGATGGGTTAGGCTGGGTTCTGATAACAACAGTAACCCCATACTCACTGGTTTAGAGCAGTAAAGTTTGGCAATCTTACTCCATCTACACGTTCATGATGGATTGTTCAGAGCAGTGCTCGACAATGCCCACATTATTATTGCTCCAGGAGTCAAAGCAGTTGTATTTCAACCCATCATCTGCTGCAGTAATATATTTGGGGGTGAAAGATAGAGAATTAAGTATAGGTAAAATATGCACATCTTATTAGATAAAATTGGTCACACAACTTGCAGAATCAGAATCTTACATGTGATGAAAGTTGAAAAAAAATATATATGTATTTCCCAATGAATAGAAATATTTGCCAAAAGACTCCGTCCAAACACAAACATTTTGTATACAGTGGCTGAATACATCATGCCTAGGAGTTAGAGCAAGGAGCCCTGGTTGAAAGGAGGAAGGGTCCTACTGTTAATAGAAAAGTCAGGGCCTGAACCCACCAATTTCTCTGATTCTGCACAGATCTCAGCATTAGAACCCTCCTGGGAAGTTCTGGTGGCCCAGGTTAAGCTCTGGTCGGCAGTTAGACATCATCACTTGCAACTCCACAGGGAAAAATACTGGGCTTTCTACTCCCTTAAACAGTCACAGTCTCAGAAACCCCACGGTGGGGTGGAGGGGGTTGGGGGGAGTGGCCGCTATGAGTCAGTATTGTCTCAATGGCAATGAGTCTTCTGTCCTATGGGGTTCCTATGAGTCAGAACAGACTCAAAGACAAAGAACTCTAGGAGTCATGGGACTCAGAAATATGCAGTGACAGGAAAAGACCCTGTATTCTGATGCATTTTCCATTTTTTGGAAGGCATTGAGATGGGGGTGGATAGGATTAAATCAGGACTTCGACCTATTTAGTTCAGGTTTGACACCTGCTGAGAATTTGCATTTCCACCCCAGCTGAACTGTCTACATAAAAAAAATGCAGGTCATTCTGACACATATTATGTATATGTTAGAATCATTTGGCTATTTTATCAAAAGATAGATTCCGATTCAGTATATGTGGGTCATAAATGAAATGAACTGGTTGGAAGTCACTTTGAAATGAACTGATTGGAAGCTTTGGCTTAAACGTGGTGTCAAGAAATCTAGTACGAAAAAGATTGGGTCCTTTTTTGAATCACTGTATAATTTGTATAATACATTTTATTATTCTGCGTCCAGTTTTCTCATTATAAAAATGAAAAGACAAAAATTAGATAGCCAAAACACATTCCAAAATTAAGTGAATTCTTGTAATAACAGGGATCTCTCTCTCTCTCTGTCTCTCTTTCTTTCTCTCTCCAAACTCATGATAACTCATATGGATCTCACTGTGGGTTCCTGAGACTATTTAAGGCAGTAAAAAGCCCAGTCTTTCTTCCAAGGAGCTGCTGGTGGTGTCAAATTGCAGACCAGGCGGATCCCAGCCCAATGCTTAAGCCACACCACCAGTGATCCTAAGAATAGCAATAAGGATAAGCCATCCTGTAGGGCATGCACAGCAATATGTTGAAGAAAGATCTTCATTTTCACTTTACATTTAAAAAAATAGGGAGGTATGCTCTGACTAGATTCTGTATTCTCAGGGTCATCTGAGTCTCCAAAAGCACTCATGATTAAAAACAAGAACAAAAACACAGAGGGCCCATGGAATGCCTTGGGAAAGCTGTCCAACACTGGCATTTTTAATCTACTCCTTTCATTTGATAACACTGAGGTCTGTTCTGTCTAGCTCCACATAAGGATAAAGTTCACTGCATAACTAAATCTTTTTTCTCTGTTTCACACTCCCTATCCACACAACTCTAATTCCTTTGGATCACTCCCTGTAGTAGTTATATAATTTCATGTCAACTTGAAGATATATAAAAGTGTAGGGGTGGCATTCCAACTGTCAATCAGGTCACAGACTGATGGTGAACCTTTGGGAATCTCCCTTCTCTCTCTTAGCCTTCACCTTCCTCTTGGCTAATCCTGGTTGCTGCCCGGTCCCTGGATGCTTCCGACACCATGGGATCGATACACTTCTTCACCCACCAACCTGTGATATTCCTGCATTCTACATCATTACATGCAACTGAATGAGTCTGAAGAGGGACTTATGGACCAGTAACAGACTTAAGAACTGGACTGGGCTGGGATGTTTTCCTGATATATAGTTACTTTTTGATATAAAGTTTTTTCTTACACATATATGTGTCACTGAATTTGTTTCTCTAGGCAACCGGGCCTAACACATTATGGTACCTTGGGAGTGGGGTACTAGGGAAACATCATGAAGATGGAAAGTAGATGCTTGTCTGGCCTCTGCTTTAGGGTAGTTAGACTTCTCTGAATAACCGGTGGTCAGATAGAGCCATGCAGTTTACTGGGTTGCTTTCTGGAATAAACATAGGAAGTGAAGGTTTTGATTCCTAGAAGTTGTCTTTAGCTATTCCTATCTGAAATGGCAAAAATGAATGTGATACATATAAATTTTGAGCTCAGGGGGTGAAGCCGCCCCTGAACTTCTTCGAGGCCATGCTACTTAGTCAAAATGACTGACAGAAGCCCAGGCCCTGGCTGATGCAGCAAGAGGTCTGAGGTCATATTTCATATGAAGGAGATAGCTTCAATTAGAAAAGATTGCACTTGACTGGTTTAAGAATGTGCTTAGGATCTGTCTTTACTAGAACTATATTGATCTTTTCTCCCTGTTGTTATTGAAATAATGTGTGATAGAAATTATTATTGGGAAGCATGAACAGAGAGTTTATAAGCACACTGCTTTCACCATTAAATTGGATCTGTGAAATGGGTTAGTAGCAAATGCCTATAAAGAAGGCTTAGTAAAGGTAAGCCCTACCCAGTGCCTTGAATACTCAATACCTTTGCATTGAAAAGAATTGCTTAGACACCAGTTGGCAGACTGAAGAATAAAAAAGGAGCCATTTGGCCTTTTTGAATTTTGAACTAGTGGTTTGCACTGGAAGCTGGAAAATTTGGAGCCATGAAGGAACTGCCTGCCGACAACCTGAAATGCTTACTAGGCGACCACCTGGATCAACTTGTTGAGTGGACGTGGGAGAAACCCAGCAATAGAGAGACTGGCTTAGTCTGGACACCACCACACATGGATTTGGTTCACAGGGACTAGAGGAGAGATAAGAGTAACTTGGCTGGTCTGAAGTTTATAGAGTTGAGTAGAACCTGAGCCAATAGCATGAAATAGCCCTAGGGGGCTAAGGTTGTGGAGGATTTTCGAAGGCACCCATAGTCAAAAGGCAAGGCAGCCAATGGGCACTCTGGTGAGGCTAAGCGAGGGAGCCAACACTGACTTGACCAGAACCCAACCAGATGAAGATAAAAATTTTGAGCCTATGAATCATGCATATTACTGCTGACTTTATGGATGACCTGTGCTGGTTTGACTTTGCTTATGGATGCAGACTCATATGGTTCCAACTGGAATGAAGATTCTTTATATCAAAGAACATGCTTGTCTCCTAAGAGCACTGGGTTGATAGAATGGACAACACAAAAGTTGGATGTCCAAAATGAGAGGGGAAAAAAGCATGAAGTGACTGGCTTACAAATTTTCATAGTGGAACAATATATTGATAAGATTATAGAATTATGGTGTAAGTTTTCACATAACTGCAATTGTTAGGCATAGGATATTTTTGTTGTGTTCACTTATAGAATATTAAGTTTAAATGAGCCTGGGATATTTTGAGTTGTATGCAGTTTAGTTTTATCCTGTTAAACATAAATATGATTTTTATTGACTTTGGGTTTTTTTTTTCAGTTTTTACTGTTGGTTTTTCTTTTTCTCTTTATTTATTTTCTTGTTTTGTTCTATTAACTGTTGTTGATTTATGGGATTTTTAAAATTGTTTTATTAGGGGCTCATACAACTCTTATCACAATCCATAATACATCAATTGTGTAAAGCACATTTGTGCATTCATTGCCCTCATCATTCTCAAAACATTTGCTCTCTACTTAAACCCCTGGCATCAGGTCCTCATTTTTTCCCCTCCTTCCCCACTCCACCCTCCCTCATAAACACTTGATAATTTCTAAATCATTATTTTGTTATATCTTGTCCTGTCCGACATCTCCCTTCACCCACTTTTCTGCTGTCCGTCCCCCAGGGAGGAGGTCACTTGTAAATCCTTGTAATCGGTTCCCTCTTTCCAACCCACCCTCCCTCTACCCTCCCAGTATTGCCACTCACACCACTGGTCCTGAAGGGTTCATCTGCCCTGGATTCCCTGTGTTTATGGTTCCTATCTGTACCAGTGTACATCTTCCGGTCTAGCCAGACTTGCAAGGTGGAATTGGGATCATGATAGTGCGGGGGGAGGAAGCATTTAGGAACTAGAGGAAAGTTATATTTTTCATCATTGCTACATCACACCCTGTTTGGCTTGTCTCCTCCACTTCATCTGCATTTGAAAATTGGTCGATGATTAAGAAAGAACAACGAAGAATAAATGCCTTGAATTGTAATGCACAGAATATTAAATACATTACGGACTGTCAGAAAAAAGAAGAAATCCGTGTTGGAAGTACAGCTAGAATGCTCCTTAGAAAAGGAAATGTGGACTTCATCTTAAACACCTTGGACATGTTATCAGTTCTTGGAGAAGGATGTGTGGTAAACAAGAAGGGCAGTGAAATAGGGGAAGCTCCTTGATGAAATGGATGGCCTACCTGGTGGCGGCAGCAACGGGCTCAAACAACAACGACGCATCTGACGCTGGACAGAGGCAGGGTTTCTTTCTCCGGGTTTCTGTGAGTAGCAAGTACTGGGTGACACCTAATAACAAGTCAATGATTTGTCATTGGAACAACTGTATGCCAGTAAAACTTTCACCAGTGGCTCAGTTAGTAACATGCAGAATTTGAATCAGGAGGAGGCTCTGAATTTTTCAGCAGGCTATTGAAGGTCTATTGTCTAGGAGTGACATTTTGACCCCACATACAAAACAATATCCATAACAACATAGCCAGAGTCTTTCTTTCTATCTATCTATTCTATCTATCTATCTATCTATCTATCTATCTATCTATCTATCTATCTATCTATCATCTATCTATCCATCAATCATCTATCTATGTATCTATCTGTCTTAGCTGTTCTCAACCTGTGGGTCCCAACCCCTTTGGGGGTCAAACAACCCTTTCACAGGGGTCGCCTGATTCATAACAATATCAAAATCACAGTTATGAAGTAGCAACAACATGAGGAACTGTATTAAAGGGTCATGGCATGAGGAAGGTTGAGGGCCACGGATCTAAATAGAGATACAGAGTATAAACCGAGAGCTAGAGATCTGTCTGTAATCTTTCTGGCTAGTAATTTTCTTTCTATGAAGATATGAAGACACTGGAGGAGGATCTGATCCAAATTCATGAACATTTGTAGCTCATTGATACATGATAGTTATTTGAATAGTTAGGAAAACAGCTCCCAAGTGGCTGATGTCAGAGTTTTCTAGGGCGACTACTATACAAATTCCACAGATGGATGACGTCATTAAATAGAAATTGATTTCCTAAGAGTTTAGAAGGTTATTGTTGTTGTTAGGTGGCTCTGAGTCAGTTCTCCCTCAGAGATGCTGTACACAATAGAAAGAAACATTGCCATCCTTACAAGCATTGTCATGTTTGAGCCCACTGTTTCAACCACTGGGTCATTCTAGCTCCTTGCTGCTCTTCCTCTTTTTTGTTGACTCTCTAGTTTACCAAGTATGATGTCTTTTTCTAAGGACTGGCCTCTCTGATAACACGTCCAAAGTATAGGAGACAAAGTCTGGCCACCCTTTTGTCTAGGAAACATTCAGGCTGTACTTGTTCCAAGATAGATTTATTCGTTTTTCTGGAAACCCACAGTACTTTTGATATTCTTTTCCAGCACCATAACTGAAATGCATCGAATCTATGATTTCGCGACCTCACTGTCCAACTGTCACTTATATATGAAGCTCTCAAAAATACCATGGTTTAGATCAGGTTCACCTCAAAGTGACCTTCTTGCTTTTTAACCCTTTAAACAAGTAGTCTTGTCCAGCAGATCTTCCCAATGTAACACATCATTGGATTTTTTTATTTCTATGAACATGGATTATAGATCCATGTAGATTGTTGATCCAGATCAAAAGTTAAATTCTTGACTTTTTTCAAATTTGTCACGTGGTCTATTGGTCTACTAGTGAGGATTTGTGCTTTCCTTACATTGAGTTTCAATCCCTTCGGAATGCTGCAGTCTCTGATCTTCATCAGCAAGTGCTTCAAGTCCTCCAAGCTTTCCTGAGCCAGGTTGTAACATCTACATATCACAGGAGGTTGTCACTTCTTCCTTCAGTCCTGATGCCACATTCTTCTACAAATAGGTCAGTTTCTCAGCTCATTTGCCGAGTATACAATTTGAATAAGTATGGGGAAAATAAAGAACCCCGACACACAACTTTCCTGATTTTAAACCAGGCAGTATTTTCTTGTTTTGTTTAAAGGACTGCCTCTTGTTCCACTTCCAGGTGACACATGAGCACAATGAAGTGTCCCGGAGTTACTAGCCTTCTCAGAGTTTGTTATGATCCATACAGTTGAGTGCCATGGAATAAAACACAAGTAAACACTTTTGTAGTCTTTGCTGCTTTCAACAAGATCTACCCGACTTCACCAAGGAAGGAGATCCCGAGTGCCATGTCCTCTACTGAAGCTGAGTTGAATTCTGGCAGTTCCCTCAGATGTACCGCTCCAACTGGTTTTGAGTTATCTTCAGCAAAGTTTTATTTGCATGTGAAATTGATGCTACTGTTTGATAATGTCTGCATTCTAGTGAGTCAGTTGTCTCTGGATTGTGCATAAAGATAGATCTCTTCCAGTCAATTGACCAGATTTTTGTCTTCCAAGTTTTTTGTCACAGAAAAGCAAGTGCTTCCAGGGGTTCACCATCATGTTGAAATGTTTCAGTTGGTGTTCTGGCAGTTCCAGAGGCTTTTTTTTTTTTTTCACGAATGCCTTCGGTGCAATTTGGACCTCTTGTCTTCATACCATTGGTTCTAGGTGATATGCTGCGTCTTGAAATGGTTGGGCATCAACCCACTTTTACTATAGCAACTCTGTGGATTTATTTCATTTTCTTTGGATGCTTTCTTCATTATTCAATATTTTGCTAATAGAATCCTTCAATATCACAACGTAAGGTCTGAATTTTTTCTAGAATTCTCTCAGCTAGAGATATGTTGAGCATCTTATTCCTTCTTGGCCTTTTAGGAGGTTACAAATTCAAATTCAGAGCACTGGCTTTAAAGAACGGCCCTTTTCTCTGTTGGCTCTGCAGCAAGTTTCTTATCTTTGACTTCTACTTCCTCTTTACTTAGATATAGCCATGTGCCTTGGTATAAGTCTTCCCCTGATGGTAGGAGGTTTGGGCACTGGAACCTTGTGTTCAAAGGATGCCCTCTGCTTCTAGCTCTTTCTTATGTTAGTAATTTGGTCCTTCGATCTCTGGTTTTCTTCTTTGATAAAATTAAATGTGTGACTCAAGCAAGGGTGTGACTTCCATGATGGTGTGACTTAAATAAGGATGTCACTTGTGTCACACTCTCTTGAAAGGATGTGACTCAAGATAGATCCCACACTGATCCTGCCTCAGTTAAAACCACATCACAAAATGGAGCCTAATTAGATCACATGGAAGACGACAACCCACTACTGGGAATCATGGACTAACCATGATTTTGGGGGACACATGATTTATTCTGTGACACTAGGGAATATACACACTCTTACATGGTTCATTTTAAATCATTATTTGTAGTGATACCTAAATTCATAGAAAGGAGCCCTGGTATCATAGTGGTTATATATTGGACTGATAGAGGTCAGGTAAGCAATTCACAGCCACCAGCCACTCCACTAGAGAAGGACAGGGCTGTCTACTTCTATAGAGAGTTATGGTCTTGGATACCCACAGACTCCCAGAGGCAATTCTACCCTGTCTTACAGAGTTGCTATGAGTCAGCATCTACTGAATGGCAGTGAGAGTTTTTTTAAAAATGCATAGAAGCCTAATGAGACACACACTGGTATAATTATTTACCAGGATTTAAACAATAACCCCATGAGCATAACATTAGCAATTAATACTAGTTGAAAACAGAAAGCAAACCATACAAGGGGTCTTCAGACTTTTTATGGAAAATGTGCATTATAAAAAAGCTAAAAAAAAGATGAAAAAGCTATGCATGGATTGCAAAGTTTTCTTTCACCAAAAAAAAGAATTATTTTCCTGAACCAAAATAAATTCATTTAAAATTGTTATATTATGTTTGAACAGGATCTAGTGTGAGGTACTAAGAAGGATAAGGTATCCGCTTGAGAACAGACCTTATCAGAGCAACATGAATTCTGCTACAGTTGAGGGGAAAACAAGTATCCAATTTATGGTGACGTTTGGGTGGAAGGATTTTGAAATAATTGATGCTTTACAAAAATGTATGAGAACAATGTTCCAAAGAAACCAACAATTTATTAGCGGATAGCTCGTTTCAGGAAGAGACGAGGCTGTGTTGAAGATGAGCTCCACAGCAAGAGGCCGTCCACACCACCTTGTGGGAACATCCTGTTGGTGCTGCTGTTGAGAAGCAGTGAGCAGTAATGTTGGAGACAAAACAGCGCAGATCTCTCAGTCGGGTCAGCTTATACAATTCTGGTAGAAAACTGGAAAATTTTTCTTGATGGATGCCAAAACTCTGCAGCCATGGTTAGCTGCACAAAACAGCAGAGTTTTCTCTGGGAACACCTGGGATCAAGGGCCAGTGACATTTCTTGGAGATACTCTTACTAATAACCACTACATATTTTTACAGATCAATTAATAAGGTACAATGCAACAATCTATGTTGTTCTCTAGCAAGTATAATTTTAAAATAAGTGAAATTAATTAGAGATTTTATATGCAGTTCTGCCTCAGTAGCATGCCCATCAGAGAGTGTAGAGATGGTAGAAATGCCATCATGGCCTAAGTGCTAACTTGGGTCCAGTTCTCTTCAGACCCTTTTAATCACAACACACCCATTGCTCCTTTCTATACATGGTTAGGTTACAAAGACTAAATGGTTATGTGTCAATGGAAGATGACTTCTCAGATCACACAGGGAAGGATTCATTGTATAAATGCCAAATTACACCATTATATACTTACAAAGGGTCCGTGGTCCAGTCATCTTAACCCATAACCTTCACTATCACAGCCAGTGTTGCTCTTGCCCACACCTTGGCATTTATGATACATACATTTTGTACATACATTCTTAATGCACAAAATCGTCTGATATTATTTTTACAATGGTCATAAATGCAAAAAGAAAAAAAGAGATACTTAATAAGTGAGTAGTTCAAGCACTCCCTCAATGCATGAATACTTTCTTCTATTAAATTGACATCCTATGATGCTCACCCTCCTGACACAAATGCTGAAGCCAAAGCGGGTGAACAAGCAAATGTGGCGGAGAAAGCTGATGGTGCCCAGCTATCAAAAGATATAGCATCTGGGGTCTTAAAAGCTTGAAGATAAACAAGCGGCCATCTAGCTCAGAAGCAACTAAGCCCACATGGAACAACACACCACCCTGTGTGATCACATGGTTCTGAAGGGATCGTTTATCAGGTATCAAAGAACAACAAATCATATCATTGGGTGCACACCTCCATGATATGATCGCCGAAGACAAACAGGTGCATAAGTAAATGTGGCAAAGAAATCAGATAGTACCCGGCTATAAAAAGAGATAGTGTCTGGGATTTTAAAGGCTTGAAGGTAAACAAGCGGCCATCTAGCTCAGAAGCAACAAAGCCCACATGGAAGAAGCCCACCAGCCTGTGCGATCACAAGGTGTCAAAGGGATCAGGTATAAGGCATCATCAGAAAAAAAAAATCTTACCATAGTGAATGAAGGGGGAAGTGCAGAGTAGAGACCCAAAGCCCATTTGTTGGCCACTGGAGATCCCCTTGCAGAGGGGTCTAGGGGAGGAAATGAGTCAGTCAGGGTGCGATGTTGCACTGATGAAGAATACAGCTTTCCTCCAGTTCCTAAATGCTTCCTCCCCGCACTCCTCCCCCAACTACCATGATCCGAATTCTACCTTGCAGGTCTGGATAGAGCAGAAGTTGTACACTGGTGCAGATAGGAGCTGGAGAAACAGGGAATCCAGGGTGGATGATACCTTTAGGACCAGGGGTGTGAGGGGCGATACTGGGAGGATAGAGAGTGAGTGAGTTGGAAAGAGGGAACCGATTACAAGGAACTGCATGTGAACTCCTCCCTGGGGGACGGACAATAGAAAAGGGGGTGAGGGGAGATGCCGGACAGGGCAAGATATGACAAAATAATAATTTATAAATTATCAAGGGCTCATGAGGGAGGGGGAAGCAGGGAAAGAGGGGAAAAAAGAGGACTTGATGCAAAGGGCTTAATTGGAAAGCAAATGCTTTGAAAATGATGAGGGCAAAGAATGTACTGATGTGCTTCATACAATTGAGGTGTGTATGGATTTTGATAAGAGTTGTATGAGTCCCTAATAAAATGTTTTAAAAAAAAGATGAGGGCAAAGAAAAAAAATCAGTGAGTAGTTGTTACATTAAGCTTTATTGAGCTAGCACTGAATGGTTTCCACACATGTGATTTACAAGCCTAACAATTGTTCTATAAAGCAGGTATTCTCTGACTGGCAAATTTGGAGGTGGCAGCTCCAAAGTGGGGGTGTAAGGAGTCAAGGGTGAGAAGCCTAAGGCTCAGGGAGTGTCGGGGTTGAAACTGGAGCTCACAGTTTGTGGAGCAAAACACACCACTTGTTCTATTGTTCTAAGAAGTATCATGGCAACTAGAAGTTTCTCCCTGACTTTTACTCAAACCAGACTCCAATCTTCCCTTTGCCAAGAAGAAACCAAGTGGACTATTCACAGCTGAACTTACACATTGACTTTTTTTGTTTGTGAGGCATTAAGCTTGAATTTTGTCTCTGACATGAAAAGCCATCTCCATACAAAACTTCTCAGAAATTATCATCGAAATTCTAGTGCATAATTGCATTTTAGAGGCTTTCTGGATGTTTCTCCTAGATGAATATTAATGAATGGCAGTAAAATACCTTTCACCCACAGACATAACTTTTCAAATACTTTGCTTTTTAAGAATCAGGTTTGGGTTTGATAAAATTGAAACAGATGAAAGAGATTCATGAAGATTCAAGAAGTAGGCACTGAGAATCCCCAATGAATTCTCTTCTGGAGTCATCGAGCAGTAGCAAAACACCTGGACACTACAAAAGTTCTATTCTTCTGTTTAGGGTCGACAGTCTAGCACTCGACCTGGCTCACAGAATGCTCGCATCTTGGTCCAGGACTCCTTAGCCTTCCCATCAGAGTGGGCTTTGTTCATAAACAACCAGGGAAAAATGCATACACTGTATGCACCATCATACAGTCATTTTTAGGAAATAAAAAATAAAAAGAATGATCTTCTCTCTGAGACATGGTACATTTCAAAGGTAAATTATAATGCACAGCATTCATAACGAGTAATTCCTAATTGACCTCTGCCAGGCATTTTTTTAAGTGATCTTATGTTAGGTGTTTTTCTTTGTCTATTTGGAATGCCTTTTTTTTCTCTCCCCTGTGGCTAGTCATATCTTGTTATCCTACTTCCCAGACAACCCAGTTGACTCTATTTTCAGAACTATACCACTCAGAGGTAGTGCAATGGATTCTGAGCCTACACATCAATAATATCTGTGTGCACCTGTACTCGCTCCTCATACACACCTGCACATATTTGGGGCACTCAATGGACACTCACAGAGTTCTTTCAAAATATCAATGAATGAATGAATGTGGCTAATGCCCAGTCTCTTTTACTTATACTTAAATTGGAAGTAGTAATAAATAATCTATTATTATATATTTAGTGTACAAAAGCAAAATATTTAGACTGCATCAGTTTTCCTATTTGTTCCTGCCAACATTGAGAAGCAATATTGCAAAATGCCTATTGTGAGGATACTTCCCCAGTTTCAATATGTCAATTTACAGTCCAAAGAGAGCTCACTTATCCCTTGGTGAGTCCAGATTCAGCTCCTCTAGCACACTGATGATCTGGAGACTAATCATCATTGCAGAATGTAGAAAGAAGAGGGATATTTAATGTTCAGTTCCATCATTTACAGCTGTCTGACTTTGACCAACTTAATTGACATCTCTCATTCTCAAGTTACTCTCCTATTAAATGGGCATAATAGAACCTACCATCGGCTGTGCACATGAAATACGTTCCTAGGGCAAAGCATCTAGCACAATACCATCCACATGCTGGTGTGGTGCCCATAAAATGCAGACGGACTCACCGCAGTGCTGTGCAGAACAGACCACAGCATCACCTCACCCTGCTCCATCCTCACAACTACCTTCACATGTGTAGCTCTGGATCGCTCTGGATGACATGTCCAAAAAATCAAGTCAGACAATGTTCTGCTGTGATCCATATGGTTTTGACTAATTTCTAAAAGTAGATCACCAGGTTTTTCTTCCTGTCTGCCTTAGTCTGTTACCTGTTGCCCATTGAGAACCTACTGATCCCTGAAAGGCCAATGACAAAACTTCTAGCAACACAGAAATATGCGAGTATGTTGCTGTTGCTGTCGGGTGCCAGCTAGTTAGTTCCAGCTCATAGTGACTCGCCTTTCAACAGCATGAAGCATTGCCCCGTCCTACACTAGCCTCCCATTTTTCTTATCTTTTAGCTCATGGTTACAGTTACTATGTCACTCGACCTTGTCCAGGACCTCCCTCTCTTTCACGGTCCCTTCCCTTTGCTGAGCATGATTTCCTTCTTCGGGAAGTGGTCTCCCCTGAGAACACGCCCAAAGCCCAAAGTACTTGGGATGCAGTGTTGTCATCCTCGCTTCTACAGAGCACTCTGGCTACTTCTTCCCAGGCAGCTCTCTTTCTCTTGGCTGGTCCCCGATACCTTCAATACTCTTTGCCAACACCATCCTCGAAATGCAGCAAATTTTCTTTGGATTTCCTTGTTGTTCAACTTTCACATGCATGTGAGACAACTAAAAAGCCCCGTACAGCAAATTCCAAACAAACATTTATTTCTGGCTCCACTCTCTCTTTCTCCCCCTTTCCTTACACCTTGTTATCTAGCCTTTTCCTAGAGAATTCACAAATTCTCCTTTATTTCTTTCCTCTCACCCAATAGCTCACGAAACCAAAGTCACCCACACCACTGCCAGTAAGTCCACTCAGATCCATAGCAAGTCCATGTGGTTTTTTTTTTTTTCTGAGACTGGATCTCTACCAGAACAGACGGTCTTATCTTTCTACCATGAGTTGTTGGGAGCTTTGAATAGCTGCCTTGAGGTGAGCACCACCTGCGTACCGCACCAGCCTGGCTCCTTTATCACACACAGATGGGGATGCGAGGGCCTGCTCTGGAAGGGGCTCTGGCCAGAAGGACCATGGGAAGAGTGCAGCGTTCTGTCACGAGCTATCCTCGACGTGCCACTTTCTTCTGAGTCTGATAAAGGCACAGGCAATGCTTGACAAAAGCCCACTGCTAACAACAGCCCCAGAATGGATGCCCTCATAGCTCCCTGTGTAAAGGAAACAGAGTCTGTATTTCTCTCTTCCTTTCCCCACTAATCGCATTCAAAACCAAAGGAGCCAGTGTGAAGACATTAAGATTTTAGAACAGTTAGATACAAAGCTTTAATAATGATATGTAAAGGGAAATTGAGAAAATGCTACTCCCGGAGGTAGAACAAGTCATCCAACTCTCAGAAGTAGATAGAGATTGAAGCATCTACGCGGCGCAGCAGACAAATGCTTAATCATCCTATAAAAGGAACAAAATTAAAAAACTTAATGTGACTTGACATTCGATACCAAGATGCAGCTGAAGCCAAATCTTAAGTAGTTAGTGAAAAACATGGAGTTCGATAGTGACTGAAACCCTTGAGTTTATATGTGATATTTGTTTCTTGATTATCCAGGTGGAAGCAGAGCTGTAGAGTTGCAACCTCACCTTGGGGATGAAGAAAATCTTCCAATTTTAATTTTACTAGTTACAACTCTGAAGCCTAAAGAGGATTTAAAACATGCCCAGTGTCACACATCTAGTAGGAACTAGTGGGGCTAAGCACATAGAAAAAAAATACTAAAATTGACAGACGAACATGGCTTTGTTCTTACTTTGCTCTTCATTACCTTTCATTAACACCTGGACTAAAATTGCTTTTTGAATCACTAGTAATTTTCTTCTCCATTTCTTTATCTAGCTCAGAGTAATTTACATATTATGTATCTCCTCTATAAAGATTTGTGGTACCATAATAATTAATTTGCATGTCTCTCTCTTTCCTAAGATTAGGATCACTATTGGTAACAATTTATGAGAAGGATTCTATACGTTTGTGGAAAGTTGAATGAAAAGATAATGCAATTTTCCCACAACTTTTAGAAACCCACAAATATACATATATATATTCTATAATTATATATTCTATAATTTTGCCAAATGATGATCAGATGAACTACAGGGTATTTCTGCATATATTATCTCGTTTAAAATAAAAGGCACCCTTTAGAAAAATGTTTAATGTTTCCATAGTTGCAGCAAGTAACAAACATTGTATTGATCTCTAGCGTCTCAGTCTCTCGGTGATAAGACTTCATGTATTGCTGGAGTGCACGTCTGCATCCATCCACCTCATCACAAGAATAAACACATTTCCTTGAGTGGATGCTGATTCAAGGTACAAGATGAACTGTCAGTTGTCCTGAGCCAGCTTCATGTTGGCTGATCTGCTCCAGTCCATTGTCTCCGCCACTCTTCTCTTTGGGTGGCTTCTTTGTGAACAGGGCTCATCTTCCAGCACTGGAGCAGATAATATTCTACTGCAATCCATGGGGTTTTCATTGACTACTTTTTGGAAGTAAATCACCAGATGTTTCTTCCTATTTTGTCTTCATATGGAAACTCCACCGAGACTGGTCCACTCTGGGTGGTCCTTTTGGTATTTGAAACACCAGTGATGTAGCGTTCCGGCATTATAGTAACACACAAATCACCGTACGAAAGTTGACATAAGGTAGGTAGATACCAGAAATAGATCGGTGGTTTACCCAGGGCAGGAGAAGAGGAAGACCAACAGGATCCTGAATGTCTCCAACACACACTGCCAGAATTCCTGGCGTGCTGGGGAGCCCCTATAATCTACTTCCTGTCACTCCTCACATGGCTTGAAATCAGGGACTTAAAATTTAGAGACAGAGTTGACTAAATGTTAGGGAGATTATCTTATTCTATTTGGTTCCCCTAGGAATCAATCATTAGCTGAGTCAAATAAACATTGATAACTCATGGCTAGGGACAGTGTGTGCTGGATTAGAAATATTTGGGGAGAAATTACCACCTCTTGCAAATACTCACATTTAAAAAAATCATTTTATGCACATGAAATACCCTCTCTTACCCATGAGAATAGTGTGATATATAAAGTTTTAGAGTCAAAATACTGTCAAGGACGTTAAGAAAACAGAATTTTTAATCCAGAGTTTAAAGGTTGGAACAACCACTGTGGACAATAATTTGGCAGTTTCTAATAATGTTGAAAATGTGTATGCTCCGTGCCTCAGTAGCTTGATTCTGTATGTGCTTGATTCTACAACACGCACACTAAGAAACATGTATGCGGTTGTTCATAGGCAACATGCATTACAAAAAAATACTGCTGAGTGTCCATCGGCAGAAGTGGGGACGAAGAATGTGTGGACTTTCCAGACGACATTGAAAATCAATGCACGATACACATGCACACCGACACACACATTTCATGAAGGTCAGGGTCTGTGCAAAGGTGATTGCAAAAGAGGACACGGTCACCGAGCACTTCCGCCACCGTGAGACCTTGCATGCCTGCTGTTTCTGCACATGCTAATACACAGCGCCTGTATCAATGAGCAGAGAGCAGGTCCAGGAGTGTTGTTTTTTCCAGAGGAAAGGAAGGAAGGAAGTATAATCACATGCTCTATGGATCATAGTTTTAAAATTTAGATCATTGGAAGGCCTAGTAGTGTCCCATGTATTGATCCTTTGTAGACTTTTAGGCAATGTAAACAAACATTTTTAACGTTAAAAAACACTATTAGTAGCCGGATTCTATTGGAAGCCTAGCAGCTGAAGAGTGAGCCTCAGGTTTTCAATTTTACGTCCTCGCCATAGTCTATCATAGGGAAAGAGCCAGCTCAGGTAAACACTTCAAAATAAATCTTGTAACAAATCCATTTCCTTTACATCCAAATATATTCAACCAGAACCGGAATTCTTACCTTTGGGTTCAGAAGTTGACCTTTACCTCAGTGTGATAAGATTGTACTCAATTGTCCAGATGGTCATACCTCTCACTCTAAAATTCTGACCTTTGGGAACTAACATTTTAGGAGGGCCTCACTAAAAGAAGCGTGAAATCAAATCATAAAGGAAAACAAAAGCACTTTCCTCACCTAAAAAATTAGCAGTAGCTGAGTTAGCTCTGTAGTTCTATTCTGCCTTTTGTTTTTATTTATTTAATTTTAAATAAGGCTTTGGCTTCAGGCTAGCTGGGGAAGCATTTTGTTTGTTTGTTTGTTTATTTTTTGAAAAAAAAATAGAGAGTAACCAAGGACTTTTAGATTTGGGGGGGTCTCCTTATAAGTCAGCAGCAAGTAAAAGCTTCTCACGTCCACGATTTCTAAGACAGCTTACAGTTTTCATTTGTTTAAAGTGTGTGTCACCTTCCCAGTAAGTTATAATTAGAGAAATTCTCTGAAGGTCATGGATAACTTTTAAATAACTTTATTCCATATTATCTTCTTAACATTGTCTTTCTAAACAAGTAGTCCACAGTGAACACTTACCTTTCAGTAGATAGTACCCACCTTACACTGCTCTTCATCCCCCAGGAGACCAACTGGAGATAACACACTATTAGACACTTTCTCTCATGATGGGCATATTTCCTAGGATAGAATGGTAAAGCCTTTTAATCAAAATAGAAAATTGGGGAATATTTATAGTCTCTAGCCTTGGAATATTCTTGAAATCCTATGAGAAATATTTTCTAAATTTAACAAGCACAGAATTTGAATGAGTCCAGCAACCAGACCCATAAATCCTGATTTTCTCAGCAGGGATGTGGAGCTCCAATTTCTCACAATTCTCCAGGCTCCATCAGCCCTTCAACATTCAATCTATTCATTTAATAATGTCTCACGTGTTCCACCCATTTCACATGCCACCAGTTTCATCCAGGTCCTCCCGTGGCCTTGCGGTGTCTTCTCTTTCCAGTCTCACTGCCTAGGGGAGAAGGCTGCCGTATTTCTAGATCTGACCTGTCAATGCAGGATTTCGGGAGAAAAGAGTTACAAATAGAGGCTCTATGATTTGAGTCATAAAGTAGCTAGATCAAGTTAAATAGAATGACTCTGTTGTTTATTTATAATTATAAAATATGACAGCCTCTGAAAAGAACTATCTAAAATCAAACTACAGATCTCTAGCACTTCTGAAATCTAGCAAATCAACATTTTTGAGGATAAAACACCTGAAATCTGATTTGCAGAGATCCTGCCAGTCAAGGTGTCAACATCTCTACACATCCAGAGGGTGTCTGGAGAGATGTTGTCCAGAGAGGAGTATTTTTACTTTACTCTGAATACATAATATATTTGTCATACCATACACTCTCTCACTGCCTTCGAGTTAATGCTGACTCATAGTAGCCCCCTGTGGGTTTCCAAGACTGTAACTCTGTTCCAGGGTAGAAAGCCCTGCCTTTCTCCTGTGGTTTTGAACTGCGAACCATGGGGATAGCAGCCCAATGCATAACCACTACACCACCAGGGCTTTTGAGTGTGTTTTAAATTTTGAGATTAATCATATATTCAAGAGAATGAATATGTATAATTTAAGTAACCAATAAGAAAAACTGCTATGTTTCTATCATCCAAATCATGGATGTTTAGAAGATATTATAAGTACCTGAGAAATCTTCTGTATACCAAACTTGATTCTGTTCTTTTCCCTCCATTTCAAAGGCAGCTACCCATCTTGACTTTCGTATAACTCATCCTTTTAATTATGTATTTACTTAGAGTATAATTCCAAGCATGACATTATTTTAAGGAAAATGAGTAGCAACCTCAAACCCACTGTGTAGACAAAAGGTCATAGTCATACAGTCGGAAGACAACATCCAGGAAAGGAACACTATTTGGAGTTCAGGAGTCTAGTTTCTGATTCTGACAATTTACAACCCCCATTCCAGAGAAACCAATAGAGAAGGCCATATGAGAGTCCTGGGCAATAGGGGAGCCATGGTGACATCGTGAGCTATAGCTACGTGCTGTACTGCTTCTCACATGTGAACAGTTTGAACCCACCCTCTGCTGCTTAGACGATGAGGCTTTGTACGCTCACACAGATTTACAATCCCAGAAACCCACAAGGGCAGTTCTACTCGGTCCTGAATAATGGATGTGAGTCAGAATGGATTCAATGGCAGAGAGATACAGAGCTGGAGGGGGAAGAAAAGGGAGGGATGGAGAGAAAGGGAGAGGGAGATGGAGAGGAAGAGGGGGAGGAGGGAGGAGGAGGGAGGGAGGGAGGGAAGGAGGAGGGGGAGAGAGAGAGAGAGAGAGAGAGAGAGAGAGAGAGAGAGAGAGAGAGAGAGAGAGAGAGAGACACAGACCGACCTGGCAGGGTTCAAGTTTTAGAAATCAGGAAGGAATCTGGACAGGGAAAACAAACTGCTCTATATTTTCATGTTCCAAGCTCCGCAGAGTGGATCTCTTAGAATAACACAAAATCATAGCATCCTTAGCAGTGAAATCAGCATGCAGTAAGTAGGGCTCAAAGCAGGTAGAGAAGAAAAGAAATTGCTTGCACACTTGGCCAAAGCAAGCCCAATATAGAAAGACTCTGGTTATGATTGGCCATGTCATTCTGTCCTCGGTGAGAAGCAAGGACGGTAGTACCTGTGATTCCAGTTACCATCTCTGATTCTCTGTCCAGCGTACACCTGCGGTGCTTCACCATTCTCTTGGTTTTGTTTTTTTTCCTACTAAATTGTGTTCATTATCCTGTATTCTGAATCTATTGTCTTCTTTTCTTTCCTAGATAGTTGAGCATGAATGTTCTCCTTTGTGTCTGAAATGGTTTATTTTTCATGTATTGTATACTTGGAAATATCTCTGCTTTGACTAACTATTTGGTCAGGTACAGACTCTGGATTGGACAAAAAAGTTTCTAAAACATTTTAGGGCATTTCTCCATTACTTTCTTCTTATTTATTTGAATATTTTCTTGTGTTTAGGTGAAAGTTTACACAGCAAAATACTTTCCCATTTAACAATTCATACACAAGTTATTCAGTAGCATTGGTTGCTATCTCTGATGTATCAACACCTTCCCTATTTCCACTTGACCTTCTCCATTTCGATTCCTCCACTATCCTTGGCCACCTTTGCCTTCTGCTCATTGCTTTTGGGAAAATGTTGTCCCTTTGATTTCATATAATTCATTGATAGGTTTTAGTATTTATTTCATAGGCCATTCAATTATTTGGATAAGATGTGAATTCTTCCAGTTTATATCAGTCCAGTAAATTTGGTCTTTAAAAAGAAGGAAGAGGAAGAGGGGGAGAAGGAGGAAGAGAAAAAAGAGGAGGAGGAGGCAAATTGGCGCTTTGTTTTACATTTTTGACCTTTTCTAAGCAACTGGGGTGGTGTAGTGTTTACATGTTGGGCTGTGATCCACAGGGTCAGCAGTTCAAAATCACCAGCCACTCTGCTGAAGAAAGAAGAGCTTTCTACTCCCATAACAATTCCAGTCTTGGAAACTCACAGAGAATGTCACTATGAGTCAGCATCGAGTTTGCAGTTTGGAGTATGTCCGTGCACAGGAGCCCTGGTGACATAGTGATTAAGCTTTGGGCTGCTAACCACAAGGTCAGCAGTGCAAAACCACCAGTCACTCTGGAAGAAGGATGAGACTTTCTACTCCCTATCAGAAACCCAAAGATGCAGTTCCACCCTGCTGTATAGAGTCTCTATAAGATGCCATCGACTTGATAGCAATGAGTTTAGTAGGCCCTTGCAGAAGAAGAGAAAGCTTTTTTCTCTCATAAAGAGTTACAGTCTTAGAAACACATAGGTTCAGTTCTACCTGTCCTGTAGGGTCACTGTCAGTCACAATCATCTCAATGGCAGTGAGCAATGTCCCTGGTCGGAACACTTGGTAGTGATAGTCAGGTAGCAACTTCTTCTGCTAGTTGAAGTTTAGAGAAGGCTTAGTGGGTGTGGCCATTTGTCCTGTGGTTTAATTGCTTTCTTGTGTCTTTGGTTTCCATTACTTTCTTTTTGCTTCCAGTGGGAAGAGATCAACCATTGTACCTTAATACACATTACTAAATAAACAAGGATCTAGAACAATATTCTTATGAACTACATTATATGACTATGGTTCTTAACCTTCCAGGCCAGTATCTGTCATATGAGGTGATTGTCAAAGAAGTTTTCATAACTATATCTATGTACTCTGTTAGATTATGGAAAGTCCAGAAGTATTGTTGCAACATCATAGAAACCTTTATTAAACAACAACAAATCAAATGTGAAGCCATTGTTTCCTCACCAATCCTTCATCTAGGTCTCTATGCTTCTTAAAGTGGGGTTTTCATCTCTCTAACTCTTGCCCAAAGGATTCTGCCTTCTTTGATCTGCTCCACTTCACAATGACCATTTTCCCTTCCCAGGAGGTTTCACACCACACCCCTCTGAACGGCTCTTTGCATTTGGGGAAGGATGAAGAGTGTCGACCTGGTTTGCACAGGCTATAGACAGTAGTGGAAGCCCAAAGTCCGTTTGTAGATTCTCCACATAGACAACGCCTCCAGTTAATCCCTCTTACCCTCATCAAGGATGTAAATTGCCTTATTATCAGACAGAAAGCATTGTAAAAATGAGCTAATGTAGACATTGTTAGGTTAAAATGTAATATCTTTTTTGATCTCCCTTTTGATCCATTTAAAGGTTACTTCATTTAAAAAATAGTATGTAGATTCAGCCTCAGGTGACCGCCCTGGGGTCATGGACCAGGGATGTGAGAAGCCTTGTAATCATGCCGAGGACACTGCAGAGTGGATCATTGAAGGCATAGTTGGTTACAATTTAACACATTTTCGTTTGGTCTCCCTTTTTTTAAATTAATAAATCATTTTATTGGGGCTCATACAACACTTATCACAATCCATACATACATCAATTGAGCAAAGAACCCTTATACATTCGTTGCACTCATCATTCTCAAAATTCACCTTCCACTTGGGTTCCTGGAATCAGCTCGGTTTCCCTTTTTTTCCCCTCCCCCTCCCTCCCCGCTTCCCCCTTCCCCCTGGTCCCTTAATAGTTTATAAATAATTATTATATCTTATCTTACACTGCCCGGCGTCTCCCCTCACCCACCCTCCCATTGCCCATCTCCCAGAGAGGAGGTTACACATAGATCTCCAAGATCGGTTCTCCCTTTCTATACCCCCTTCCCTCCTGGTGTCACCACTCCCACCACTGGTGTTGAGGGGTTCATCTGCCCTAGATTCCCTGTATCTCCAGATCCCTACTGCACCGCTGTACATCCTCTGATCTCCCTTTTGACCCACTTAAAAATTGTCCTAGTTTTAAATGTTTTCCATTTTCTTTTTAATGAAGATTTTTCTCTGTTTTGTATTGTTATTGTTAGGTGTGGTTGTTCATTTGTTTCTTTTCACATGTTCTGTGTATGAAATCGGGGATATGTGAAACTATAGAGATAGTAACTGATCGATGGTTTCTTGGGGGCAGGGCCAGGGACATCAGGGGCTAGTAGCAGTGAGTACTAGAAAGCAGAAAATGTTCTAAAATGGTTTGTGGTGATGATTGTACAAATCTTCTTGATATAGCTGAACTATTGAATAGTATGATAAGCCAATAAAACTATTGAACAGAAGTATAAAGTGGTAAGATCTGGGCTGTACGTTGGATTGTGTAC
Organism: Tenrec ecaudatus; assembly: GCF_050624435.1. NCBI lineage: Eukaryota > Metazoa > Chordata > Mammalia > Afrosoricida > Tenrecidae > Tenrec > Tenrec ecaudatus. The sequence continues at coordinate 74,955,352 of NC_134534.1, read as the reverse complement.
TTACACTAAAAATGATTTATTCATTATCTGGACTTAAAACTTCACTGAGGGGTCCTATATTCTATTTGTTAATTCTGGAAACAAAGATTATGCCCATGACTCAGAATCACTGAGAAAAAAAACAAGTTTACATTAAAAACAAAAATTCACAAAGAGTAACTCAGCTTTCAAGGCAGCTAACTCCTTAGTCTGGAAGCTCTGCTTAACCCATCGAACACACAATCTGCTACTAAGAGATAGGCAAGAGCTGCATATGAGGTACACTGGCTGAGAATTGAACTCAGATCTCATGCATGGAAGGAAAATACACCACTGAATCACTAGTGCCCTCTCTTTAGCAAATAGGAGGGATTTAAAGAAATGAGGGTTCTTGGGCTAAGGGCTAAGGTACCTATCTCCTTACCATTAACAATGTACTCATTGTGTTTCCTGGGCTAGTAAAATTTGGAGACATGAAGTTAAATCTTAATACAAAAAGCACAGAAAATGTTTATACTAGGGAGTTCCCAGTTTAGGGAAGACAATGAAAGCCATGTTTTAAAAGAGCCTTGGGTTAAATTGTTTATTTGTATGCTCAATAACAGGTTTTTATAGACACAGCTCATTCCTCCAACAAAAACACCAAACTCACTGCCATCATGTTGATTCTGACTCATAACAACCCTATAGGCAGAGTAGAAATGCCTCTGTGGACTTCTAAGACTAAATCTTTAGGGGAGTAGCAAGTTTCATGGCTAAGGTGTTTGTCTTTTTCCTGAGATTATTCCTCAAACTCAAGAACTCAAATGCACTGCTACCAAGTGATTTCAGCTCATAGTAGCCCTATGGGACAGAGTAGATTGGCTGAAGGTTTTGAACTGCTGACCATGGGGCTAGCAGCCCCAGGTATAATAGTTTGCTTCTTCTAAATGTATCTGATGCTTCCCACTGAGCATACATACAATCAGTACTAATTGCCACTTCATTTTCATTGAATAACCCACAACTTTAGAAGACATAAAGGTATTCCTAAAACTAAAGAGCTGATGAAATCCCCCAAATTATTTGATCAGTCTTCCTTCTTCAGTCAAGGTCCCACTCACATTGTCCTAGAGAGCTGGCCATCTTCCCTGTATTTAAAACCTTCTGGGGAAGGAACATGGGTAGCAGCCTTCCTTGGGAATGATAAATAAGCTCTTGCTGGTTTTCTTCTGTTGGTATTTTCAGACTTCTGTTAACTTGGGAATGGAATGTCAACTTCTTAAGAAAGAGCAACTCTTAAAAAAAGCCAGTGCTGGGCATAAAGGATGACCCCTGCATCCTGAGGCTGAATGACTAAGGTGCTTGGCTTTCAAAGCCTGACTGGTGGGCCTTGATCATCAGGCGGAGTTTCTCACACCTTCCAGGTTTTAAATAACTCTCCTTTCCTTAATGGGCATGCTGTGCATAGATTGTCTGTGTCTATGATGGTCAGAAGAAATATACAGGCACAATAATTTCATCTATTGCTTGCAGTGTTTTCAGCAATCTCTCTCCTGTTATTTTTTCATATAAAATTCAATATATAAACTATATGACTGCAGGTAAAAATACATCTGAGAGATTCCTTTTCAACACTTCCTAAATCTTGTCTGCTAGACATTTTATTAAAAGACTAATACCTTTCCACATTCCATCTTCAATGAGAGAAATCCAGACTTGGGATGGTTTGCCATTATCCTTTGGAATACAGCATTTTACAGTAATTGACAATATGGGAGGGTACATTCAAAATCACGGATACAATGAGGCCTCAACTCAAGTCTCCCTCAAGAACACTTTGTTCTAACAATTTGGCATTCTGCGAGGCTCACCTTCCCGACATGATCGCTGAAGACATAATGGGTGCAAAAGCAAATGTGGTGAAGAAAGCTGGTGGTGCCTAGCTATCAAAAGATATGGCATCTGGCATCTTAAAAGCTTGAAGATAAACAAGTGGCCATCTAGCTCAGAAGCAACAAAGTCCACATGGAAGAAGCACACCAACCTGTGTGATCATGAAGTGTCATTGGGAAATGGTATCAGGCATCGAAGACCCAGAACAAAATCATATCCAATGTGAATTGGGTAGGGGGGGGCCATAGAGTGGAGACCCAATTCCCATCTGTAGACAGTTGGACATCACCTCTCAGAGGGGTCAAAGGGAAGAGATGAGCCAGTCAGGGTGCAGTATAGCACTAATGAAACACACAACGTTTCTCTAGTTCTTTGGTGCTTCCTTCCCGCGACTATCATGACCTTAATTCTACCTTACAAATTGGATTAGACCAGAGCATGCACACTGCTACAGATAAGAGGCCGCAACACAGGGAATTCAGGATAGATAAACTCCTCAGGGCCACCAGGGCCACCAAGGAGAGTAGAGATACCAGGAGGCTTAGGGGAGGGTGCGGGGAGAATCAATCACAAGGATGAACTATAACCCCCTCCCAGGGAGAGGAACAACAGAAAAGTGGGTGAGGAGCAACAGAGATATGAAAATAATAATCTATAACTTATCAAGGGTTCGTGAGGGAGGTTGGGTGGGGGAGGGAGGGAGAAGAAATGGGGAGCTGATCTCAGGGGCTCAAGTGGGAAGAGAATGCTTTGAAATGATGATGGCGGAACATGTGCAAATGAGCTTGACACACTGGATGGATGTATGCATTGTGATGAGAGATGTAAGAGCCCCCAGGAAAAGTATTCAATAATTAAAAAAGCATCCAGAAAAAGGGGCTAGGAGACACTGGAGGCTACAAAGTACTTTATAAAGGCTTGATAATTTAAAAAAATTAATGATGAAGAATCATATTACTAAACAAAAATCTTCTTAAAAATTCAACAGAGAAGGGGGTGAAGGGAGATGCCAGATAGGGCAAGATATGACAAAATAATAATCTATAAATTACCAAGGGCTCATGAGGGAGGGGGGAGCGGGGAGGGAGGGGGAAAAAAAAAGAGGACCTGATGCAAAGGGCTTAAGTGGAGAGCAAATGCTTTGAAAATGATTAGGGCAAAGAATGTACAGATGTGCTTTATACAATTGATGTATGTATATGTATGGATTGTGATAAGAGTTGTATGAGCCCCTAATAAAATGTCAATAAATAAATAAATAATAAAATACAAATCAGAAACAAACAAACAAAAAATTGAAGCTATCTCTGATGAACATGTCCTCCCTCTAGGTCTATATACTCATTAAGGTGCAGTTCTATCTCTCTAACCCTTCCTGAATATTTCTGCCCTCTTTAGCTTAATACCACTGAAAACAGCAGTTTTGACATCTCCCAGAGATTCAAACCATCGTCTTTCTAATACCTGTTGGATTTGGGGGGAAAGAAATCTGAAGAAGCAAGATTGAAGCTGTGGGGTGGATCGGGTAAGGCTCTCCAATGAAATTTTCATAGGCTGCTCTCATTTCCTTTGACGAATGAGTGAGTTGTGATGTTTTGTAAAAATGTTTTAAAAGTTGAATAAATTAAAAAAAAAACCTTAGAAAGAAATTCGCTGGTGAAATTTTCCTGGCCTTTTTCTCACCAGTGAAGTTGTCAAGTTTCTTAAAAGGTTTTCATCATAAGCCCCCATGATTATCCTGGGTCCTTCAAGAACATCTGTCAAGAACAGCATCTTAAGAGTTCCAGAACACTCTCACCATAACCTTCTGAGCTGACCGCTATGCTTTGGATTTAACTGGTCCAGGAAATCCCCTTAGAAGTTAGTGTTTTATTTGTATCTTTCTTTCTGAGTCATACTGGTAAATCCAAAACTTCTCCCAGGTTACAATTCATTCAACAAAATCATCTTCCTTCGCTTCAATCTTCTTGGAAAGACTGATAGAAAGATCAGTTCCTCAAGGCTGCAAATCTCTACCCAACACTTTGGACATTCATAGAGTTGTTCACGTGCTGAGATCCTGAGGTTCACTTAAATAACACACGTTGAGTCATATGAGACCTCAGCTGCAGTCGCAACGGCATCAATAAAGATTCGATGGGCTTTTTCCATCAGTTCCTGGACTTCATCCTCAACTGTTTTCTTTCCTTGAGCTTGCCCGTCATTCTTCATCTCTGAGGTCTTTCCATGCCTACATTAAAATGAGTGAGCTAACTAAACATTGTTGTTACGTGTAGCAGCATTCCAGTGAGGCTTTGGGAAATGTTTGCTTGAGTTTGTTTAAAATTTGATACTAGCCCTGACCATAAAATTACTGTTTTACATACACCAGTATATAGCTGAGAACACTTGCCAGCCGCTCTCCCCTCATCAAAGAGACACGTTTAAACACATTCTGTTCGGAATAAACCCAGGTCTGTATGAACAGGACATTAGCACGAGTACTTTTTTGCTTCCTGTTGTCGACAAATAGAAATCACCCAAGGACTTGTTGATCCTGGCAGGCTAAAAGTACAAGCGAATCCCTCAGATGCATTGGTGCCAAACAATAAAGGGGATTTCTGTTGCGTGACCACAAGACTGGAGGGTATAATATAGCAAGCAGTTGGTACTCCCAGCAGAAGGAATTTGAGGACTCGCTTTTATGAAAACTGCACAGAATTAGTCAAAAAACAATCTGCTGGTGAGCATTACACAGATTCAAACAACCGCCCTTGGGCTCTAACCTTGGAAGCCCCACTCCTATTCTTGATCTCAGCATCGGCAGAGAAGTTCCACTCCCTGCTCCACATCTATCCTCCTTGTAAGACTAAATCCTCCTTGTCCAAACTGTCTTTTAGAGACTCTTACTGTTTAGCCCATGCTATGTCTCTGAGTCTCAGCTTTCTTTTATTAAAAGCAAAGATTAAGGTAAACTGTGTCCTCTTGACCACTGACCTTATTTTATTAATGTAAGCAGACTTTGTCATTGGCTCACAATTCATCAACATTGTCCTAGGAAGACATTGGGAAATGTCTGGAAACATGTATTATTTTTATCATGGCTGGGGGGATGGCTAGTCCTGAGCTCTCTATTAGAGTAGCTATTCACTGCAAGTGCCTATTTAAATTCATTAAGGTTAAATACAATTGAAAAATTTCATTCCCCAGCCATACGAGTCACAATCCAAGTACTCTATAGCTACACATGACTGGTGGATATTGTATTGGTCACTGCAGATATAAAGCATTTTCATCTTTGCAGCAAGTTCTATTGGATAGCCCTGAGTTTAGATCCTTATCTTCCAATTTATTTACTTCTGAGTTATTCACTTTTATATATTACATTGGATATCTCTCCAGGCAAGTTCACATAAGACTGATCAACTACTGGTAGCTAAACTGGACTACAAATTGCATACAGGTCTCAGTCAATGGACAATATTCCAAAGCTCAATCTTTACTAGTTTTTCCTCCTAAACTCTAAAAATCCCATCAACTGGAAATTTATTACTTCAGTTATTTCTCTTCTGCTCTACACTCTACAGATCTATACTGCACAGGAATTGCCAGGCGTGCCTCTCTGCTCCAATGGAAGACTATTTGGTTAGGCCATCTGTAAACTCCGTGAGACAAAATGCCATTATCGATGCCTTCTGTCACCAGAGTTCAGTGGTTAATAAAATCTCTCTAGCTCTGAGTAGAAAACCAATATGTTCCCGTAGAACATAATCTTAAAGTCACCACCACATTACTCAACCCTCCTTTTCTTTATGTCGTTTCTTATGTCCCACTAATTCAAAAGTGTCTCTCAAAACTGTCTCATCCCTTCCTTTCTTTCCAGCTCCCTGTTCAAGCTACAATATCCTTTATCCTAGACTGTTGCTGGAACCTCCTAGTTGGCTTCCAATCCACTGTATCAGAGAAAGTGAACTTTTAAAAGAGATGGCATAAACAGTGAGCTAACCTTTAGTTGGCAGTTTGAATGCACCATGATGCACGTAGATAAAGGGCCAGCAATGTGCTTCTTTTAGGATTACAGCTAAGAAAACGATATGGATCATCTTGCTCTGTAATACGTTGAGTTGCCACGAGTTGGAATCAACAGCAATGGTGTATGTGTAGTTTAAAAAATACACAACTAATCATGAATTTCTAGATCCTCCCTCGCACTACTTAGAACTCTCCAGTACTTTAACAAAGCGGGGACTTGGAATTGACTTCCTTCTGCTTGTGTACGCTCACCTTCAACCACACCCTCCTCACTCACCTGTCTCAATCTAGGCCCTGCTGGCTGGCACAGCTTCTTCACAATACTCTTCTCTGCTTCTCCTCTCCTCCCTCTCTCCAGCTAACACCAATGCACCTACCAGCACATGCTCAGCTCAAAGGTCACTTTGTCATTTCCCCCCTCATAGATGAGATCCAATGTACAATGTAATCTTCTTTCATGCTGCTTCTGCCACTATAGCTTTATGGTTATTTGAGAGATTATTTGGTGAGTGTCTGCTTCTCTCACTACACTGTAAAATGATAAGAGGGTAGAGTTTTAGTTGTCCAGGATCACCATTTTATATTTTGAGAGGGAAATATAGGAGGCTTTCAATAAAAATGTGTGGAATGAGTGAATGAATGACTGGGTGGTTTTCCTCAGAGAACTGGACCAAAAGTTGAGAACTGGAAAGGAAGTTCAATGCAAAACTCAAAGGATGCTTAAAAGAGGAATCAGTTACTCCATAAAAATAATGGTTGTTTTCATACAAGGGGAGGAAAGGGTCTTGAACAATACAAGATGGATCCTGCCCTAACAGTTTCTGGGGAAAAAACATATTATCTTACCAAGCAGTGACCTGGGCCAGTAAACACACAAGCACGCGCGCGCGCGCGCACACACACACACACACACACACACACACACACTATCTGACTTCATATGAGGGGGTACCCTCAAGAATTGTGCTGCATGCAGCAGAGATTTCATGGTAGCATTTTTCCTGCTTGTCGAGCATCCAGCAACTCACTTTGAGTTAGTGCACCTAGTGGCGTCACCTGGGAAGGTGCCTTCTGGTCACAGTGAATTTTTCCTTAAAAGCAGTTTCTCTCAAACCTCATTTTTTTGTGATGGCCGGTTTAAGAGAACAGCATGTGGCTGTGAAATTTTGTTTCCTGCTCAGCAAAAATGCCACAGAAACTGTTGTGATGCTGAACACAGCTTACAAGGACAGTACTATGGGAAGACCTCAAGTGCATGCGTGGCTTTCTCATTTCAAAAATGTGAATGCTGATTGGTGACAAATCTCATTCTGGATGTCCATCAACTTCTCAAATGAACAAAAATGTTGACTCATAGTGCATTTGGAGTTCATTCCTCCAGGTCAGACGGTTAATCCAACTTTCTATTTAGAGGTTCTAAAAACATAGTATAACAGTGTGCAAAGAAAAAAAGGCTTGATTTGTGGCAGATGAAGGACTGGTTTTGTCACCATGACAATGTACCTGGTCAATGATGCAGCCATCTCAGGGTACCAGATTTGGGGGGGGGGGAACCAAACCAAAAAAAACAGCCTGCTTCTCTTGCTGCATGCACCTTACTCACCTAAACTCACTCTGTGTAACTTCTTGTTGTTTTGAGAATGAAGAGGGACATGAAAGACAGTGATTTGAGAACATAGAAGTGAAGGGAAAAATGAGGGAGGTGTTGCCGGCTATCAAAACAGATGAATTTTAAACTCATTTCCAAGAATGGAACCATGAATTTTACAAATGTATTAAGAGTAATCTAGAGTACTTTGAAGGTGGTAACATTGTTTTGTTAAAAAAAATTACATACATAGCTTTGGGGAAAAATTCTGTTTGAAGGGAGGGGGTACCCACTCATAGTAGCCTCAATGGAAGCCTATTGTTGTCTACGTTCCAGTCAAATCTGACTCATATCAACCCAGTGACATAATAAAACTACTCCACAGGGTTTCCTCAACTATGAACATTTAATTTTCTTAATCCTCCTAAGATTTTCCCTTGGATAAAAGTTGTCCTTTTGATTGAAAATGGTTGATTGCTCTAAGGTGTGCATGCTTCACTAATGCTACTGCTCTCTTTTTGGTCCTCCCTACCACTTAGCTGAAATTTGAGCTCTGGGTGAGTTCGGTTCCAGACCTGAAGAATGACTACTGGCCATAGTTTACGACTGGTGGGACCCCAGTCTCGAGCTCTCCAGTCAGATTGGTGTCTTTCGTGATTTTGAGTTTTGTGCAACATTTTCTTTCCAGCCTCTCCAGAACTTTCTACTGTAATTCTTTTCAGAGACGTTGATATTACCAACTGGGAGTCACACTTCTTTTGTCTAGACAGGAGACTACTTGGTGTGGGGACCATATCTGACCTATGGCTTCATAGGAGGAAGGAGAATTCAGCTCCATATTTGCTCAAGGCAGACTTCTATGAAGCAGAGGCCAGAAACGCCTCCCCTCTTCAAGCTGTTCTGACACCACCAGCCTCCCCACTTTGTTCCCACCACAACATTCTGTTGGCGTTGAGAGTCCATTGCCACGGCACACAGAACTCACATACAAGACAATTCGTTTTTAGTTTAACAAGTTATCAAAGGTTTACTGTACCACTCTTTTGCCGGCAATGTTTTCATGTTTGTTTGTTTTCTCAGGCACCTGTTGGGTTCTCAGCCTTTCAGTCATGTGGTCTCTTGTTTTCTGCCCTGTTGGTCAAGTGGTACAAAGCTTACTTACTGATGAAAATACCCAACAGGCACTCCACTCTGCAAGCCTGCTTTCTGCAGGAGGCATTCTTGTGTCCCCATTCCATGGGTCAGGAAGCCTGCTGCTCTATCTCGTGCTCTCTCTGTGGTTGCTGCTGCTGCTGGTGGTGGTACCTCTGGCAACTCTTTGCTCAGGGATCTTAGGGTCCAGATGATGTGCTCTGTTTGGGCTCTTCTTTCTTGAGAGAATTTGAAGTCCCCAGTTCATGCTAGTGAGATGGCTCACTTAATATTCACTGGAACGACAAGAGTCATCAATCTCTTTACAGATCAGTCGTTAGAATTCCATACATCTTATTTGCTTGTTTCCATCCAGTTTTCTGGTGGGCATTACAAAGATTATGGCTAGAAATAACCTTACCAAGTTATTCAACTGCACCGCACAGGGAGAGGCAAATAGGTGTACCTTAAATAAACATTTATGAGCTTTCAAGACCTTGGTTGCTACACACCAAAGTAAGATATAGAGCACTGTCTTTATAGAATGTTTTGTAGGTTACAATCTGTTCAGCAGCAAATTGGTGCCAACGTTTCGCAAAGCAGTCAAGCGCTTAACCTTTGGTCCACGAGGCTGCCTTGAAAATCTATTAACTAGTTCAAGGTCAACTCATTAATCATTGTGAGACTCCCCTGCAGATAGGCATATTTTTCTTCCTACACATCAGCATTAGAGAATTTTTTCTATAAACATCCAGCCTTCCCTTTTTTCCATAAACCTCTACCCAGGTCACTCTTGGTGCTTCCCTCTCCTTCATGAGATTTTGAGTACTGATTTCTATACTTAAGGTCCAGAAAATAAAGCCTTATCATATCACCCTGGCTTTTAACACATCTTCTTTTTTGGAATCCACCATGTACCTCTTTGAGGAAACCCCTGCCGTCATTCCACCAGGATGTGATCACATGTGTAATGAATGTTCACTGAGTTTCCAGCCCACACTGTAGTTCAAAGTGTAAACCTGCAGTCAGTCTATCTGAGTTTAATTCCCAACTCTTTCACTTACCAGCTATAGGATCTTGAACAGCCAGGGCTACACATCTCTCCTTATCCTTTCTTCATCCTTTTCCTTTTAATGGAAGCAGGGCCCTTTCTCTCAAAAATCCAAAACCAAACCAGTCTTCCTTCTGCATTTTTGAATCCCAGCTCCTGGGAATATTCCTTGACCAACGATCACTTCTATCTCCGAGATATTCAATTTCTCCCCCTCTTCTGACTTCTTCTCAACAGTATTCATATTTGATTAGGAATTTTATATATTAAAAGTAGCCTTGCAAACCTGCGACTCTGACTTCTTATCATCTCTTGTTCTCTCATTCATGTCTGGACTCGACATATCTGTTAATGCTCATTACCTTACACACCTGCCTCAACTACTCCATTGATAGTGCATGGGCTAACATCACAAATGAGCCTCATTTGTTCAAAACCCACTGGACATTTTTTAGTACGTATCTCTCTCTTTTAATCTCACTGAACTATTTGATATCATTAAGCACTTCTTTCTTTTAAAACCCTTTTTACCTGGTTCCTCTTGAGAACACAACCTGGAAGACTCCTTCTCATCACTCCAATTGGCCCCTTTCAGCCTCCTGTATTGGATGAGCCCCCTTTTCTTTATCTTTTCATGCCTGTGTTCCACCAGGCTCTGCCCTGAGTTTTCAGATTGTGTTCCTCCCTTAGGGTTTGGGATGATAAAGACGATAAGCTTTTTCCCAAGGGGGATGAAGGATTGTAAATGAACACAAGCACACCATTTCTGTGCAGCTCAAGGTCCCTGCATGGTGCAAAATATTTTCCACGGACTATGAACCATAGGGTGACTATTCACCCCCAACCAGTGACCCAGTGGAACCAGGGTACGGCCATTTGCTTGCCTAAAGATTCTGACTCAGAAAACCTATTCAGAAGCAGACAAACCGCCTGCAATGAGAAGAGGCGGCCTCATAATAACCCTCCAGGATAGAGTGTAACTGTGCTGTGGGCTTCTGAGACTGCAACTCTTACAAGGGTCGGAAGTCCTGTCTTTCTAGTAGCTTCAAACTGTGAGGGCTCTCGAGAGGGTAATACCTGGGTTCTTGGCTTCGGACGAGAACGAATTCCCACGGAAGCCCGTTTGTAATCCAAGTTGGTTTTTATGAAGGGCAGAGCAAGTTTCAGGTTTTACAGTCTCAAAAGAGCACACACTATTTCAGGGACCCGTGCCAAGCTACATGGAAGCCACACGGAAGCTCAAAGCTAGACACAAGCAACCTCGTGGAGTGACGCACACCCCCGTGGTGAACTGAGGCGAGTGGGGGGGCGGCAAGCAGGAGCGAGCGCTGCAGGGGAGAGTGAGAAGAGAGAGTCCCCTCTGACCTGCCATTGTCCTGGAGCAGGGTAAAAAGAGGACAGGCCTTCTCCTTCCCGCCTCCACGGTATTGCAAACCTTTGGCTGGGAGGCATGGTGGAAGGAATTGGCTGACCCCATTGGCTGAATTAAGCCCACCTGGGCCTAGTTTGGGCTGCCCAGCTGTACCACCCACGTGGCTGGAGGCTTGATTTGGAACATGCTCAGTTAAGGAGTCCTCATAGGAGCCTGATTCCTTCCCAAACTCCTTTAGGGGGGCCTGTACAGGCATGGGAGGACAACTCCCTGTCCCTGTCTCTAGCTACTGAACAAAGCTGCTACCTTGCTGTTAGTGGCCCAGTGCCAATGGCGACACTACCAGGCTCCTTAAGAATACCCTGTAGAACTGCTTTCTCCTTGAACACACGAGTGGTTATGAATCAGAATGGAATCAACTTGATGAGAATGGATTATAGATTTCCGAAAAACCCCGGGATCCATATCGTGTATGGTAACAATTTACAATAAGCCAAACCTACTGCTTTTGAGTTGGTTCCCACTCATTGCAACTACATTAGACAGAGTAGAACTGATCCCTAGGGTATCCAACACTATAAATCTTGACAGAAGCCGACTGCCACATCTTTCTCCTGTAAAACAGTTGATGAGCTTAACCTTCTGACCCTTTGGTTAGAGGCCAAGTGCTTTCCCCACGGGGCCATCTGGACTTCTATAATTCCCAATAAGCTCGTCATTTCAGACTTTTTCTCTGAGCTTCAACCAAGACTAGATCCAAGTGGCTATTGGGTTATGTCCATGTGGATGCTCTCCAGGAATTTCCAACTCATCAAGAGCAAAATTGAATGTGCCACTTATCATTTTCAGACTGCCTTCCCTAGCATACCTGTATTTAAGTGAATAATACTGTTCAGCCAGTCCTAGCCTGGTCAAGTTTGAAAGTCATCTTTGAGTTCCTCTTCTCACTATCACATTCAAACCATTGCCACGATCTGTCCATTCTCCTTTGTCATTGTATCTATAATCCTTCCATTCTTTTGTCCCTCGGTTGCCTTAATATTTGCACATATCACCATCATTTTTTGCACAGGTGGTTGTGTTACCATGCTCATTTGTCTTCGTAGTTCTAAGATTATTTGCATGCAACTCAGTCTCCAGACTTCACGACAGAGGGTTCTTTTAAAACAACCACCATGCCAATCTCAAAGTTCCCTATTATCTTTGGGATAATTCCAAACTTTCTCTCTTCCTCGTCACCCTCAAATATCTCACTATGCTATGTCTGTTGTGAACGTTTTTCTATTGCTTCTTCTATCAGTTGTTCCCTGGACAGGTGCACATACTCATTCAATGCCCTGTCATCATTCCCAGTCATGTGACTCTCCCCTATTCTTCTCTGATGCTTCTTTAAAGTATGCCTTCCCCAGAGAAGCCCTTTGCCATCTTCCAGGTAACATCAACCTTAACGGCCGCGACTATTAACAGTGCCCTTTGTACATATTAGCTTTGAATGGCCCAATGGTTCCATGGGCTATGTGTCGGGCTACGAACCTTAAGGTTGGTACCTCAACCCTATCAGCAAGTCCTTTGGAGAAAGATGAGGCTGTCTGCTCCTGTAAACAGTTTTAATCTTGGGTAACTATGAGCTAAAATAACTTGATGGGAGTGGATTTGGACTTGGGCTTCCTTTGTTTGTGTTATACTTTACATCGTAGGCCCTGTGTGGATGGAGATATGTCTGTCTATTTCATTTCTCTGCCTGCATTATTTATTGTACTGCGTGGAGACAGTGGTGCTGTTAGCCACCATTGACTTGGTGCAGACTCATGGCAGCCCCATGCCTACTGATCCTGTGTCATCCCTTTGGTTGGTTGCAGATAGGAGCATTTTGATCCATAAAATTTCCATTCCCTGATTTTGAGAAGTGGATCACCAGGATTTCCTCCCTAGTTTGTTCTACTCTGAAAGCTCTCCTGAAACATGATCAGCGTTACAGGAACACATAAACCTCCATTGACATGTGGGTGGTGACTATGTATGGGATACATGGTTTGGGGATCAAACAAGGTGTCTCTCAGAAAGGCACAAATCCTGCCAGTGAACCACCACTACTACCTGAAGATAAGAGGTATCTACAAAATGTATATATTTTTTTTACCAAATACACTATAGTGCTTAGTCTAATATAGAATCCATGGGAATCAAGACAAAGGAAAAATATCAGAGTGAGGAAAACTCATATCTTCTGGGGAAGGTGGACCGTGAAGAAACTGCCCAGATTGCATTGGGGAAGAGAAGAAATGAAGAATCCAGGTTGGGGAGTTGGAAGCAGCTCAAGCAAAGTCAAAAGGAAAAGAGGAAAGGCATTACACAATATTGGGAGGGTGCCAGACTAACTGAATTACAGGGAACACAATGAAGGCCTGTGGAAAGTACTGCCGAAGTGTGATTTCTGGGTAGGAATGGTGCATGGATGATTAACCTCACCTGTGGTCACAGTTGCCCAAGACAAGACTGAATGTCTTTGATGAAAATTGCAGGAACTCTTGGGGAAATGAGAATTCAGTTATGAATATGTAAAGATTTGTCCTTATTTCTAGAAATAATTAATTCTAGCCTAAGGCTCTCATATGAGTTCTCTACATAAATCAGATCCCATTTGTCCACAGTGGCCGAAGGTTGCCTGTGAAGAGTAGAGTCACAGTATATGCACATTGTGCTATCAGCTGAATATGACACAGTCTGCCACATTTCCATTCCTTTCCTACTATCATTTTCCTCTGGATTAGGGGTACAATTTAAATAGGACAGAGACATCGATAGAATTGGGACAAGGAAGGTGAAGACTGAATTATTTGACAAATTTAATACATGAAAACCCTATGTGGTTTGAATTATTTATGCAATTTGTATCTACCATTTTTTTTCACTGTACATACATAGATTCCTATTATAGCCAGAAAATCCAACAAATAGTCTCACTTGATTTGAGAGCAATAGAGGCTGCCTGCCTATATGAAAACTGGGCAGCATTTTGTTGAAAAATATCTGCCTAAATAGCAAATTCAGATAGCACTACTCTCTTGCTACTGGCTTTTCTTGATAATAAAGCTTCCACACCAGTACAATGACGACCTTCACCAGGCATTGGCAGTGTAGCTTTTAAGAAACGAGAGCTTTCTCCTTTACCACTTAGTTGCTGCTGCCATCTAGTGACCAATCAAATGCATAAACAGATAGGGCCCAGGAAAATGTACTCAGAAAAACTTAACTGAATACTTTCTTTGCCATTGGCAATTAATTATGCAACAAATGGAAAATTAATATGTATGCTCTAACTTGAAAATTATCAAAATAAGGAAATAGAAATTACTAATGCATTTCCATTGACTTGAAGGTAAAAGTGGTCATATTGAGATTAAGTTTGGTTTGGTATCATGTGCCCTCAAAACAACTGTTTGGACAACAGAAAAAGGCAAAGCCAGCTCCTCCATCACAATTGTCATGCTGGAGCTCATCTGTCACATCAAGCATTGTATGAGTCTGGGTTTACTAGAGGAACAAACCCAGAGACACTCGCATGTATATAAGAAAGAGTTTTATATCCAAGAGCAATTGAATATTAAGAAAACATCCCAGCCACATCCAGATCAAGTCCATAAGTTCGGTATTAGCCCATATGTCCAATACCAGTCTATAAGTTCCTCTTTAGGCTTATACAACACATGCAATGACACTGAATGCAGGAAGATTACAGAGCAGTGGGTGAAAATTCTTATGGATCCTGTGGCAGTGGAAGCATCTCAGCCCTGGTGTAGGTCTCCATGTGGCTCCTCCAGTTCCAGGGCTCTGGCCCCATCAGTGTGTCTCCATTTGGCTTGTCAACAGGAATATATAGTAGAGAGAGTGTGTGTCCTGCCTCTAGGGAAGACAGGAGTTCCCAGACTCCTCAGGAGAAGGCCATGCCCACATAGAGGCCACATTGGCTCTGACAGGCTAGACCCCACCCCTTCACTCAAGTTGACAGGAGATTATGTAAATACTATAAGTATCTTCCAATTATTGCTGCCCCTCCACTTTACCAAACATGATGTCCTTTTCCGGGGATTGGTCTCTCCTGATAATATATCCAAAATACATCAGATGATGTCTCGCTATCCTAACTTCTAAAGAGCATTCTGACACTGCTTCTTCCAAGACAGATTTATAAAACAAATAAACATCAACTCTGGAACTAGCCTTCTTACAATGAATATTAAATATATAGATAATGATTCAAATATTCTTACTGCCAGTTAGTCAATTTTGACTCATAGCAACCCCGTGGGGCAGGATAGAACTGCCCCTGTGGGTTTCTGAGACTGTAACTCTTCACAGGTGTAGAAAGTCTCATCTTTCTCCCGTGGAGGTGACTGGTGGTTTCGAATTGCTGACCTTGCATTGGTTAGTAGCCAGAAACATGACCACTATAACTACCAGGGCTCAGCAGTTTATTTAACTTGCTATTTATAGGCAATTTAACAATAGCCCATAAATAACAAATTAAATAATAGGCAATTTTTTAAGTTCTCACTCCAATGAGAATATCATGCAAAATGAAATATCAATGAATTACTTTTGTTGTGGTTACCTTTAATTCTTGCAAATCTCACACTGTCTTCCCCTTCCTCTCACTATAAGTCCACACTTGTCAATTCTCTAGCCAGAAGTAAGACACAGTGGGTCACACAAGAAGCTGCTAACCATAAAATGAGCACTTGCGAACAACTGCTAATTTGAGGGAGTAAAGCAACGTTTCCTATTCCCCTACAGATTTCTAGTCTCAGAAACCCCCCAGCGCAGTTCTAGTCCATCCTATGGGAGCACTGTGAGCCCAAATCAACGGACGGCAATAAGTTTGAGTTAAACTGCAGAGTGGAGTAGGTGAGGACTCAGAATATTCCTTCATCATCTCATTCAGAAGCAGAATTGTGGAAGGCTCAAACTTTAGAATCCCTTGGCCTTCTGTGGAGCTTTTTATGCGTGAAGGCCTTATAGTGGGAAAAAACAAGACCGTTTACCTATTTATCTGCAGAAATCTATTTCCATGTTTTGCCACTCTGTGTTAATGTTAATCTCCAATCAACACAGTCCCTTTGGTTAGCACTAAATGCCACAAAGTACATGGGTGAAAAGAAAAGGTTGCTGTTATGAACCCTGACTGCATAGTGAATTAAATGTTGGACCGCTAATTGCAAGGTCACTGGTTCAATCCCAGCTGCTGCTCCAGTTGAGAAAGATGAGAATTCCCTCACAAAGACATACAGTCTTGTGACTCCTATGGAGCACCGTCCTTCTCTGACGCACCTGAAGTCACCAGGTGTTGGCGTTGACTTAACAGCCATTGGGGGGTGGGGGTGGGGGTGGGGGCTTGCTTCCTAAGCATTATTGCCAGTTTCTGTGTGAGAACAAAGACAACTGCTTCTCCATGGTCTTCTGGATTTTATAAAGAGACTTCAAGCATTCCTCAGAATTCTCACTTTCCAGAAAGGGCACTCATTTTAAGATGCTAAGGGCCTAGCCCGCTATAAGGAAATTCACAGCTTTTGACCACTAGGTTTGAAGTCATCAGGTGGCTGTTTTTTCTTTTTTGAAGAGTTTAGAATATATAGTTCTATTAACATACTCGCAGGCATTGAGCCAATGCTCACTCATAGGGGACCCCGTTGGGTTTCCAGGATTGTGAGTGTGATGGGAGCAGAAAGCCCCATCTTCTCCTGTGGAGTTGGCTGGCGGTTTCCAACTGCTGACCTTGGGGATCGCACTATGCCACAAGGACTTTGGAGTTTGCTAAAGAAGTGTTTCAAGGAAGTTAATAGAGTAATCAAGGGACACTTGTGGTGTTGTGGTTCCGTTTTCAGCTGCTAAGGAAATCCTTAGAGATTCAAATACACTGGTTGCTTGTAGGAGAAAATGTGAGTTACTTCTGTGAAGACTTAGAGCCTTCGAAGCCCCATGGGCCATAGCTACTCTGTTCTATGTGGGGGCAGAAATTGGAATGGGTTTGATGGCGATGAGTTTGCTTTGGGGAAGAGAGTAGCCCCATAGATCAACCTGGAAACTTGGATAAAGAAGAAAGGAACAAAAGTGGAGATTGAGTGGCCAGTAAGAAAGTGATGGCTATAGATCTAAGTCAGGAATGAAAAGGAGGCAACAAACCAGATATCGTAGAGGTAGAATTGGTGGGAAGTAGCAACTACTTAGATCTATCTAAAGAAGAAAAAGAGAAGGGGTGCCAGTCATGTTGAAGTTGCCTTTTAAGCTTAGATGACTAGGAATTTGTAAACTTAACAGATAGATGAAAACATAGGGGGAAAGGCTAATTTGTAAGCAAAATAGCTTAGTGAAAACATAGAATTAAATTCCAGTACTTGGAGCCAGAAAATCTGTTATCTGGACAAAATTTCTGAGAAAAGAAGTTTCATTCCCGAGGAAGAAGCCTTCTGTTGTAGCATCCCTGACACTGTCAGAAGGACACTGATTGTTTGCATCCCTGTGGCTGGGGAATTCAGGACCTCCGCAGACCAACAGTGTTAGCTTTAGATATCCGCTTTATTATTAAGTAACGTCTGTCTCTCTGTGATTTCTTACTGACTCGCCTTAGTCTGCTGATAGCTTCGCAGCATTCTCTTTTAAATGGTGTGTCTCTTCTGTCACTTCACAAAAGCTCTATTTTCTCTCTTGTTTTTCCAAGAGTCACAGTGATCGGTTCCTTCCTCTGTTCCTGGAGCAAAATCGTGTCCACAGGCCTTGCTGCCCTGATGATCCCTTTCTGGAGTCCTTTCCAAGGTGGCCATTTCCCAGAAGTACTGGCTCCTCCACTGAGAAAAATCCTCACGACACATCTTGTGTCTTCCCCCGTGTAAAGCCCACAGACTTAGCCAGTGCCCAGACAGCTTTGCTAAATACACAATGACAGATTACAACCTTCGACTCAAGAAAAGATGAAACAACAGGTACACAGAGACGCTATTTAAAGGACAGCACTTGACTTAAATTTTTTTCCTTAGGTTTTTTTTTTTTTTTCACTGTGCAGCCCACTTCAGTGCCTGAAGCCCACGGGGGTAAAGCCAGGCAAGGGCTCGGGGTGACAGTTTGCTTTCGCATGGGACACTGTGAGAGGTCCATGGGATCGGACCTGCCACAAATCCAAACCCATGCACCTTTTCCTTAGGATTTTTCGCAAGATTTTGTAACTGATTTTAACTACAAAATCTTGAGTTTACACATAGAATTCACCCAGGAACAGCTTGGGGTTAGGAAAGGAAACTGTGATTCAAAGTTAGGAAACTTCAGAGTCTAACGCTGCCATTATTTCTGAATGAGGCCTTTGAGTTTCAGTTCATTTGTCTCTAAAATTGAGATAACTGCAAAAGTGTCATCCTCAAAATAGAAGAATACATGTGAAGAAAAATGCATGAGTGCGCTACCTGAAAGGTTGGGAGTTTGAACCCACACCAAAGTACTGAGAAAGACAGACCTGAACATCGGTTCGAGGAAGGTCACAGTTTTGAAAACGCTGTGGATTAATTCTCTTTATAAGGGCCTCATGATTGGCATTGGCTTGACAACAACTAACAACAACAACTACAATAATAAAATCTTCAAAGATGATGAGGTAGTTAGTTTATTGTGCCAACCTGACCAATGAACACATGTGGGATTATTTGAAGGGCAGAGGGATAACTGGCAAAAGTGAGCCTCGCCTTGCTTGTCTCTTGCTCTTTGATCATCGGACCAGTATGAGGCTGCCTTGCTTGTTCTGTGCCTAAATGTGCAAGCTACACTACCCATGGGACACCTAACCCATGGACTGTGTCACCGTCATTTGAGGTTCCTTCAAGACCTGCTTTGCCACACCATTGGAATTTACATCTCTTGAGCTGGGGACTGTCAGACCCTGTCGTCTGGCTGACTATTGGTGACCTGCCTTGCTGTTTGCTGCCTGTGCCCAGATAGCCTGACTTGCTCCACAGAGGACGACCTGGCAGCCCTCAAGCCTTGAAGGACTGCCAGTGCCTCACAACTGTCTCACCGGAGTGAGTTGCACTGAGCCATTTGTACTGCTTTATAATTTAATGAACTGTTTATTTCTTCTGTTATACATCTATGTGCATAAATCTGTATAAAGTATTGACATTCTGGTTTAATTTCTCTGGAGAACCTGCCAAACACAGGTGATTTTCTCCTCAGGTTGATATTTTCTCTGCCTTTCAAAAAGCAAACAAAGCAGTTGCCTTATTGCTGATATTGATTCATGGCAAGTCCGCATGTGTCTGAGTAGAACTGTGCCACAGAGGGCCCTCAATGAGTTCTATAACTATCAACTATATAGATATGGAGGAAACTGAGGCACAAAGAGCTGAGTGCCTGGCATTCGTTTTCCTCAGATTGAGAGGCACCTCTATGCACAGTTAGAATGAATGCAACTTTGCTGTTGTGTGTCAGGGTATCCACATACCACTGCAGAGATGAGAGTCCATTTAATGCTGTGCTCAACCTTACCCCTAATATTTCCAGTCACTCAATAACAACAACAACTGCCTTCAAGTAAATTCCAATTCATAGTGATCCTATCGGGGCACTACGGGGACACTATAGGGCTTCTGAGACTCTTACTGTGGAGTTTGTGCTCAAGTCTTCTACTGACAACTGTTTTCATTGTTTCTTCCATTCTGTCCATCGGTTTATCCAACCACTAAACAAGTGGAATGCTTCCATGTGCAATGCACATCAGAAGTTGAAATATGATCAGTGAAGTATGATTCCAGTCCCCACCCCCCAGAGTTCACCATTGTAAAAAAAAAGTATGAAAAAGTCAGGTAATATAAAGTGAGAGCAAGAATGTAGAGAATTTAGAACCCACATACATTGATGATAGGAATATAAAAGGTTGTAGCCATTTTGGAAATGTCTGGAAGTTTATCAAACAAGTAAACATAAAATTACCATAAGATCCAGCAATCTCACTCTTAACTGAGAAATAAATAGAAAAGAAATAAAAACACATGTATACACAGAAACTTATGCATTAATTATTATAGAAACATTATACATAATAGTCATTTGTGTAAATGACCCAAATGTCCACAAATAGATGAATGGATAAATAAGCATGGTCCATCCATACAGTAGAATATTATTTGTCTATAAAAGGCATGACATCCTGACACATATTACAACATGAACGAACAGTTAAAACTAAGCTAAGTAGGGGGGAGCGGGGAGGGAGGGGGAAAAAGAGGACCTGATGCAGAGGGCTTAAGTGGAGAGCAAATGCTTTGAGAGTGATTAGGGCAAAGAATGTACGGATGTGCTTTATATAATTGATGTATGTATATTTGTGGATTGTGATAAGAGTTGTATGAGCCCCTAACAAAATGTAAAAAAAGAAAAAAAAACTAAGCTAAGTAAAAAAGCCAGTCACAAAAATCTGCATATTATATGATTTATTTCATCTGAAAGTCCACAAAAGAGAAATCTTTAGAAAGAGAAAGGTTAAGAGATCACTTGTGGCTGAAAAGAGATAGATGAATAAGGGTAATTACTAAAGGTTTATTTATTTTTTAAATCATTTTATTGGGGGCTCATACAACTCTTATCACAATCCATACATGCATCAATTGTGTAAAGCACATTTGTACATTTGTTGCCCTCATAATTCTCAAAACATTTGCTCTCCACCCAAGCACCTGACATCAGCTCCTCATTTTTCCCCCTCCCTCCCCGCTGATGGAAATTTTCTAAAAGTGGCTCTGGTAAAACCATTGGATTTAAATTGTGCGTTGAAAGAATTATAATCTCCAAAAACTGGCTTTAAAAAGTCAGCATCAGGTAAGTGCTGTAAATCATGTGGGTTGCCATGAGAAAAGTCTGGAATCCATGAAGAGAGTAAAGAAGGAATTCAACCTTGGGGTCAAGAAAAACTTCAGAGACTGAATGGTGCCAAGGCTCAGACTGAAATATATAGGGGTGCTTTTTGCCCCTGATTATTCTTCTCCAATCTGTTAGTCATGGGGCTGCCACCATGATCCTTTAAACATGTGTATGTAGCCATGCCCATGGTTCTCCAAGCCACTGCTAGATTTCTCAAGCGTGTGGTGGCTGTTGCTACTGTGGGCTCTGGAGAGATTCTACTCATGCTAGCTCCTATGTGCAGGGCAGAATTGCTCCATAGACTTTTCAAAGAGGTGACCTTCTGGAAACAGATGATCGAAGCTGTCTTTCAAGGTTTCTGCCTAGTTGTCATAAGCAAGTTTAAGATTCATAGCTGAATGCTCAATTATTTATACCCCCATCAACTCCTGGTAATGCATACATTGGTGTCTTTTTATAATTAATCTTCAAATGGTATATAAATGTTATATATGCTCTTTTGGCTGGACGATATTCTGAAAATTATCTCATTTGTTAATCCTTCCTCAAACCTCTCAACAGCTGGCAGCACGGAACTCCTGGATGTGACTTTGCGCTAGCCTGCACTGCATGCTCAACGGCTTACCCGCGGCACAGTGCCTGCATGCAGTAAGCCCGTCATTTTAGGCTCTCCGGGCCCGAGACAATAGCTTGTCGTCAAGTATTTGACTTAATGAGTGATCCCAGGAGGCAAGAATGAGGAAAGGGTAGCATAAAGCAAATAAAGAGGAAAAAGCTAGCGAAGGATCTGCCACGAAGGGTGTCACTGTAGGCAAAGGTCGCTGAGAAGTATGTACATAGGATACTTCCCAGAAATGTGTACCTGAAGCACAGGAATTTGGCATGATCAGAGCCACTAACTTATGGGCAGATGAAGCAAGGTCACAGGAAGTCAGAAAAAGTCTGGAAATCGAGATGAGGCCAGACCCCCTCTTGAAGTGGGCGGATGGCAGCTGTGAGTGAATTTGAGTTCACACGGAGGGGCCTTAGCTTTGGCAGGAAGTGGAATTTCCTCAAGGGAGGTACCCTTTCTACCAAAGGCTTCTACTTGTTCATAGAGCCGCTACTATTGTACTAGTTGTTAGCCTCCATCCAGGCACCCGAATTCAAGAGGGCGCTAAGCCCAAAGCAAAGAAGCACTGGCCTGCTCTGCACATTCTGATGATTTGTTTGGGATTGGACAATTTTCCCTTGTGCTCTATAAGGTTTCCATTGACTGGTTTTAGAAAGGAGATCTCCAAACTTTTCTTCCTCGTCTGCCTCAATCCGGAAGCTCCAATGAACCTTGTTCAGCATCATCACAACTGGAAGGTCACCACGGACAGATGGGCCGTGACTCTGCCTGAGTACGTTGTCCAAGAATCAAATCCAGGGTTCCAGCACGGGAGGCAAGACTTCTACAATTGAATCCTCACGGCCAAACCACTCTTCTCTGCCTCCTCCATACACATTCAAACGTCTTGCTCCAACTGTATTCAACTGTTTTCCAAACCAACACAAGCAAAAATCCCAGTGTTGACAAGTCTATTCTGACTCAAATGACCTTCAGGACAGTGGCACTGTGGCATAGATTTTTCCAAGGCTGCCATGTGGCAGGCTGCCACATATTTCTTGATGCTTTGTCACAGAGTTACTGATGGGTTTGAACCACTTACCTTTCAGTCAGAAGTGAAGTGCTTAACCACAGCTCACTTTAATTATTTGCCTACTTGCAGGTTCCTGGAAATGAGAACACAAGAACTTCTCCAGTATCTTTAGGATGAACAGAGTCTGCTTGGAGACACAAACGAAGCCACAGCCACAGCAAAAGCTCCTCACTGTCACTGCATCAAGTCAGACCCAGAGCAGCCCTACAGTGTAAAGTAGACCGGCCCTGTGCGTTTCTGGGCTATAAAGTTTTACAGGAGCGTAAAGACTCATTTGTAAGACTTGCATTCATAATAACTAACCACAAAATAAATTTTTAATATAGTAAAATATTTTTATGAACTCATTAAAAATAACAAAAATGAACTGAATATATGCTAGCATAAGATTTTATGGAAATGTATATATTTAGTGGAAATATGGCATTGAGGAAATTTTTTAAATGTTTGGTTTAATATAGAGCAGCTAGATTCTCATCTTTTTCTATATCAATCTGCTGTTAGATGGTGTTTTGATTGAGGTACATGAAGAAAATCCAGTCTTCCCCAGATGTGTGATTGAGAAAGAGGGTATTTTTATTATACAGTGTTATATACCATAATATATACTGTATTTCCTTACATATTTATACCTATGCATTATATAGCCTATACGTTATTTTTTGAGTATTCTTCTTTGAAATCATATAAAACTGATAGTTTTTAGAATTGATTGCAATATGGAATTTGAAGCCACTTCTAACATCATGCATTGGCCATTTGTAAAATATCAATTTACACAATTATCCATAATTGTCCAAATTTGTATACAGTTTTATTGCATCACAAACACATTTTTCAAAGTCACTTCTTCTATATCCCAGGAAGTCTGTTGATATTGGGAAACTGGTGTGCTCAATGAGAGATGTATTCAAGCATTCCAAGATTTGAGTTGCCATTTGAAAGTTGAGCATTTATCAGTTCAGTATTCTGGAAACACTGCAAATTGTTTTCCTTAAATGTTTGACTCACTTTATTTATTTATAAAGACATTGTCTGCCAAATATTCAAAGTTGAATATGCATAGTCATCAGCGACTTTCTCAAGTAAATTAAAAATGGTGTTTCATGTACTCAAAGTTCGAGATTTAATAAGCTTAATATTATGTCCTGCTTCATCAGATGTTTAAGTTAAAATGTTTAATGTTTGCTGCTACTACGTGCATGGGAAGAACACAGTGGCAACTGGAAGTGCCGTTTGACTCCACTCTCCTGATGAGCACAGTAGGACCTACCCTTACTTTGGCATCATGAGTGCAGATGTTAATGCCGTGAAAAGGCATATCGGCACTCGACTTTTCTGCTTTCGCAGTCCCTGGATCTTAGGGTTTCTCAGGGGTTCACAAACCACATTTTGGGAACTATTGAAGTAGACATTTATTGTATCCTAAATTATCTTCAACTTTGAAAATAATTAGAAGAGTTAATTAAGTTATACGCATATAAGCTGGACCAAATTACATGATCTGATCTCACTTGACTATCTAGGTGACGCTGTCTGCGGCTTCTCGTCAATTGGCCCACTTTGCAATGTCCCCCACCTATCAACTCGGAGCTCGGCGAATCATTTGCCACAGTCGATCTCCGAAAGAGAGTCTCAAGGCAAGAAATATAAATGATCAGAAATGAGAAGCAGCGGGTCTGCAATGAAGGGGCATTACTCGGTATGCTTCTTACACTCAGTGTGTGTAACTCCCTCCAAATAATTGAGTGGGACCCTTCATATTGGAGAGGAGGTTGGTCCGTTTGGCCATTCCACTGGATATAAAATGTCATACTAGCGAGAACCCCATGACCCTCAAGAAAGTTTGTTTTATGTTTTTCATATTAGGGTTTTCCTCAGAGGTGATATGTCTTTGGGGGCCCCCCTCTTGAAGTTGTCTTCATATGCTGATATGTTTTTCTGGTTGTCGGTATATGAAACCCAGGACTGATAGACCTATAGGGACAGCAAGTAGAATCAGGGTTCCCCAGGCGCGAGGATGGTGAGTGGTAAAAGGGAGATGATGTCCAGAATCCAGGAAGGAAGAGGATGTTTGGAAACTGTTGTAGCAATTCTACAATTGTGCTTGATGCGATTGAACTGTGGAATGGTATGATACATGTCTTAACTTCTAATTAATAATAAATTTTTAAAGAAAGGGGAACTAGATGTGAAGCGGGATTAAGATCCCTGCACGGAGGGCTGCAGAGGAGCGGTGCCAAGACCACGAGACAGAGCACAAGAGCCAAGCCTAGCCTGTGAGGTTCAAGGATGACTTCTAGGACCACAGGACAAGTAAAGCCTTGCGGTGCCTTTGGGCAGGAGGTTGACTTGCAGACTGGGATGTCCTTTGGCATTTATTAGTGCTAAAGGTTTGTTGTGACACTTGATAAAGCAGGGCAAAGACAAAGAGACGATGGGGCTGAGAGGCGCAGGACCAGAGAGAGACTTGCCTGCCAGTACGGCAGAGAAGAGGCACTGCAGTGAAGAGAACAATGTCTTGAACGTACTTTAAACTTGAAAAGCCCTATAATCATGAGTATTATATGTGAGCTCTCTGTGGTCATTGAAAAAGATTATTAAAGCCAGCAGGGAAGAAGAGTGCAAAACAAGAGTGCAGAGGCCCAAATTTGACCTCCTTTGACTTCCTTATTCCTATAAGACATCCCCACACTGTCCATTTTCCTTTACCCTATTCTGAGACCAACTGCTTCTACCATGAAACTCGACTTGTATGCTGGGTTTGAAAATTCATTGCTATGGCCACACAGCGCACAAAGACAATACTAACAATTAAGGGAGGGTGTTAGGGCAATTAACAGGTTCCCACAGGACATCAGAATATATTAAGGATACAATTTTTTGTCAACAGCAACATCTTTGCTGAGCCAGCAGCCAAGCCTCTCTATGTGGTGCTCAGCCTCTCAGTCAGGCGTCCCTTGGTCTCTGCTTGCATCGGCCACGACATCAGTCCACTGCTCTGATTTACAATCGCACAACCTTGGCACCGCTTCTCTAGTAGGCCTCAGGGTCTCTTTATCTTGGCCTCTGGTGCCTCTAGTTTTGGCCTCTGCCACTTCAGACAGAAATCGTAAGTGTGCCCCACTTCCAATGGCCCTGGGACTTCTCTGTCCTCCTGCCAAGATGGCTCATTCTTATAGCTAAGGCAGTGGCAATAAAACTGACCAATTCCTTCTGTTAATGCTACACAAGCATTATTTTGCATAGACACTGTTAATCATTTGGTGGGATCTACAGACATAAATAAGATAGCCATATTAAGACATTTCACTCTACCCCAAAAGAGCCAGGAGAGAGATTACTGGTGCCAGAATAAGGTAAGGAAGGGTGGGGGGCAGAGGCCTGGCTGACCACTGCCTCATAGGCATATATAGATTTGGATTCTCTGTCTGCTTTCTGAAAGAGCCCTGGTGGCATGTAGTTGTGCATTGGCCAGATAACTGCGAGGTTAGTAGTTTGATACTGTCAGCTACTCCTGTAAAGCGTTACCTTACTATCACCGAAACTCACCGAGGTATTTCTATCCTGCCGGGCAGGGTCGCTATGAGTCAGAACTGACTCCCGGGAAGTGAGTTTTGAGTGAGTTTCCTTTATGTAACCAGAGGAGTTCAGATGTGGCTTTCATGCTGTTTCTTCGGGGTTCATGTCATTCTGAAGCAATGTTTCCTTGGCACTCGGTTCAGTACTATCTGGATTGAAGTCAAGTTTTTCTTGAAGAGCTCAGATTCTTTTAGCTGTCTAAAAGAAAGCTAAAGAAAGCGGACATCTGTCACATTCAGATTAAAGTTCTAACTTATTTCAGAGATTCATAGATGAAGTAGGCAACAGGAATGAAAATGACTCTAAGGAAAGAGAAAATTATTGAGTTGAACTTCCAACACTTTCTTTGGAGTAGTCTGTGTTTTGAGGAAACTCTTTTACCAAGAACAGAAGGAAAGAAAAATTCTTGATAGCCACCCAAATGAAAAGTATTCCAGGATTTTAGTTGACCAGGACCTGGGCTGATTTTCAAGTCTGAGCGGGCCATATGCTTGGAAAAGCCATCCGCTGGGTGTCCTAACTTTCCTTCGGATTCAGACCTTACTGCACCATGATTAGAGTGACAGCTTCATCTCTGAGGCAGGTGTGAATAATCGTGCCTAACTTTTGAATAATACGTGGTCATTTACCAAAGTTACCCTAGCATCTGTCGATCATCTCAAGTTTCCAAACTACCATGGTTATTGCGGGGTGCTGTAGTCAGCCCTAGCTCAGCAATCTCAAATATACCAGAAGGAAACACTGCCTGAGCTAGCTTCACAATTGTTACACAAAGCCCATTGTTGCAGCCTCTTGTTGCTGCCCCTACACTTTACCAAGCACAGCCTTTACCAGAGACTCGTTCTTCCTAATGACATGGCTAAAGACATGCCATGACGCCTTGCCCTCCTCCCGCCTTCAGAATCGTTCTGTGATACTGTTTCCAACACAAACGTGTGCATGTTCTTTATTTTAAATTGTGAACTGAGTAGGAGGTTTACATTTCTTCTAATTTAAATTTTTCTAAAATAGCTGTTTTTGTGTTAAAATTTCCTTATTCTGGACGCCCTACTGCAACTCATCCATCCCCTCTACCTATCCCCACCCCCACCGCTGGCTTCCTTGTAGTCGTCAAAATCTTGTCTGTTGGTGTGTGAACCACATTTCTTCTTAATTGTTCCTTATAAGAATGCGGAAATTAACTATTTATCTTGGAAAGATTGACTGAGCTTACTAAGTATGGATGTACCCAAACTTGTTTATCCATTTCTCTATAGTAGGGGTTTTGGGCTGTTTCCATGTTTTTGCTATTGTGGAACTTCCTGCAATAACATAGATGCACATATGTCTGTTCTTGCTAGATTCTTAATTTCTTTTGAGTATATAACCAGAAGAGCTATTGCTGGGTCCTAAGGTAGCTGGATTTCCATTTGTTTGAGGAGCTGTCACACCGGTTTTCATGATGGTTGCACTATTCTACAATCCCACCAGCAATGCAGAAGCGTTCCACTTCTCCACACCCTCTCCAGCATTTATTATTTTATGTTTTATTGAATTTAGACAAAAGTATTGACCTAGGGTGATGTCTATTTATAATTTTTATTATTAAAATAAGCAGAAATAATTTTATTTCTCTTATTGCTACTGGCCGAGAGCATTTCTTCATATTGTTAGCCACCTGCACGTTGTGTTTGGTAATTGTCTATCAGTGCCTTGTGCCCATTTTTTATTGGATTATAAATATATTTTTTGTTAAGATGTAGTTTTCTATACGTTTTGGAGATTAGCTCTTTCATCTGATATATTATTATGGAATATCCCCCCACCCCCAATATATAGGTTCTCTGTTGACTCTTTTGATGAAGTCTTTTCTTGTGCATAAGCATAGTTTTAGTAGGTCCCGTTTCTTTATTTTGTCTTCTATAGTGTGGATATTTTTCATTACATTCAGTAGTGTGTTTATACCTTATATTCGGATCCTTAAGTTTGCCTCTGTTTTTTAATTGGTGGTCTTAGTAATGGTGTTATTTATATTTAGGTGGTTGATCCATCTTGAGTTTATTTTTATACATGATGTGAGGTCTGGGTCTTGTTTCACTCTGTTGCAGGTGAAGATACAGTTTTTCTAGCATCGTTTGTTGAAAGGGCTGTGTCCTGCCCATTCAGTGGGTGTTATGTCTTTATAAAAATCTTAGTTGTCTGTCAGTACTGATTCTGTTTCTGGGGTTTTGATTTTAGTTCATTGGTCTTCGTATTTATCGCCATGCCAGTCCCAGGCTCTTTCGAATGCTGTGGCTGCATAGCAGGTTTTAAGGTCTGAGAGTGAAAGGCCTGCTACTTGTTAACAGTGTTTTATTGACCCTACGTTTCTTTCCTTACCACATAAAATTAGTCATTAGTTTTTCCATTTAAAGAATTGTGATGAGATTTGGATGGTAATTGCATTGAATTTGTAAAGTAATTTTGGCAATATCGACATTTTCATTTAATATGCCTATCCAGGAACATGGTAATTTTTTCCATTTGTGTAAGTTCCCTTTGGTGTCTTGAGAGACTATTTTATATAACTCTTTTGTATAGTTAGGAAAAATATTTTTCCTAAATATTTTATCTTTTGTATAGTTAGTGTAAGTGGTATTATCCTTTTAATATATTTTTTGGTATAATCATCATCATCCTTAATATAGAAGAAGTCAAGAACAACAAGTGATCCAAAATCAGTGGCAAGGCGGTTGTGAGAGGCCTGGTAGGAATTCAGCAAGGGCAATGTAACCAAGAGAAATTACTGAAGCTCAAATAAAGGCTGAGCATGATAGTGGGACAAGAGGAAAGTCAAAGGAAATAGGAAAAGAACTAGGCAACAAAGGGTATTTATAGAGGTCTAAATACTGGCATGTACATATGTAAATATATTTATATAGGAGGGTGGGGAAATAGATCTATGTGCATCTATGTATAGGTTTAGTATTAAGGAAACAGATGGACATTGGGCCTCCACTCAAGTACTTACTCAATACAAGAACACGTTGTTCTGTTAAACTGGCATTCCGTGAAGCACACTTTCCCAATGCGATTGCTGAAGAAAAATGTGTGCATAAGCAAATGTGGTGAAGAAAGTTGATGGTGCCTGGCTATCAAAAGAGCTAGGGTCTGGGGTCTTAACGACTTGAAGATAAACAAGCGGCCATCTAGCTCAGACGCATCAAAGCCCACATGGAAGAAGTACACCAGCCTGTCTGACCATAAGGGATAAAAGGGACCAATTATCAGACAACAAAGAACAAAAAATCATATTAGTGGGTGCCCACCTTCCCAATATGATCACTGAAGACAAATGTGTGCATAAGCAAATGTGGTGAATAAAGTTGATGGTGCCCAGCTATCAAAAGATAGAGCATCTGGGGTCTTAAAGGCTTGAAGATAAACAGTGGCCATCTAACTCAGAAGCAACAAAGCCCACATGGAAGAAGCACACCAGCCTAAGTGACCACAAGTTGTCAAAGGGATCAGGTATCAAGCATCAAAGAACCAAAAGACCATATCATTGTAAATGAGGGTGA
Source organism: Tenrec ecaudatus (assembly GCF_050624435.1). Taxonomy (NCBI): domain Eukaryota; kingdom Metazoa; phylum Chordata; class Mammalia; order Afrosoricida; family Tenrecidae; genus Tenrec; species Tenrec ecaudatus. The sequence continues at coordinate 74,925,642 of NC_134534.1, read as the reverse complement.
GTGCAGAGTGGAGACTCAAAGCCCATTGGTAGGCACCTGGATGCCTCCTTACTGAAAGGTTGTTGGGAGGAGATGAATCAGTCAGGGTACAGGGTAGCAACGATAAAACATATAACTTTCCTCTAGTTCTTAAATGCTTCCTCCCTCCCACCCCGACTATCATGATCCCAATTCTACCATACAAATCTGGCTAGACCAGAGGATGTACATTGGTACAGATAGCAACTGGAAACACAGGGAATCCAGGACAGATGGCCCCCTTCAGGACCAGTGGTGAGAGTGGTGATGCCTGGAGGGGGGAGGGAATGTGGGGTGGCAAGGGTGAACCGATTACAAGAATCTACATATAGTCTCTTCCCTGGGGGATGGACAGAGAGAAGAGGGCAGGGGGAGACGTTGGACAGTGTAGCGTATGACAAAATAATAATGATTTATGCATTATGAAGGGTTTATGAAGGAGGGGGCGTAGGGAGGGAGGGGGACAATAAGGAGCCAATATTAAGGGCTCACTTAGAAGGCAAATGTTTTGAGAATGATGATGGAAACAAATGTACAAATGTGCTTGACACAATGGATGTATGTATGGATTGTGAAGAGAATTGTACAAGCTCCCAATAAAATGATTTTAAAAAAAAGAAGTCAACTGATAGCTGTATTTTGATTCTTATGGTCTGCTATGCTGGCAAATTTTTGCAATTAGTTCAAATAATTGTTTAATTGAATATTTGAGGTCGTCTAGGAACAGGATTCTGCTATCTGCAAACAAACATATTTTCATTTCTTCATTGTGAAATTTGAATAAGGTCACCACCTGTCATATTTGGCTGCTTACCACCACATGGCTAAGTCGACAGTATCAACATTTTTTTGGGGGGGGCGGGAAATGTAATTCAAGGGATTAATGTAGCAAAAGCTAAGAAATAGTTAACCACAAAACAAAGGAGCCAGACCATCTAATGCTGAAAAGTAAACAAAACTCAAACTCACTGCCATCGAGTCAGTGCTGGCTTATAGTGCCTTGTCTGTGGATTTCTGAGACAAACTATTTATGGGAGGAGAAAGACCAGTCTTTCTCCTGAGGAGCTACACTTGGTTACACACTGCTTACCATGCAGACCACAGCTCAATGCATAATCATTACACACCAGAGTGGGAAAGGTAGTGTTAATTTGGATTGATCAGAAACAACACAATGGCAATAGCATATTGGAAACAATGATATGTGAGAAGGCTAAAAGCCTCCATAGTAGTTTAAGGTCCTGCACGAATGAATCTGTCAGTGTAATTTGGGGCCTCAGAACCAATTATTTGGTTTCAATCCTATTGGAAAAAAACCATTTTCATTTCTTGAATTTTGAACTTTTGGGTGTTCGAACATGAATTTGAAATGAATTGAGTTCAACAACTGAGGTACTGAGCCACTGTATATTGATTGTGGCTATAGTTTCTTGCTCAATTAAAGCTTTCAAAATTATACTATGACCTTCTTTGTCTCTCATCTCATTAAGTTTGATGTCTATTTTATCTGAAATTAATATTGCTACTCCAGTATTCTTTTCATTACCCTTAGTTTGATATATATATATATATATATATATATCCATCCTTTAATATTTAGTCTATGCTTATCTTTTTTTCTAAGGTGAATTTCTTGTAAGCAGAATTTTAAAGGTTCATGTTTTAGTGTTCATGATTTTTCATGTTGTGTTCCCATTGTTTATTGGTTGTCTTCATTTTTGCTCTTTGCTTTTTTGTTGTTTTTATTTTTTTGTCTTGCTTGTTGGTTTGCATGTTTGTTTTGTTGAGCTTTCCATTTTTTTCTTTGTAAGTTTGTTTTTGGGTGGTTTTCTTTGTAATTTCAAAGCAATTTATTGTTATTTTGTGAACAGTCTAATATATTCTCCACTTGAATATTTAGTGTATGCTCTGTTCTCTATGCGCTTATTTACTTACTTGTTTTTTATCTTTATAGCAGAATGTTATCTATAATTCCTTGTTTTAATGTGTTTAGTTCCATTTTACTTTGAGTATTGCTTCAGTAGAATGTTTTCTCCATAATAATTTATTTTCCAATGTTTTACGTTGCTGCCTTTTGTTATAGATTTTCAATCCAAAGAATTCCTTTTAATATTTTTTGTAAAGGTGGTCATTTCAGGTTCTTATAAATTCCTTTAGTTTTCCCTTGTTTGTAAATTTCTCTTTCATATTTGAAGGCTAATTTTGCTGGATATAGGATTCTTGGTTGGCAATATTTTTTCTTTCACTATTTTGAATATATAATTCCATTGCCTTCTTGCCTAAATGGTTTTGCTGAAAAATGTGAACTTACCCTGATTATGTGGCCTATGTGTGTAATTGTTTGTGTTTTGCACATAGCTTTCAGAATGGTTTATTTCCCCAATAATATTAGAAAGTTTATTACAGGTTGATGTGGTTTCCTTTTAGGGTCATTTCTGTTTGGTGTTTTATGATCTTCCTATATGATTATTTTATGTTCTGACATGGTGTTAGGGAAGTTCTCCCTTAATATTTGATCAATTATCTTCTCAATAGTTGTTATCTTTCTTTGTGCTCTGGGATATTTATCAGGTGTATGTTGTTCCTTTTGATGATATCCCAAAGTATTCTTAGATCAGATTATCTTCAGTTTTTAGTAATTTTTACCACCTGCTCTTGTATTTTGTTGTGGAGAGACTCATTTTCAAGATCATTGATTCATTATTTGTTTCTTGTTGCTTTGTTCTTTCACAATGTTGTCAAGTTCTAATATTTTGGTATTTGCCTATTGTATTTCTGTTTGAAGTTGTGTTATTTCTAATTCTCATTCATCTTTTTTTATTGGCAAACTAGTTCTTTTATTTTTTTTTCATTTTAAACATTTTATTAGGGGCTCATACAACTCTTATCACAATCCACACATATACATCCATCAATTGTATAAAGCACATCAGTACATTCTTTGCCTTAATCACTCTCAAAGCATTTGCCCTCCACTTAAGCCCTCCGCATCAGGTCCTCTTTTTCCCCCCTCCCTCCCTGCTCCCCACTTCCTCATGAGCCCTTGATAATCCACAGATTGTTATTTTGTCTTATCTTGCCCTATCCGGCGTCTCCCTTCATCTTGACAGCATGATCTTTCAAGGCACATCTTAGTTCTTAAATGATGGCACATAGCTCCTCTCTATCCAATTTTTCCTTCAGTAGCTTACAGTAACTGGATAGCATCTGCTGTCATTTCCATCTTGGGAAGACCATGGACCTTCTTCTCCTCTCGGAGCTCCTCTAGACCCACATCTGTGCATGATGTCGTGATTTGTGCTATTTCCTTCTGTTTCTTTAACTGTGCTCATATCAATGCTGCCTCCAAGACACGGTGTTATTATGGGTGAGTTTGTATTTTTATGTTTGACCTGAATGCAGAGTTATTCACACACATTTGCTGCAGAACCTGGGTAGTCAAGGGAGGCCAGGCAATTCCACACCAGCCTAGCTCTAACAGGGGCTGAGACAAACAATTAAAAATGGAGTCTATCAAATTCCTGGTCTTGAGGCTGGTTCCCAAGACTAGAGGGTACCCAGCAATTGTCACTCAAACTAGCATATTGAAATGACAGAAGTGACTAATTGGAGAGGTCTTCAAAACCGTCTCCTGCAGTGGGGCCTGTAGGTGTTGGGCACCAATTGCTTTTTGGACCTAGACCTGCGGGCAGGCAGGTGTTAGTACATTGAGTCCTGGGACCTAGCGGAAACACTCGCTCATTTCTGGGCCATACTTTAGCCTAATAGTGACCTTTTGATTTCACCCCTGGAGATAGTTGGTCCTACCAATACTCCGGCTAGCGCCAGGAGTCAGTTCACTTCAGAGCCAAGTCTCCCTAATTTGGCTGGTGTGCCGTGAAGTAGTGGCGGCAGGGTGGGGGGGGCTCCCCCGATTCAGCAGTTCAGAAAACCATGTATTCTCTCTGCCAAGTCCCCACTGGTGCTTTCCCCAATTATGCTGGGGTGTGGAAAACCCCAATGATGTGGCCATGTTGGATTTTGTTTTTCTTCTCAAGAGGTTTATATTTCAGACCATCCATCCACTCTGTGTTCAATAGTTCAAGATCTCACAAACCCTCACCCCAGTATTCTATTCCAACACCTCCTCTGATTTCTCTTATCCCTCTCGTGGGTTCTGTACATGTTTCTTTTGTAAAGGTCTGTGTTTATGATTGTTTCTTGCATGCATGAGTATGTGTATGTGATGTGTTTGGGTGTGGACCATCTCTATGGAGCTGTTAGTGTTGGGAAGGCTATTGGGGTATGTGGGAATCGTTAACTTCATTTTTCAAGTTGTCCTCTGTGATCGCTGGCTGCCTGGTCTTCTTTTTGTGTCAGTTCTCTCCTGAGTGTTGTGGAGGGGTATGGTTGTATACCTGTTTGGCCATTTTACCCAGGAAATTTCACTGACTTGTTTATGTTTCTGGAAATCCATTGCATATTTGGTATTCTTTGTCAATTCGAAGGCACTGATTCTTCTTTGGTCTTCTTATTCAGATTTCACATGCCTATAAAGCAATTGAAATACCATGCCTTGTTTCAGGAACACCTTAGTTTTCAAAGTGATATCTTTGCTTTTTAACACTATAAATATATTTTTTTACAGATTTGTTCAAGGCAATATGTTGCTTGATTCCCTGACTGTGACTTCCATGGTTATTGTGGATTCTGGCAAAATGAAGTCCTTGAAAACTTTAGTCTTCTCTGTGTGTGTATGTATGTGTGTTTACTTATTTGTCAACTTGTGGGGATTTTTGCTTGTTTTACATTGAGGTGTAATCCATACTGAAGAGTATAGTCTTTGCCCTTCATCAGTGAAAGTTCCCAGACCTCTGGGCTTTCTGCAAGCAACGTTGTGTCATCTGCACAAAACAGGTTATTAATGAATACTGTTGCCCCATTCTTAGTTATCTAGTCCAGCAACTTGGATTGTATGCTTGACATACAGATTAATTAAATATGGTGAAAGGTTATACCCTTGATACAGACTTTGTCTAATCTTAAACCATGTAGCATCCCCTTGCTCTGTTCCAATGACTACCTCTTGGTCCATCTACAAGCTTGCATGAACATACATATGTGCTCTTAAATTCTCATTTTTTGCAATGTTATCCATCATGTGTTATGTTTCATGGACTCAAACAATTCTGCACAGTCAACAAACCAGAAGAAAACATCTTCTGTGTATTCTCTGCTCACAGCCAAGATCTAATACCAACAGTGTCATCCCTCAATCCATGTGCTCTCTGAATGTGGCTTGGATTTCTAGCAGTTCTCTGTCAGTGAATGTAAAATGCATTGCTGCAACAATTTTTGAATTATCTTCAGCAAAATTTTATTTTGGTATGACATTACAAATAAAATAGCAGACCTCAAGCTTACTCTAGAAGAGCCCCTGATTGTAGCCAGGGTTCTCAGTCACTTAGGATTAGTACAGGACTGTACACTACAGTATACAGTCACACAGTACACTGTGTTAGGGTTCTCTAGAGAAACAAAATCGGGACACTTATGTTTAGATAGATAGATATATAGATAGATAGATAGAGCATGATGGAATATAACAGCTAGTTTGTCCACACAGCAGTGCAGAGGGGCTCAGTTCAACTCACTTATGTGGAACAGTTAATATACAGGAAGTCCTTCAACTCATGAGAGCCACTGGGTCCAAGGTCAAGGAAGCAGAAAGTTGAGTCTTTCGTAGGGCAGGGCAGGTAGTCCTGCCATAAGCAGCAAACAACAGGGTGTGTCACCAACAGTCAGCAAGATGACAGCACCTGAAGTCCCAAGCTCAAGCAATGTATACACCAGCAGCATGATGAAGCAGGTCTCAAAGGAACCTCAAGCTCTAGCAGCATGATTCAAGGGTTGGCAGTCCCACGGGTAGTGTAGCTCACAAGTTGAGGCAAGGAACTAGCAGCCCCACACTGGTCTGTTCACCAGAGATCAAGAGAAAAAAAGAGGCAAGGCTTGTGAGCCATTAATCTCTATGCCCTCCAATCAAACTTTGGCCTTATTAATCCCACATGTTCCTAGTGTCCAGGTTGACACAATAAGCCTACCTGTCACAAGTACTCAGATAAAATGTACCCTTAAAGACAAAAGGTATTTGAATGAGACATAGGTGAGTCAGTGATAGAATTCCTGTCTTCTATAAGGAGACCCAGATTCAATACCCAGTCAATGTACATTGTGCACAGCCACCTCCTGTCAGTGGAGATTTTGTTGCTGTGGTGCTGTGTAGGTGTTAGCAGAGCTTTCAGATGAAGACAAACTAGGAGAACACTATTTCCAAAAGCAACCAATGAAAAGTCAATGGATTACAATGTTCTAATCCAACCTGAAACCAGTTTGGAGATGATACAGGACTATGTAGCATTTCATTTCTCCATGAGTCAGAGATAATTTGATGGTAGCTGAAGACAACATCAAACCTTTGGGTGAAAAAAAGAAACATTTAATAAGCCAAGTATGATGGTAAGAATTTTGTGTTAACTTCTTTGGATTATCATTCTCCATGATTTGGCAGTTATGTAGTGTTACAGTTGTCCCTCAGTTTTTGATCTGATACAACGTAGACTCATCTCCACAATGAGATCTGTTATGAGTAGTCAATCAGTTGAAAAATAGCTTATTTGATAGTATGGCCTGCAGTCAATATATGCGGATAGTATGACCTACATCCAAGATGTGTGGATTCAGGCCATATTATATTGCTTTTCTTTGGATTTTGTTGTTGTTGTTCTTTGATCTGTTTCCTACATCCACCTGGTAATCATCTAACTTCCAATTTTGGGGACTTGAACCTGTATCTTTCTGTCATTCCTAATCCTAGGTTTATCTGTCCCTGAAGCTCCATGTATCAAGAGAAGCCTTCACTCATGAACTTGGGAATTCCCAGGCTCCACAATCACTCCAACCATCTCTGTGCTTGTGTGTGTTTCAAAATATTCATGGAAAAATTCTATTATCATTTTATTTCATTTCCCCTCATTTTTTGAAGCAAAGATGCTTTGTTGATTTTGCTTTTCCAGAGAACCCAGTCTAAGACATCAGGGTTGCTGATCATTGTTATCCTAATAGTTAAATCGAAGCAAAGTGCTACCTCATCTCAGGTTCTGTGGCAAGTTCACCAGGGAGGGATGCTAATGCCATGGGCCTTCAGTTTGTCACTGACACGTGAATGCTTCTAAGTACTGCTCAATCTAAAGGGCTTTAGGTGGTGGGAACTTCACCTAAATCACTGCCTCCAGGCTTGTCACCCACTCACTGGAAGCAGCCAAAGGAATGATGACAACATTCCTTGTACTCCTGGGACCTTGGTTTACTAAAGCCAGGCACATATCTTTCCTGGGAAGTACATGGATCCTTGAGGATGACTCATCAAGTTCTTGGGGCCAGGAGGGAGTCACTTCTGTCTGCTTACTATCTGACTAGTTGGCTCAGTTACACCCTGGTCTCTGTGTTATTGAGCCTTCCGCCAAGTTTATTCTTCTTTAGTATCAGTTGACTTTAAATAAAGACAAGCTTGCACTGCTGATTTATGCTCCCTACTAAGTCATTCCTATAAAAAAACATCGGAGCTGAGCACTGGGTGCTGCTCAGTGAGTTCTCAATGGGATCTGAAGACAGAGGGTCATTGTGAAGTCAAGTAAGGTTGGGTGGTTGAGGTCTTCATTTATTGGTTTATAGACTGATTAAAGCCTAACCAACATTTACTGAATGGATGAATGAATGGATATATGTATTTTGTTTTCTCCTCAAAAATTTTGTGGTATCAATCTCTCCTCATGATGAGAAGGGCAATAGCTCCAGAATTAAAATGCGTCATTTTCCCCCATAAATTTTCAGACAGGCTTGGGAGGAGGAAGCTCCATTTTAAGAGAGTTTGTAGTTAAAGAATCATAAAACCATACTTGATGAGGTTTCTAATTCTTATATTTTTTATATTTTTCATTTGGGGAGTTCTTGTCTTTCTGTTGCTTTGCCATTATTAGATTATTAAACATTTCATAAAGGTTTTATCCTCCTGGGAAATTAAAGAAAGGAAAGTTTGGATATGCTTCATTTAAAATACTTATTTTTGTCTCACTCATTCTAGGAACTAGATTTTGTAGACATAGAAATCAGAATGACATCACCGGAAAGGGAAAGTCTCAGGACTCTCCTACCCTTTTCTGCTTGGGGTGCATTCGTTTCTTAGGACTGCCGTACAAAATGTCATACGGTGCATGGTCTGTAGAAATAAAAGGCTATTTTCTTTCAGCTCTGGAGGCTAGGAGAAAAATCAAGGTATCAGTCGTATTGATTCCTTCAGTGGGCTCTGAGGAAGAATCTGTTCCCTGCCTCTTTTTTAGCTTCTGGTCATGATCCTTGGCTTTTCTTAGTTTATAAATACATCACTCTCATCTCTGCCCGTCTCCTCATGAATGACTTTCCACTGCGTTTCTGTTTCTCTTCTCTTTTATAAAGATACCACTTTATAACAGATCAGGACCTACCAAACTCCAGTATGGCCTCCTCTTTACATCATGAATTACATCTTCAAAAACTCTATTTCCAAACAAGACCACATTCATAAATGCCAGTGGTCAGGGCATAGTCCCCTCTGTTGTACATAAGGGCACTATGAGTTGGAGCAGACTCCATAGTGCTAAACAACAAAGACACGTGTGCCAAAGCTCAAGTCCATTCTTCCATGGATGGGCATTTAGACTGACTTCACCTGCTTGTTTTCAAGAGTGCTCTTGTGTGATGGGCATGGGTGTGCACTTAGCTATTTGTGCTGTGGCTCTTCCTTCTTTAGGATATATACTCAGTGGGGGACGGCTGGGTCAGAGGGCATTCCTATCCCCAGTGATTTGAGGACGTGCTCTGCTGCTTCCCACACTTGTTGCGTAGCTTTACAACCCCACCAGCAGCATATGAGGGTGTCAATCGCCCCGCATCGTCTCTAACATTTGTTATTTTCTGTTTTGATTTTCAACCCCCTTCTCAATGCTGGCATTCCTAACCTCATTATTTTGATTTGTATCTCTCAGATGACTAGGGATCATGGGCACTTCTTTATATATTTATTGGCAGCCTGGACGTCTTCCTTGGTGAACTATCTGTTGATATCCTTTGCCCAGTTTTTAATGGGAGTTTTCATCTTTTTCTTATCAAGGTGTTACAATTTTCTGCAGCTTTTAGAGACTAGCTCCTTGCCCACTGTATCATTGCCAGAACATTTTCCCAGTCTAGGGGATCGTTTTCACTCTTTGGATGTGGTCTTTTGATGCACCAAACTTGTGCAGAGCGTCCCGTCCTCATTTCGTCCTCTGCAGTTGTTGATAACGTGTGTGTGCCATGTTCCAGAGCCCTTAAATTCGTCCCTACTTTCTCCAGGATGGTCTTTGTTGTCCTAGGATTGACAGGTCTTTAATCCATCTTCAGTTTGTTTTTATCTGGGGAGTGACTTATGGGTCCTGTTTCTATCGTCTGCAAATGGAATCCCAATTTTGCCAGCACCGTTTGTTGAAGAGATTGTTTCTTGGCCGAAGATCAGTGGTCTGTAAGTGGATGGATTTATTTCTGAATTCTCTATTCCTTTCTGTTTTACACCACATTCTGATGCATATATGGTCACTTCTGTGCTGCACATTTTTTAAGGGTTTGAGCACAAGCAAGGCATAAATGAATGTAACTACTTCAGTAGCCACTAGGTGGCAGTCACAAAAGTCAGGTATGGTTTTCAAATGGCAACAACAAAGTCCCTAGAATTCTCATCACCTTATCATAAGCTTGACACAGTAGCTGTGTAATCATGAAATTGTAATTCCTAACTGCTTAATGTGAGAAAATCGATACTCAGAGAAGCTCGCTGTTCTATGCCCAAACCCCAAACAGCGACTGCTATCAAACTGAATCTACCCATAGCAGTTTCTAAGTCTGCACATCTTTAGGAATAGACAGATCATCCTATCTCTTGTGGACTGGCTGGGACCAGGCAGCCCCCGCAGGCCCTCTTTCCATTGTGCATGGGGTCCCTGTGGGTTGGAATGCAATCGATGGCACCTAACAACATCGTGCAACTTTTGTTATGATTGTTATTTGCTTTATGGGTGATCACATGGAATGTGGCGGGATCCTTGTCCTCTGAATCACCAGCACATTAAGTCCATCACTGAGACTGCTGTCCCAAGACATCTTTCCTCCAAGTGCCTCCCTCGTTCTTGCTGCCTCTGTATTTGACCAAGCCAGAAATCCTCCTCAAGCCCCTCCAGATGATATGTCTAAAGCATTTCGCCAGCCAGTGTACTGCTGTGATGCATAAGTTTGCCATTGGCTAACTTTCAGAAGTAGATTGGCAGGTCTTTCTTCCACCTCTCTTTTTGTCTGGAAGCTCTGTGTAAACTTGTCTACCATGGGTGAGCCTGCTGGTTATTTGGTGGCAGAGCCCTCAGCTTAGTGAGGAGGCACTGTTTAGCCACCTCCAGTGATAAGCAAAGTAGACTACCAGGCGTTTCAGCTCATCTCTGCTGACTGTAGCGCAGCTGCAGGAGTAAGGTGTTGTGTGGCTTGCCTGCTAATTGTTAGGCTCTCAAGTAGTGAATTAGGCAGTGCATTGTGTGAGATAGCCCAAATAAATTAAAGACATGTCTATGCTGGCCAAGAGGAGCTAAGACCTACCCGATCCACAGAAGATCTATGGTTGCCCTGGGCAAATGGCAACAGTGTCACTGTTCATTATGGAAATGGCCTTGAGATAATGACCAAGGTGGAGGCTATTGCTCATACTGATAAACAGCCTTGTTCCTGCTGTTCTCGTTACCCTCTTCACCTCTGCCCACCCTGGGAAATCCCTAAGAATTACAACCCCTTCACTTTGGTTGATGTTTTAAATTATTCTTAAGTCGTTCTTCAAGTGTACTGATGCTATCTATATTAAGAGATTTCTTTACAATCTTATCAGGCTAAGCCATGAACTCTTTAACAAACTATAACATTTAGCTGGTCATCTGGAACTGGTTTGCTTCTTGGAGATGACTTAATGCCCATGCATTAGGCTGCTTGCTGTAAGATCAACAGTTTGAAACCATTAACTGCTCCAGTGATGTGGCTTTCTGATTCTAGAACGATTGACAGTCTTAGAAAACCCCAGGGATGATCCTACCCTGTCCTACAAGGACATTTTCAACCAGAGTTGACTCAATGGCAGTGAGTTTGGTTTTTGACGTTTGTGTAGAGAAAGGTAACATGCTGTAATAGAGCAAGCACCTTAGGCAGAGAATATTTGCGAGAGTTCTAGTTGGAATCTTAATCAGTAAAAATAATAATAATAATAATATTGTTTTGGTGTTTGTAAAATTTTGTCACACCTAATCTTTCTAAGTCCAATGTCCTTTTCTATAAAATTGTGATCAATGATCAGTGTCCTATCTATATTATTTGGGACTTCATTTTTGCAAGTAATACAAACCACCTTAAACAAGGTCAAATGGAAAGGGAAAGTTTCTTAAAAAGACAGGGGAGTATCAAAACATAAGGTAAAAAAAGAAATAGTAAAGAACCAGAAATTGGAACTAGGAAATATTTTCTCACTCTCCATGGTTTGTCTCAACATCCCCTTTAATCTTCTCTACCCCTTGGCAGACCAATTTCTTTAGCTCTCTGCCCCCATGACTAAAAGTGGCTAAGCACTATGCTGTAGAAAGTCTACTGTTTAAACTCTTAACGAGGTCTGTGTGTTTTTTTAACAAACCATGCACACACACATAACATGCCCAGGAAATGTACAAGCATGGGGACAGGGTATGCACAGTTTGCAAATAACTACATAGCCTACACATCACATGCATGAAAAGATAGCAATTTTCAACATTGGTAAAATGGATCTATTAATCTTACCTCTCTCCTTTAAAGACTGAGTTAATACATGGAAAGTACATAGTACAACCTTAAAGCACAATAAACAATCCAAACCACACCCGTTGTCAAGTAATCTGTTCTGACTTATCACACCATGTCTTACGGAATCAGATGTTCAGGTCTCTCTTCCCACAGGGATGCTGGGTGAGTTCAAATAGCCCACTTTTAGGCAGTAGTTAAATGCAAACCATTTTCAACACCCAGAGACCATGTAGACACACAGTAAGCACTGAATAATTCTATGAGGGTTTAACAAACAGGGTGACCTGTCATGTTTAGAGGCCTGGAGGAGTTTGAGAGCTGGGCTGGCCAGCCTCTCTGTCTTAAGGCCCTTCCTGCCACTATAGTTGCTCTTTCTGGGTCCTGCTCCTCCCCCTTTCAGGCCAGAGTTGAAAAATGGCCCCCCCTTTTGCTTCAAGTCTCTTTGCCATCCCTTACTGGCTTCCCTCCCCCTGCCCTGCCCACATCGCCGTCGGTAGCCCTTTCATTACACTATCTTCCATTGTGCCACTTGAACAGATGCCTGTTTCTTGTTAGTCCTTGATTGATATTCATTCTATTGCTGCAAGAATTTTTCTAGAACACTACGACTTTTCCCTTTTCTTCTAAATTGTGGCACTAATGGGTCTGGATATAATTATTCTCAGATTATACATTTGTTGGTAAGCTTGGCAAGATCCTACAAACCTTGATTAGAACAGATGCTGAAGTTCAAGCTCTGATATGAAAAAGTAGAATGAAAGCCTTTTCTGGTGAGACCCCAAATGAACAGTGTTGTGTCTAGAAGATGAATGTGTCTGCATTTGTATTTCATACTCAACCTGAGGTTTTAAATATGGAACTGCTAAAGGTGCTGCTTAGGTACAGACAATACCTAAACACCTTTGTTATTCTTGGTATAGCGAAATTCAAGTCTTGGTTTTGAGATTTATTCTGATTGGTCTAATATTGTTGTTAATTCCTTTCCTACCTCGAACTTTCATGGAAGTTGGGGAACTCACACTGATCATTGCTCCAACATGTTCTTTTAAACCTTGAGTCGTAGAGGGAGGGGGGAACTGGTCCCTAGAAGTCATTTTTCACTGAATAATGATCCAGAGAAAATAGTGAGAACACTTTGCTCTGTGCGTTTTGCTCTTTTGAAGAGCTCAGGCTATTTAGAAACATAGGCTCCAAAAAAGAAAATCAGACTGGTCAATTAAGTTTAGACCAGATCAGTAATCATTTTATTTGGTCTGTAAGGCAATGTTGTGATACCTCTGTCTAATGGTTATAATCAAACTGTAACCATTTAAAGCTAGATTCATCAGAAATCGGCCTTCAACTTGAACATTGTTTTTCCTTTGCGGAGAAGGAGATGAAGTGGTTCTTCCAGTATAGCTTTGCCCTGTGGTTATTCTCATTTAAAACACAGTGTAGAACATGTTGCTGAAGTGGTGATAAAACTGAACATGGTGCTCGTGGTGGTGATAAAAGTTCCCTAGAAATTCATGATCAGAGGAGGGGGAGATATTTTTCCGTCTCTAAGAAGCTGACAACTGTTGGTAGTTGCACTGGAGACAGGCAGTTTGTTCGTCTGGGGAATGCTGAGCATGATTTAAACAGACCTCCAATAGGTGGGACTACCCAGCCTCCTTTGTTTAGCATATATTTTTAACCACATTCCCCCCTTCTTCTTTTGCTGATCTAGACGACAGGCTTCAGGCTCCCTGGATTTTAGATTTGTTTTTGCAAAGTTCCACAGAATTTTTTTATAGGTGAAAGAAACTTGGCCCTCACGCTTGCCTGATTTAACCTTGAAATATTACGCATTAGATGAGAAATTGGAATGGCTCAATTGGGATCCCACTAGAGAATGCCAAACTTTACTGTGACAAACTTTAAACACACTTGTCACAGATTACAAGAAATTAAACAATCACTTGGAATTGAAGTTGAAAAGCCCTTAGTGGGCAGAATCAGAGGATAGCTCTTCCTAGGTCCTGTACTTTGTTCAAATCTCTAGTGCTTTTGAGGTTCCTTCATATTGACAGTATGAATCTATTATACACCCACATACTCCTTTTCATATTCTTTGTGTGGCAGTTAGATTTTATGTCAGCTTGACCTGTGTGAAAGCGTAGGAGCGGAGTTCAACTTACCAATTAGGTCACAGCCTGCTGATGCCTTTTTGTGGGTGTGGTCTTTTCTATAAGAGAGACACTGAGAACTTCTCTCTCTAATTCCCTTACCTCCTCCCTGCTGTGACTCTGTTTCTGCCTCCAGGGATGCTCCAGGGGGGTCACCTTCTGATCTGGGGAGCTAAAAGAATCCTATGTCTCCATGAACCTTGGATCCACAAAACTCTGCACCTACTGTCCTGTGAGCTTCCTGTTTTCCACTTCACTCTCATGCATCATCAGCTTATAATTCCATGAGTCGGAAGAGGTTTCTGGCTAGCATCTGACCTGTGGACTTGAATTGGACTGGGCTCGGATGGCTTCTGGACATAAAATTACTCCTTGATATAAAGTTCTTTCTTAAACATGTATGAGTATCACAGTTTTTGTTTATCTAGACAACCCATCCTGGCATATTTTTGTTTTGTGTTGCATGGCTTAGGTCTTGTGACTAATAGGTTTCATTAGTGAATGTGTATTATTTTAATTGTTACTTGACAAGTAACAAGTAACTTGATGCCTCACCATTATTATTTGTTAAGCAGGGTTTGTTGTTTTGTTTTTTATTTCTATCACTTAAGTTGTATTCATTTGAATAGATCAATGTTTCCCAACGTGGGCAATACTGCCCTCTGGGGGATGCAGGAACAATCCAGGTGGCCTGCAAAGCAGAAACCTCCACTTACCCTGGATTATGGGCTATATTGTACAATGTTTTACTTGCTAAGGGGGCATTGAATTTTTTTTTCTCTGAAAAGGGGGCCATAGGCCAACTAACTTTGGAAACCTGCGGTATAGATGCACTTTTCTATGTATTTTAACTGAAAAGCTTTCTTTTACATTCTTTTCATTAGTATTTAAATCTCCACTACTGGCTAGATTAGTGATCTTATTATTATTAGAATTATCAACTGGCATATGGAAGTTGCTTATGGTATAATTTCTCAGAAATCTAATATGTTGCCTATTTAGTGAACCATATGAGAATATACATAAGCAAGAGATATTCTTGAATTTGGTCCCCCACAGTAAGGCATAAGGCCGTCACAGAACAAGTAGTTCTTATGATGGAAGCCTTCTCAAAGCTGTGGTACAGAGTGGCAGAGGGCCCTATGGAGGCAAAGGTCAAGATATCCCATGACTGAGAGAATAAGACCTACAGGGAGACTTAGTTACCATGGATGTGAAAGGCTAAGAACCGGTGAAAATAATAGCCTCATTATTCAGTGATTAATGAATATTTTTGGTGAAATAATCAGATGGAGCTCAGCATTTCGAAAAGATAGTAGCTAGGGCTTTGGGGCGTATACAAAAGCAAACAGCCATTTAAAAGAATAATGAACTAGTTTATTTGAAAGAAAATACACCAACTTAAGTGTGATCAAAATATTTTTTAATAAAACCATGATTGGAGGAGGGGAAATATTAGGTTACATTCTAAGCACTTGGTGTATGGATGGCTACAGTGGGAGCCCTAAATCTATTTGGAGTCTTAACATAAATTCAGCCAACATTGAGTTGTGTGCATTGACCAACAATGTAAAAAGCTTAGCCCTCAGGCAGAATGTATCTGAAAGTATATTGCTGTCATTTCTCTGGTCAGAAACTTGCATGAGAATTCCCTTGATAGAAATTGGGTTACCATAGTCACATGTTCACAAGTTAGACCACAAGCAAGGTGATGAAAAGGTCTGGAAACTTTTTTTTCTAAGCTTTTTTAATATGCAGTAATAGATGCACCCCCATGATAGTCTGTCTCTACTTCTGTGACTGTGATTGATTGAACCACTGACCATTGTGATTTGTTCCTCTTTTTTTTTTTCTTTTTTTTCCAGGGCCTGTCGTGCCCCCCGGAAGGGACAGGCCACAGGAGGCCTGCCCGAGGTCCTGCGGGCATCCTTTCTCTCTCTCCTCTTTACGAAAGTCACACATGTTGTGGCAGGTGTAACCATGCAGAGCAGGGAGAGTGTTCCTCTTCTTTAAAATGTGTGTGTGTGTGTGTGTGTGTGTATATATATATATATATATATATATATATATATATATATATATATATATGTTCCAGAGTTCAAACCATTCATCAAGGTCTGCTCCCACCCTGTCCCCTATTTTACCTCCCCACCCCTGATTACCCTTCGCCCTCTATGGTCCTCTATTACCCTTTCACTGAAGTCAACACCTGTCCACTCTCTAGTCCCTTGTTTCCTCTGCCCTCCCTGCCTTCCCTTTATCACCCCCAATGTCTCTGTTTCTGTGTTTACCCCACAATAGTGGTCTCAAATGTATTTGTTCTTTTGTGATTGACTGACTTCACCTGGACTAATGATCTCTAGGTCCATCCAGGGCATGAGGTGCTTCACCATTTGATGGTGTTAAATTAATCCCCATGTCTCTGTAACCACCACCAAATAATTGGCTGAGATTATACAAATAGGATAGGTGTACCAAAATAGAGGGGATTGATCAATATTTGTCACCATCCCACTGTCTCTGTGGATGAGATGCCTTTAAAGCTGCATTAGAGAGAAAGGATCTTGGAAAAGCCCATTCAAGATTTCCATCTGAAGTGGCAGAAGCCACTGAGACGAACTGCCTCACACACTGTGGCCCAGAGACTCAGAGGGGCAGTGCTCAGTACCTGCTCCTCATCTGGCCTGAGAGAATGGAGCTGTGGTACAGAGTGACACATGGGCTAGCTTCTTGGCCTATGAGGGCAAGGGTCAAAATGCTCCATGACTGAGAGACTAAGAACCAGAGGGAGACTTAGCTACCATGGGGCGTAGAGGCTGAGAACCGGAGAAAGACTTACCTGTAGCTATTGGCTGAGGAGAACAATGACTATGTCATTACTGTTTGCCAATCCTGATTTCGGGTAACCTATTCACTTCTCTAATAACCGCCCTTATTTATAAGTATTGTCTGTGAGTTCTGCGTGGCCACTACAGTGAATTGGGGAACCCAGCACAGACGGAGACTGGTGTGGCAGACTGGTTGATGGAAAAATATGTAAAGAAGGAGGGACCAGGGAGGCTTGTCTAACTTCTGATTTATGACAATTGGGAAGTCAGAGGAGAGCAGATACCTCCACATACATGTTTATTATTGTATATGGTTACATCATGTGTAGTAATGCATAGTCTTCCATTGTGTGTATATACCTAGTTTCTTTGTCCATTCTTCCATGGATGGACATTTGGCCTCTTTCCAGTTTCTTGGTATTATGAACATGGGAGTACAAGTGGCTGTTATATGTCTCTTATTTCATTAGAGTGTATACCAAGCAGAGGTATTGCTGGATCATGTGAATTGTCTGTTCCCAGTTGTGTGAGGTAGCACCACATCATTACCACAATGGTTTACATATTTACAGCCCCCACCCTCAGCAATGTATGAAGGTCCCATTTTTCCCTCACCTTCCCCAACATTTGTTGTTTCCTATTTTTGGAAATGGGCTATCTTGTCAGTGTAAAGTGATGTGGCATCATTGCTTTGATTTGCATCTTCTGAATGGCTAATGATCACAAGTATATTTTCATATTCTTGTTAGCTATTTGTACGCCATTTTTGGTGAACTATCTGTTCCTGTCCTTTGCACACTTTTAAAAACAAATCATTTTATTGGGACTCGTACAACTCTTATCAAAATCCATCCATCTATCCATTATGTCAAGTACATTTGTACATTTGTTGCCATCATCATTCTCAAAACATTTGCTTTCTACTGAGCCCTCGGTATCAGCTCCTCATTTTGTCCCTCCCTCCCCACTCCTTCCTCCACCTTGAACCCTTGATAAATTTATAAATTATTATTATTTTGTCATATCTTACACCATCCAATGTCTCCCTTCACCCACTTCTCCGCTGTCCGTCCCCCAGAGAGGAGGTTATATATACATCCTTGTTATCTGTTCCCTCTTTCTCTCTCACCTCCTTCCACCCTCCCACTATTGCCACTCTCACCACTGGTCCTGAGGGGATCATCTGTCCTGAATTCCCTGTGTTTACAGTTCCTATCTGTACCAGTGTACATGCTCCGGATTTGTAAGGTAGACTTGGAATCATGAGAGCGGGCGGGCGGGGGGGGAGGAGGCGGGAGGAAGCATTCGAGAATTAGAGAAAAATTGTATGCTTCATCATTGCTACCGTGTAGCTTGACTGGCTTGTCTCCTCCCTGTAGGCCTTCTACAAGGTATGTCCAATTTCCCACAGATGGGACTTGGATCCCTACTCTGCAACACCCCACCCTCTTGTTCACAATGCTATGATTTTTTTGGTCTTTGATGCCTGATATCTGATACTTTCGACACCTTGTAATATCACAGGCTGGTGTGCTTTTTCCATGTGGGCTTTGTTGTTTTATAGTTAGATGGCTTGTTGTTTATCTTCCAGCCTATAGGACCCCTGATTCTATATCTTTTGACAGCAAGGCATCATCAGCTTTCTTCACTGCATTTACTTATGCACCCGCTTTGGCTTCAGCAATTAAGTTGGGACAGGCTGGTGTGCTTCTTCCATGTGGGTTTTACTGTTTCTCAGCTAGATGGTCACTTGCTTATTTTCAGGCCTTTAAGACCTCAGATGCTATATCTATTGGGAGCTGGGCACCATCAGCTTTCTTCACCACATTTGCTTGTGCACCCATTGTCTTCATCAATCATGCCAGGAACATGAGCATCTCAGAATGCCAAATTGTTAGAACAAAGTGTTCTTGTGTTGAGGGAGTACTTGAGCAGGTATCCACTGTCCATCTGTTTCCTTAATACTAAACCTATAAATATATGTAAATATATCTATTTCCCCCTCATTGTATATAAATATATTTACATCCGTATGTGCCTGTATTTAGATCTCTATAACTGCCCTTTGCCTCCTACTTCTTTTGTACTTTCCTCTTGTCCCACTATCATGTTCAGCCTTCATTTGGGTTTTACAAATTTTTCTGTTACATTGCCCTTGATCTAGCCCTACCAGACCTCTTACGCCCTCCTTGCCACTGATTTTGGATCACTTGTTGTTCCCTTGTCCCTGAGTTTGTTAACACCCACTTCCTTTCCTCTGCCTACTCCTCTCCCTTGTCCCCCCAAACTGTCATCCCATTGTTCTTTCTTCCATCTTGTTTATCCCACCTATCCCTTCCAGGTAGACATACAGCAACAACAATATGCACCATCACAAGACTGAGTACAATGAAATAACAATAGAAAGTAAAACAATAGCTAAAACAACAACACACACACAAACCATAAATATTCAGGGTCTATTTGTTGTCCTTCCCGAGTGCTTTCCGGTTGAGTCTGATGGGGTGCATTGCCCTGGCCCTACATCTATCCCTGGGACTTCATTGCTCTGCTCCCCCCGCTGCTCGGCTGCATGCCCCCAGAGCCTGGCTTTAGCATGTTGGGCTCAGGGTGGGCACAATTCCCACTGTGTGTCTCTAGTGTTGTCCCCCACGGTGCTATGGGTCAGTGAGGAATGCTATGTCCCATGGTCATCTCTGTGCATTGCTGCTCTGAGCAGAAACATTGATCTCAGAGTTTGGTGAGTCAGGATGTGCTTCACTTTTTTTTTTCTCCCTTCCCCCCTCGTTGGCTCCTGTATGCTCTGATCAGACAACTCCCTCTTCTTGACCTATAGTTTCAGTGCTGTCCTCTGAATTGAATTCTTCTGGGGGGAGGATGGTGCTGTCCACTTATTTGGTAATGGGGCCGGCCCCTCAGGCCTCTCTATTGGTTCCCTGCTTCATGTCAGTGTGTTGCGTTCTGGGAGCTCTGGGTTGAAGTCTGGTCCCACTTTCCTTGTGGAGACACAATCAACACCCTCCCCCTGTGTGGGTTAGTGCCCTGTTCTCCTGGCTACCCATCTTTTTTTTCCCTACACTCTATTTTAGTGGGCTACCATATGTATCCCTGAGTTTAGTCTGGCCCCTGCCATATTACCTAGACCTCACCCCAGGGACGGATGTATACAGTAGCTTCTTCCCTATGCCCCTTTTGAATTTTTTGTGCTTTTGTCCCTTTGTGCTTGTCTTACTTCATTTAGCATAATATCCTCCAGTTCTTCCCATGCAGTGATGTGCTTCACGTGGTCATCACTGCTTTTTAGGGATGCATAATACTCCATTGTATGTATGTACCACAGTTTTTTTAATCCATTTGCCTGTTTGGTAGAAATTTGGGCTGTTTCCAGCTCCTTGCAATTGTGAACTGATTTGTACTTTTTAATTGGGCTATTTGTGTTTTTCTTATTGAGTTACGGCCATTTTCTATAGCTTTTAGATATTAGTTCCTTGTCTGCTGTGTTATTGCCAAAACATTTTTACCAGTCTATGGGTTCCCTTTTGACCCTTTTAAAGTATTTTTATGCTCACACAAAAATGTCTTATTTTAAGTATGAGCTAGTCATCTATTTTGTCTTCGACTCTGTGCTTCCTTCAATATATTTGATATATTCCTGTATTGTAGAACAAAGACCTTAAGTTTGTCTCTATTGTATCATTGATTATCTTTATAGCTGTAGGATTTAGATTTAGGTCGTTGATCCATCTTCATTTCTTTTTTATTTTTACATGAGATATACGTCTTGTTTCAGTCCTTTGCAGCTGGAGATCCGGTTTTACCAGCACCATTTGCTTAAGAAATTATCTCTGCCACATTTAATGTTTATTGGCTCTTTGTTGAGGATCAGCTGCTGTAGGTGGGTAAATTGTATTTGTGGGTTCTCTATTCTGTCCCACTGGTCTATCATTATACCAACACCAAATTTTGCGACTGCTGTGGCTGTGTAATAGGTTTTGGGGTGCGAAACCACAGATTTGTTCTTATTGAAACGGTAGTTGCTTATCCTGGATCTCTGTCCTCTCCATATCAAGTTAGTAATTAGTTTTTCCATTTCTCTAAAGAATGAATCTGTGAACCAGATTGGAATTGCATTAACTTTTTTAATTGCTTTGTGTAGTATCAACATTTCAAAATATTAAGCTTTCCTATCCACAAACATGAGCTATTCTTCCATTTATATAGGTTTCTTTTGGTTTCTCAAAGTAATGTTCTCTGGCTTTCTTTGTATAAATCTTTGGTTTTTCTGGTTAGGTTTATCCTTAACTATTTCACCTTTTGTGTGACTATTGTAAATGATAATATTTTCTTGATTTCTTTTCCAGAGCTCTCTTTAGACAAATGAAGAATCTGATTGAATTTTACATGTTAATATGTATCCTGCCATGTGGCCATATAATTTGATTATTTCCAGCAATTTCTTTGTCAAGCCTTTGGAGGTGGTCTATGTATTAAATCACATCATCTGCAAATAGTGAGCGACTCACTTCTTCTTTGTCCATTTAGATTACTTGGATTTCATGTCGTTGTCTTATGGCTGTAGCTAATACTTCCAAAACAATGTTGAGTAAGAATGGTGATAAGGGATATCCTTCTCTGATTCTCCTTTGCAAAGTGACACTGAATAAATAAGACCGAAGAAGAATCGATGCATTTTAATTATGGGGCTGGAGAAGAATATTGGAAGCACATTGGACTGCTAAAAGGACCAAAAAAAAAAATCCACCTGGGAGGAGGGCTGGCCAGAGTGCTCCTGAGAGGCAAGGATGGTGGGACATTGACCTACATATTTTGGACATGTCGGGAGAGACCAGTCCCTGGAGAAGGACCTCATGTTTGGTAAAGTAGGGGGGCAGCAAAGGACAGGAAGACACTCAAGGAGATGGAGTGTCACCATGGTAGCAACAATGGGCTCAAGGATGGAAACAATTGCGATAATGGTGCAGGGCCAGGAAGGAGAGTGGGCAGATTTTAGTGGGATTCGGTGGGGAGGAACATTAGGGCTTAATGGTTAAATTGGAATGACTTTGAATATTAAAGAAAAAGAATTAGAAGCCCAGGGCACACCCAGGTTTTTGACTTGCAGAATTTCTCTGTCTTATAAATGCCTCTGTTTCTATTAGCTTACATCTGATTCAATTATTTCTAAATGTTATTTATTGAATGCTTTCTCACAGCCTAAAATCTATGTTAGATGCTAGCGATATGAAGATAAGTTAAGCAGGACATGTCTCTTAGTTAAGGAGATAGATGCTTACACAGACAATTTCAACATAATGTAATACGTATTATCATAAAGGTATGAACGGGAGTAATCACCCAGTGTAATTGTTGCTTTACATTGTCTGGAGCATTGTGTCTTCATCTTTGGGTCTTCAGTGCCATGCCCAGTGCCTCTCGTATATTGGAGATTCATCAAATGTTGAAATGGGTTTGCTTCCTTGGAAACAAGTTGTTTCAAGGTCAAAATTAATTCCCTGGGGGATCTAAAGGGATCACAATTCTTAAAGAGAACATGTCATAGTATTAACTCATGTCACATTCTGCCATTTAGTCAATTCTGAGTCATAGCATCGACAATTAGAACTCTTGGCCTTTAAGAATTGAAGTTTATAAAAATGAACAGTGAATTAAAACAATTACCAATGAAAAACTGAAAGGAAGGCAGGAGTAAAGCCCGTCAGGAAGCCCTTTCTGTTTTTAGGCCCAGTGATTTGGGGGTATAATGTCTCTACATTATTGTCAGAAGCCTCGGTGGCATAGAGGACTATTCATTGAACTGCTCACCTCAAGATCAGCAGTTCAAACCTACCTGTCACTCTGTAAAGGACCAAGAAGGCTGCTTGACTTTCTGATTCCATAAGTGTTTAAAGTCTGAGAAGCCCAAAAGGATAGTTCTGTGCCGACCTGCAGAGTAGCTATGGATCAGAACTGATGTGATGGCAGTGAGTGTGGTCTTAGTTGGGACTGTTGCCATGGAAAGCTTCACCCAAGCCGAGGTCAAACCTTTCTTTCCACCGTTACCTAGAAAACAATACTTGGTGCATTTTTCAGCTCAATAGAAATATTAGTTCACTCTGTTCTTTTTAGTTCAATGAGTAAAATATACCTCTTATGGTGAGTGTGCCTTATTATAACCTTCATAGAACATGTTAGTTCAAATAAGTTATACAGATCTTTGAGAGTTACAAAATGCTTGCTTTTGAACATAGCCCTTTTTTATGCTTCACCCAGGCTCATCTACTTTTTGTTACTGCATTACAATTTATAGGCACTATCACAAAACCACATTGTCCAAAATTCAATCCAATATACATACACTCAAGTCTAGTTTTTGCCATTTTCCAGAAAGCACCTGGTGTTTCCTATATTCCTCAACAGAAGAAAAGTAATCTAATAGTTCATCTTCACTCATTCTTATTGGAATCAGCAGACTGATATCTAATTGCCTGACTTAGTTTTAAGACAATGCAAAGATGCAAACACATAAATTATTCCATTGTTCCATTAATTATGTGCATAAAAAGGCATATAACCCCAAAGGCATATTGCCCCAAATTTCAGTAGCTTAAAACATGTATGCTCACAGATTCTTTGGGCTATGAACGTTTTGCGTCTTAGGGACAAAAATTGCCTCTCAGATATGTATATGGACTGTGCCCCCCTCCAAATATGAGTGGGAATCGTAAGATGCATGAGAATCGTAACCCATATTCTAATGAATGTAATCCTATTAGAAAATGTTGCTTTTTTATTGTGTTCCTGAGATCATACCAGTGTAGGGGGGAATCCTACATCTAATCATGTCTGGGTTACGCAAAGAGCGGAGTGGACACAATGGCATGATTACATGGCAGAAAACAGTGTATCATGGGACAATCATGTCTAAGGTATTCCAAAGAACGCTACTGACAAGAGAAGAACTTTTCCATAGTGAAGACCCTGGTTTGGACTTTAAGAATCACAACCTGTGAAAGAATAAACATCTGGTCTTTAAAACCATCCACGTGTGGTATTTCCGATCCAGCAGCACTAGGAAGCACACAGAGGAATACAAAAAAGGCTGCGGATCACCGGGTGCCTGGAGACTGGAACAATCAGAAGGCGCCTCTAGCCAAAGGGTTGGTGTCTGAAGCCAATGATCAAAGACTAGGCGCTGTCCTCTCCATGGAGCTTGATGTTTTTAGAGTACAATGGCCTCATGGCAGTTGGAATTCCAACATAGGACTCAGGAAACATTCACGATTCAGAAAACAAGAAGATGAATGGCCTTAGTGACCTAGCCTGGGAAGTTACATAGTGTCCCTTCCACCAAGCTATGCTGGATGAAGCAGTCACAGTCCTGGCCAGATTCAAAGGAAGAAGCATCCGATGTCACTTAAAAAAAAATTTTTATTGGGAGCTTGTACAATTCTTATCACAATCCATACATCCATCCATTGTGTCAAGCACATTTGTTGCCATGATCATTCTCAAAACATTTGTTTCCTACTTGAGCCCTTGATATCAACTCCTCACCCCCCCCATGAACCCTTGATAATCTATAAATTATTATTTTGTCATATCTTACACTGTCCAATGTTTCCCATCACCCACTTCTCCACTGTCCATCCCCAGGGAGTAGGTTATATATAGATCCTTATAATTGGTTCCTCCTTTCTACCCTACTTTCCCTCCACCCTCCAGGTACCGTCACTCTCACCACTGGTCCTGAAGGGATCATCCATCCTGGATTCCCTGTGTTTCTAGTTCCTATCTGTACCAGTGTACATCCTTTGGTCTAACTGGATTTGCAAGGTAGTATTGGGATCATGATAGTGGGGGGAGGAAGCATTTAAGAACTAGAGGAAAGTTCTATGTCTCATCATTGCTACCCTGCACCCTGACTGGCTCATCTCCTCCCCATAACCCTTCTGTAAGGGGTTTTCCAGTTTCCTACAGATGGGCTTTGGGTCTTCACTCTGTGCTCACCCTCAGCATACCAGGCCTGGAGGTTGATATTCCCAATCCGAACAGCCAATGCACCGAGTGCACCATATGGTTGATCCCATTATGAGACATGGCATCCCTTGATGATCCATGGCCCTACGGGGGACAACACTGGAGACTCTGGGTCAGATTGGCCTAGTCTGACCCTGCGATACGAAGGCAACACACTAAAGGCGTGTGGCAGAGCAACGGGGGGACCAGAGCAGGGAGCTCCCAAACGAGTGCAAAGGGTAGACTTTGGGGCCAGAGTGTGGCACCCCATTGGACTCGACTAGAGGACATGCCTAGAGGTCAAAAATCACCTTGATCTATTTGCAGGTTTTTATTTCTATTTAAAATTTTTCTTTTTTTAAATTAATTTATTTTTGGGGGGTCATTGGTTTTCTTTTTGTTGTCATTGTTGTGTTCTCTTTTATTGCTTTGTCTTGTTATGCCTTGTTTTCTAGTGCATATTATTATCTCTGCAGATCTATCTAGGTAAGATAGGCTGGATGAGCAGTCTGGAGAAGAAAACAATGGGACAGATGGTTATGAGGGGACATGGGAGAGGGGGAGGCGGGGGAAAGAGGTGGTGTTGACCAACCTAGAGACAAGGGAGCACCAAGTGATCCAAAATTAGTTGGAAAGAATGGCGTGAGGGACCTGGTAGGGCTTCAGCAAGGGCAATGTAACCAATAGAAATTACTGAAACCCAAACGGAGGCTGAGCATGATAGGGGTAGAAAAGAAAAGTAAAAGGAAATAGAGGAAAGAACTAGGAGGAAAAGGGTATTTATAGAGGTCTAAATACAGGCATGTACATATGTAAATATATTTGTATAGGATGGTGGGGAAATAGATCTATGTGCATATATTTATAGGTTTAGTATTAAGGCAGCAGATGGACATTGGACCTCCACTCAAGTTCCTACTCAATGCAAGGACATTTTGTTCTATTAAATTGGCATTCCATGATTCATACCTTCCCAAATGTGTGCATAAGCAAGTCTGGTGAAGAAGGCTGATGGTGCCTGGCTATCAAAAGAGTGTCCGGGGTCTTAAAGGCTTGCAGGTAAACAAGCAGCTATCTAGCTCAGAAGCATCAAAGCCCACATAGAAGATGCACACCAGACTGGGTGACTACGAGGTATCAAAAGGACCAGGTATCAGGCATCAAAGAACAAAAAATTGATATCATTGTATGTCGCGCGCTCAGTCTCGCCAGCAAGAAGGACGCGCCACAACAGGATTCTTCCACAGGCGTTTAATGCGGGTTCGATTTGCAGATGCGGAAAAAGACCCCGAAGCCCCAAACTACTGCTGCTTATATGCGCTCTATGGGGACGTGCTGTGCATTGATTGGTGCGTTCGCCAGAACCCTTATTAGCATACTCCAGGGTGGAGTTATGACTACGTCATCTAAGCAGTGCACATGCTCTAAGTGGTTGTTTACCACTTAACTGGGCCACCGCCCTGACTGCCCGGCGCCATCTTGTAATGGCAGCGAGAGCTGCGGCTTCCCACAATTGTAAATGAGGGTGAGTGCAGAGTGAAGACCCAAAGCCCATGTGTAGGCAACTGGACACCGATGTCCCTTTTGATGAAGGAGTGGCAAGGTCCCATTGAAGAAGAGCACACATAATGGAATCTTTGGAAATTTCAACCTTACTAGAATTTAATATAACTGGAAGAACATTTCCTTTCCCAAGCACTACTATATATATGTTTAACCTTATTGCAAGTCACAATGTTCAAATTCACAGAGTTCTCCTGAAATTGAGGGCACTGGGCTTCTGAAATGGATTATGTGCTTTCTGATTATCTTTGTGGATTGGTGCATACTAACTCTAAATGGCTTCAGTTCCAGCCATGGGGATTGGTGCATACTAACCCTAAATGGCTTCAGTTCCAGCCATCTCAAAATGTCACCTTAGGGCCAAAATCAAGTATGACAAATCCATGTTTCCAGAATTGGCAGGGCACCTATTTCACACTGTCTAATCCCTCCAAACACTGTTGTGGAGACTTTACTTAAAATAGCACATGATCTAGCCTGCTTGGTCAGGAATCGTGCTTTGTTTCTTTTGAAGTCATCCCAACACTTTCTCTCAAAGCTGGAGGCTCAACGTCGTCTATGACATGGCATGGGCATGCTTCTCAGCAACTAAGAACAAAGATCAGAAACCCTAGCAGAGAGAGCGAGGGAAATTGGCAATCATTGGTTAGACATCAGTGTTCAATCTCCTTCTACCCACCTCCACCTCCAGCTTTGGTGTGGAATCTGGCGGGGCGGGGGGGGGGGGGACGAGGCGGGGATGCAGTGATGTAGTATAGTTTGAGATAACCAGAGGGCTTTGTGGCGATCCAGACAGAATGGCTTGCGCATACATTGTGGAAAGCTAGGAACATTTCAAACCTCTTATAGAATTCCTGTGCTCAGAAAAAGTGATGTTGTAGAGTAGGTAGGTCAGCAAGGCTGAGAAAGGCAACTGACTAGGGTCACCTTCACAGAGAGCAGGACCTTGGGACCTTGCTAACATGCGAAGGGACACCGAGGACTAGGAAGCAACAAGGATGGGGACTTGGAGAGCACAAGTCTCCGCCAGAGCTGTTTTCACAATACTTAATGCAATCACAACTCATTGGCCTTCAGGGAAAACCTTGTGATCAACAAAGCCTGAGTGGTAGAGCATCAGGTGTACTCCTCCCTAAGATAAAACCCTCCTTAAATATTACCCACACAACCAGCTGCCCTTCCCCCACTTCTAGCTCATCAGTCCTCTGAAGAGAAAGACAGGAGAAAGGATGGGTATAGGAAATAAGGGACCCAGAGTGACTGCATTATCTTCCTGAAATTAAGACTTATCCAAGATAACCTGAGTGTAAAGAGAGTACACAAGAGATGGTTCATACCCAAAGACAGCGGGATATCGTGAATGAAAGTTTAACCCTTTAACGTCTTGATTTCCCCACTAGGCTTTACTTGTAAAGATCAGGGAGGAGAAATAAGACTAGGGAAGAGATCCATTTGAAGCCGGAGGACATTCCCTTTGGACACACTGGGATTGCAGCAGGTGCACACAGTCAATCCTTGGGGTCGCATGAACTTAGCTCACAGAGTTGTTACCATAATCGTTTCCCTGCTGTACTGCAACCCTGCTACACTGCAAGCTCCCTGAGGGCAGTCGTCTGTGCCCCTCCGAACCTGGCATCGGGCAGAAGTTCTGTCATTTGCTACTAAAAAATGAACAATTGACTCTGAGAACTTCCAGTCGCCAGAGCAAAGCTCCATGGTAGCTTAGCCTTAGTTTGTATAGCCAAGTAGGTAGACCAGCTAACTTTAGCTAAACAGCGAAAGTCCCAAAGTTTGAAAATTCATTTCCCAGAATTCTTTCAGTCCTGCTGGGTGACTTCACCTTGAGTTATGAAACAGTTATATAAACCAGCTCCCCAGCAGAGCACTGTACTTGAAGCTTATTCTGTGTTGTTCAAATGAAACCCAGGTCCCAGGGACATAATGACGGTACCCCAGCGCTATTATCAGTGTATATTGTGGCTTTGGTGTTGATAATGAGCATGTTCAAGGACATTCCATTCCTCTCTGTGTTTTAATCTCAACAGCACTCCGGTTACAAAGCCCTGAGCCCAGCCTTATCTTCCCCTCTTCCGTCTGCTTTGGTTCTTTTCAGCCTGTTCTTGGGTCAAGGGTGAGTTTCCATTCTGGCTCTCAGCTGTAACTCACCTGGAATAAACCCCTCTTTGCTTTTCCGGTCCCCCGCTGTGCTTTCAAAAAGACAGGCTTTGGGACTACTCCATGTTCTGTCCTAGAAAATTTCTTTTCACTCAAGTCTGTAAAAGGAATGTTCAAAACGTGATAACTATATTCCTTTTGGTCACACCCCACCCAGCCATATGTTGTTGTTTTTTCAGCACACTTAGATTTTTTTGCAGGATGGCAATATGTTGTTTTTTTGGGTTGCCGCTTGTTTGGGAGTGCTTTTTTTTTCTTTTTCTTTTTCAAGTGCTGTGGTCGTGAGAAATGTGCCACATTTCAGGGATCGACCTCCTTCCCCAACCAAATCTCCCATCTCATGGGCCATCGGCCAGTGTCTGACTACAGAATGTCAAGTCATGGGATGAGCCTTCCTCCACCTGTCCTGCTTGGTCCTAAGATGGGGAACGAGAAGGCAGCTAGCAAAGCGGCCATCATTTTCACTCCTAAAAATAAAAATGGTGTTCAACTTCGCCCACCCCCAAGGCCCTGATGAAATGTGTCTGTGGTTTTGTTACATGTCTGAGTTTGTGCTCATGCAATCGCATATGTGTTTGCATTGCAAAACTTTCTTTCTTGTTTAACGATTGAAAATTAGTTTTGTTTCATGTCTGTTCTTATGTGCCCTTAACTTGGGGGTATGTATTTCTTCCTATGTCTTTTATTCTTCCTTCTTCCTGAGATAACATATTACAAACACTGATTCAATTCTGACTCATAGCGACCTTAGAGCACGGAGTAGAGTGAATTGCCCCGAAAGATTTCCAAGAATGTAACTCTTTATAGAAACAGATCACTCCATCTTTCTACTGCAGAGCAGCTGGAGATTCAAACTACTGACCTTTCAGTTGCCAGCCAAGAGCTTAACCACTGTGCCAACAGTGCTCCTGGGAACATCATATTAATGACGCCATTAATTGAGACACTGGACATGCATGGACACCTATTCTGAAAAAGGTGGAGGAAGATTAGCCATATGCAGCGATCACAGAGCCAATGAGTGACAAAGTGGGGCTAGCCCGAGGACCCTGACTGCTGCGTAGCCCTGGGTCTCCTTGCTGTGCTGTTTCTGCCTCTGCGCTTTGTTCCCAGCTCTATCAAGAAAAATGAAGTATCTCTTCTAGCAGAAACTCACAGAATTCTTTCCCAATAAGGCCTGTCCTAACACCAACCTTAGGAGCCATGGTAGCGTAGTATGTTATGCTTGGGTGTAACATAGTACCATAGTTTCGGTACCTCCTCAGAGTGTTTGTAAATCAGACTCATATTTAAGACACTTTGTTCCCCGTGACTTCCACCCTAACACTAGTTCGCGCTTTCAGTGCAGGGCTCCAATTTTTCTCAAGGTTTCCTTTTCCCACGGGGTTAACAGTGAAGGGTATGGAGTCTGATAGACCTGAGCAAGCATGCAGAGAACCTTATACTTACTTGCCGAGGCGCAGTTCCATTGCATGTGGACAGAGGCAACAATGCTGGTGTTTTAGAATTATTCAGAGAGTGAAGTGAAATAACTGCCTATAAAATCGAAACCAGACATTCGGGCATTCTTGAGGAAATTCTCATGGCTTTCTGTCCTTTCATTTCTGGAACATCCAATCCACTGCTCCATTGCCTTACCAATACATGTATCCCCCAAGGAACATGCTAGAGCAGCATAAGATTTATTTGGGTGTCTCAGAATCTGACTGGACAGGATTTAAATGAAATCTTGATACAAAACATAGCCTGTCTACAATGGTTTCAAACATGATGTGCATGTCAGGCTCTATATTAAATACTTCTAATAGGGGTTTGATGATCAATTATCACTATTGTTGTGATAGTCATTATTACACATATATTTTTGTATGCATTTTGAAAAATCCTTCAACAACTATGAAGAGGACCCTACTAATATCTCCATTTTTCAGATGATAAAACTGAGTCTTATGGACCTAGAGGAGCTTGTTGACATTTGTATATCTCTCAAGAGGAAGAGCTGGAATTTGAGCCATGCTCTGTGTAATACTGACTGAATATTTCTCATATTTGTGGTAAAATTAGAATCTTATGATAAGTCATTGGTAAGTAAGAGTAGTTGTATTTTGCAGATGACATAATAAAGATTGATAGAGACAAGGAGTTTAATTAAAAAATAGCAACGCAGGGATTTGAACCAGCCTAGCTGAGCTGTCAGGGGCCTGTCTAGTGTTCTCCCCACTCCACCTGACTAAGATTCTTCAGAGGATGAAATAGAAGATCAGACATCAGACAAAGGCCTTATTACTAAAATCTATACTACTCTGCTCACTTACAACAAGAATGAAAAACAATTTTCCACTGAGGAGGTAGGCAAAGGACCCGAAGAGAAGTAACTCAAGGGCAAAAATCCAAAGGGCTAATAAACATAAGAGAAAATGTTCCAGACCCCTAGTCATAGAGAAATGCAAACTAAAATAGTTATGAGATACCACCTAACACCCTCAAAGATCGCCCAATTCAAAAACTCAGAGAGTAACGAGTGTTGGAAGGGATGTGGAGCGATAGGAACTCTCATCCACTGCTGGTGGACCTATAAGGTATGTACAGTAATTATGGAAATCAATTTGGCGATATCTAAAACATATGGAACTCGAGCCACCATATGACCCAGCAATCCCCCTACTGAAGTCATGCCCAAAGAAACAAGAAACAAAGCACAGCCGGATATCTGTGCTCCAGTGTTCATCGCAGCACAGTTCACAATTGCAAGGAGTTGGAAACAACACAAATGTCCATGAACAGAAGAATGGATTGAAAAACGGTGGTACATACATACAATGGAGTACTATGCATCACTAAAAAGCAGTGATGAATGCACGAAGCACATCACTGCATGGGAAGAACTACAAGAAATTATGCAGAGCGAAGTTAGCCAAGCACAAAAGGACAAGTACAACATGAGTCTACTGAGGCAAGCTCAAAAATGCAAATTGGGCATAGGGAAAAAGCTACTTAATACACCCATTTCTGGTTTGAGGTCCAGGTAATATGGCAGGGGACACACTACACCCAGGGAAACATACGGTCACCAACTAAAAAGGAGGGGGATGGGGAAAGACCTGGGTAGTCAGGGAAATGGCACTAACCTACCCAAGGGGAGGGTGTTATTTATATCTCCAAAGGAAGAGGGACCAGACTTCAACCCAGTGCTCCAAGACAAGAACGCAACACACTGTCATGAAGCAGGGGATCAATAGAGAGGCCTGAAGGGCCAGCCCCATTAGCAACTAAGTGGATAGCTCCCTCCCCCCAGAAGAATTCACTTCAGAAGACAGCACTGAAGCAACAGCTCAGGGTGAGTGACATGTCTGATCAGAGCACACAGGAGCAAATGAAGGGGAAGAGTAAAAGAGTGAAGCACATCCTGGCCCACCAAGTAAGTCCTGAGGACAATATTCCTGCTCAGAGAAGCCAATGCACAGAGAGGACCATAGGGCCGGCCCCACCACAAGACATGATGCTCCTCACTGACCCCATACATTATGGGGGACAACACTGGCGACACACTGCGGGAATTGTGCCCGCTCTGACCCCACCACACCGAGTCAAAACACTAAGGGTGTGCAAGTCTCCAGGGAACACCAAAAATAAACTGTGGGGGCCATTAGACTGGACTGGAAAACACTTGTAAATGTCAACAAATACACCTTGAACTATTTATAGGCTTTGCTTTCTTTCTTGTCGTTGGTTTTTGTTGTTGTTGTTGTTGTTGTTGGAGTTATTGTTTTATTTTATTTTATTGCTGTGTTTTGCCTGGTCTTGTGTCTGTGCATATTATTATCTCTGCATGTCTATCTGGATAAGATAGGAGAGATAAACAAGCTGGAGGAGCAAACAACAGGACAACAGTTCCAGGAGGACATGGAAGAGTGGGAGGCGAGACAAGGGAACAACAAGTGACCAAAAATCGATGACGAGGAGGGTGTAGGAGGTTTGGTACGGCTCGATCAAGGGCATTGTAACCAAGCAGAATTACTGAAACCCAAATGAAGGCTGATCATGAAAGTGGGACAAGCGGAGAGTTAAAGGAAATAGAGGAAAAATTAGGAGGCAAAGGGCATTTATAGAGATCTAAATATAGGCATTACATATGTCAATATATTTATGATGATGGGGAAATAGATATATGTACACATATTTATAGGTTTAGTACTAAGGAAGCAGATGAACCTTGGGCCTCCACTCAAGAACTTCCTCAAACAAGAACACTTTGTTCTAATAATCCAGCATTCTGAGATGCTCACCTTCCCAACACAATCGCTGAAGACAAATGAGTGCACAAGCAAATATGATGAAGAAAGATGATGGTGCCCAGCTATCAAAAGATATAGTGTCTCGGGTCTTCAAGGCTTGAAGACAAGCAAGTGGCCATCTAGCTGAGAAGCAACAAAGCCCATATGAAAGAAGCACACCAGCCTGTGTGATCATGAGTATCAAAGGGATCTGGTATCAGGCATAAAAGACCCCAAACAAAAAAATCATGTCAATGTGAATGAGGGAGGTGGGGGGCATGTGAAGTGGAGGCCCAAAGCCAATCTGTAGGCAATTGGACATCCCCTTATAGTAGGCCAGTCAGAGTGCACTATAGCACCGATGAAACATACACCTTCTCTCTGGTTCTTTAATGCTTCTGCCCACCCACTATCATGACCCTAAATCTACCTTACAAATCTGGCTAGACCAGAGCATGTGCATGGGTACAGATAAGAGCTGGAAACTCAGTGAATACCAGACAGATAAACACCTCGGGACCAATACTGAGAGTAGCCATACCAGGAGGGGAAGGGGGAGGTGGCAGGAGAAAGGGGAAACTGATCACAATGACCTAACTATAACTCCCTCCCAGGGGATGGACAACAGATAAGGGGGTAAAGGGAGACATCAGACAGTGCAAGACACGGAAAAATAAAAAAATTATAAATTATCAAGGGTTCATGAGGGAGGGAGGAAGGGGAAAAATGATCTGATACCAAGGCCTCAAGTAGTAAAAAAATATTTTGAAAATGATGATGGCAACAGATGTATAAATGTGCTTGACACAATGGATGCATGTGTGGATTGTGATAAGAGTTATCCCAATAAAATGCTTAAAAATTAAAAAAAAAACAAAGAGATAGAGGGTCAGGCTGGCAGAAGGAAAGACTCAGTCCATTATCTCCCAATCCCATGGTCAACGAGTAGTGGATGGAGGTGGCAAAAGTCATTGGTTTTCCTTTTGGTGTTATGCATAAGCCATATACTTTGTGTCAAAACTCGAAGGCAAAATCTTGAGCTTCACAGACATATGATAAATCTTCCCCCATGTCAAAATACATACGTACACTAATTTCACCGTAGAATATACTCAAAAAGAATTCTTTGACAGAGGCTCGATTTCAGTTTTTAGTGTCTGCAATCTGAGATTAAACCAGTCTTCCTGTTGTAGGCCAGGCTGGGGGGTCACGGAGGCTCCCAGCTTGCATTGTGCTGGCACGGCCCAGTGTCACTGTTGCCATGGAACCACCCAGCCGCAACACACTGGTGGGTCCAGAGACCAACTTCCTACTTCTATTTGATATGATCTTAGTCATCAAAGATAGACAGTGAATAGGTGGTGACCTGCTGCGCAGAGATAATTTCTTTGTCCCTCGGACTTAAAACCAAAACCCCCAAATCCCTGGTAAGATCAGGATTTCTTTTGCCTTCAGAGAAGCTGGTATACCGTTTCCAGACTGTCCTCGGTGCTCTAGTTTGGGGGCAGCCTAAGCAGAGGGCTGCACTGACCCGCAAACCCAGGAAGCAAAGT
Organism: Tenrec ecaudatus; assembly: GCF_050624435.1. NCBI lineage: Eukaryota > Metazoa > Chordata > Mammalia > Afrosoricida > Tenrecidae > Tenrec > Tenrec ecaudatus. The sequence continues at coordinate 74,891,155 of NC_134534.1, read as the reverse complement.
CCTGCCCATTAAGAGACATCGTTCTGAGACAGACCTTGGAAAGTGCGGAGCTTGGCTTTTATATTGCCTGCAGGACAACCCCCGGCTTTTATCTCTCCATTCTTTTGTCCCCGATGTTCCCTCTGATAAAACTATCCTTTGCTACTTATTTTTAATTTTATATTTGAACTCTCATTCTTCCTTCAGGGATCAGTAAAGCACATAATGGCATGGAGGAAAACTAACCCCGGGAAGCAGCACAGCGAATTCAAGGGCTTGGGGTAGGATTCCATTTTAATGAGAAAAGGTTCAGCTGACCTCACCTGGAATTGTTTGTTGTTTGAGCAAACGCCAAGGGAAAGCGAGGGAACTCAAATACCCAGAGGCTGGAGACTACAGGCAGAGGACAGATGCACGCAGGCCACTCGAGAAACTGCTAGTGGGTGGTGTGCATGCAGCTGAGAGAGCAGGTGGGAGGCTTGCAGGGCCCCGGAGAAGAGGAGATAGAAGGAGGTGAGGTGTAAGGCCAAACCCTGTAGACCCGCAGACCAAACACAAAAGCAATTGGTTTGAGCTCAGGCCCTCCTGCGTGTGCCGGAGCAGAGCTGTGGTCCATGGGGGGGTGAGGGGAGGGGTGTTTCAGCATTGCTTTTCCAAAAGTAGATCAGCAGGCCTTTATTCTGAGCCATCTCAGGGTGACTCAAACCACCAAGCTTTTAGTAGCAATTGAGCTCACTAAAGGTATGCACCATCCAAGAACTCCGTTGGACTGAAAACATTGAGAGGAGACTAGTTTTTGCTGGTAGCGAGACAGGAATTGCTTTCAAAATATTGGTAGAGAGTTAGTTATGAAATAGCAAACCACTTTGCAAATAGGATAGATAGTCACCTCTTTGTTATCCTTTGAAAATGAAGTAGTGTTCATTCACTACTAAGGTTCATTCACTACTAAGCATTGGACCACTAACTGCAAGGTTGGCAGGTCAAATCCCCGGACCACTTTGAGGGGGAAAGAGGAGACTACCTACCCTATAAAGATTTACAGCCTTGAAAACCTCATACATGTACAGGGGGACGGTGAGCCAGAATCGACTGATAGCAGTGGTGCTTTTGACTTAAGGAGCTAGAGCGGCACAATAGTTGGGCCGTCGTGGCTAACCACCAGATGGGTGGTTTGAACATACCCCCAGCACCACGGAGGAAAGGCTTGGCTACCTACTTTTATATAACGTACAATCAAGAAAATCCATGAGGCTGCATGTGATCTCCATGAGTTAAAATCCCTCCATGGGTCTTCTACACTATCATGTTCCAGATATTTCCTCCCCCACCCCGGTTCTTTCAGAGACTTGGGTCCCAGTCGTAGGTGTGAATTCACTGTTTGAGTGTCCTCAGATGCGTGACTCCCTCCACTGTTGTTCAGTTGCCTCATCTACAGAATGGGAAGAAGGAGATCTCTGATGATACCCAGCAGGGCAAGTTAGAGGAATGAGATAATGCTCCTGAACAGGTCTTGAAAACAGGCAGCACTTGCGGTTTCTTTGGGGCAGGAAGGTCTGTAGAGAAATGCAAGTAGATCTCGTTCTTTTGCTCATTTGTTTGTTTGGGCCTTTGTTCGTAGATTGTACGGTCTCCCACCTCGCGGAGTCCTCATGGAAACAGCCCCAGAGAGTGATGTTTTGTTGGGACTCAGGACGAAATGATTCTCAAAGGCAAGCTCTGCTCAGTGCACATGACAGAAGGTTCCTGAGCGCAAGCGGCATTTGAGGACATGAGGCAAACATAATCGAGGCAAAAAGAACTGGGAATCAGATGTTCTACTGGAAGGAAAAGGTGCACATTTGCACAATCAAAGGATCTGTTCTCAGAGCCTCTTCTTGCAAGGAAACGCCAGCTCTGTCTCCCACAATGTGAAGAGCACAACAGGCAAACATGGGAACGAGAACTATTGCATCTCATCTGAGCGCCTGGTTTCTAATGGCTGTTGATAGCAAGTTTTCCTCTTGATCTAAGCTATAGAATTGTGGATGCTAGTGTTCAAAATGAACAGTGTCGCGTCATCCTTTCAAATCTTAGTGATCTTTTCCAGGTCTGAACCCCAAACCCATTGCCACCAAGCTGATTCCAACTCATAACAACCCTATGGAGTAAGTTAGCATAGAACTTATAACAGGATGGGGACATGGCTAAGGCAGAAATACCATTCTCAAGGAAACCCTAGAGCATAAACACTATTTACAAAGAGATAGTTGACAAATGATTACCTAACTCTTCAACGCCTATCGCCTTACAACAACACTGTCAACCTGTAGAAAATTAATGCAAATTGTAGTAAGCCTAATAACATATTTATTTCACCATGCATAACCTTTCCTGATCCAGGTTTACATCTAATTTATGTACCACAGTGACTACCCTCCAAAAGAAAAGGAAAAACATAAATGACCCTTAATAATTGCTGATAATTATTGCTCGTAAAATGTGCAATGAACTAGTACAGCACAAACTGAAATTTAAAGTTTTATTTTCTTTTTACCCCGTGAGGATTCATTGAGGTGCGTTTGATGAGATGCATTAATAGATCACCTTCTACTCGACGACTCGATGTGAACAAACAATAGATGCACATTCCAGTGTGTGTACTGCTTCTGTGAGTCATCCTGTAAAAACATGTCTGGGTAAAAGTGTTATGGGAAAAAAAAGGTTGGAAATTGCAAGCTTTCCTGTCTTCTTCTCTCACTCTCATTTTTTTTCTTTCCATTTTCATAGCAATCACTTTTGGCCAATGTTCTAAGTTACAGGCCTTTGGTGGCAATAAAATGTAATAGGACAGGATAAGGGGGTAATAGGACTGTAGGGATGGGGATAGAGCCATTTTACAATGTGTCACTTTGAGTAATGGCAGTAATCACTTATTCAACAAACATGAATTGATTGGCCAATCTCTCCTGGGCATAGCATGGACTGGAGGTGTGGGTGGGATGCGGTGTGACCGTGAGCAGACGGGCAGCACGCCTGCCCTCATTCAGCAGACATCCGATGAGTGCAGGAAGATAATAAACAATCAGACAAATGAACGCACAACGTAATTTCAGCTGGTGAAAATAGCAACCGTGGGGAAATGTAGAGAGCGGTGTGACGGGGAATGGGGAGGGGCTCACTGCTGGTGTTCAAGAAGGCATTTCCAAGACTTGACGATTCAGTTCAGTCCTGCTTCCTGTGGCAGAGGAGGGGCCGAGTGGCAAAGGCCCCTCAGGCAGGGATGAGGTTGGCACATTTGAAGAACGGAAAATGAGCCTGTGTGACTGAAGGTCACTGACAGGGGAGAGCAGGGAAGACAGGTGGCATTAGGGAGGGAAGCCCGAGCCAGATTACGCAGGGCCCTCTGGACAGTGCGGCATTTGTATTTTCTTCTGAGAAGAATGGAATCCATTAGAGAGTTCTCCACAGAAGAGTGATATGAGCTGATTGAGGTTTTGAAAGTTCACTATTGTAGGGAAGTGGATTAGGTGAGGAACAGAGCGGGCATGAGAAGCCTAGTTATGAGGATATTTCCAAAGTTCAAACAAGAAATGTTGGTACTCACTGGAGATAGGAGAATGAAGGTGCAAACGGACCAGCTCTGTGAAATTTTAGAAGTGGAGCCAATTTAACATGTGGGGTAATGTGGGGAAAACTGAAGAACCAAGAATCATTCTCAGGGCATTGGCTTAGCCAGAAGGATGGAAGGTAACACCTCTTGGAGGCAAGAGATATGAGGATGGAGCCAAAGAGAAGGTTGGCTTGAGAGTGTTTGAGATGCAAAATGTCTAAATGTGGCTGGATCAACACATAGTATTTATTTGGGAAACAAAAATAGGTCACTTTTTCTATCCAGGTTCTGCATTCAACAAATAACTGCACAGTTGATTCCCTCCTTGTCGGGCGGTGGGAGACCAGAAATGATCAAAGGTTTACTCAAGATGAGTTTTAAGTATACGTCTGACTCAGACTCACTGCCATTGAGTCAATGTCAACTCATAATGATGTCATGTGACAGAGTAGAGCTGCCCCCACTGAGTGTCCAGGGCTGTAACTCTTTACTGGAGCAGAAAGCCCCATCTTTCTCCCATAAGCCTGACTGAAGAAGAAGAGGAGGAAGGAAAGAACAAAGGAAGGAAGGAAGGAAGCAAGGAAGGGAAAAACAATTTCTGCTCTTTTACCAGTATGCTTTCTCCCTCCTCCACGCCCCTCCCCCTCCCCTCCTGTCTTCTCTTTCCTTTCTCTCAAACCACACAGGATGCAAACCAATAATGAGTAGAGACTGACAGAGTGGCTCAAGGCAACTTATTCAATATTTAATTTGAAGAGAGTTTGCTTTTGGTTTTAGGAAATGGCATTCCATTAACAGAAGCTTACTGAGCCCCTGGTATGTGCCAGGGACTGAGCTAGTTGACCCGCTCTCAGGCGTCAAATTCATCATAAGCCAAGCTCAGCAGGCTGGCGAGGGAGTTTGAGGCTGGCAATTAAAAACCCTCAGCCGAGAGTGTGGCTATCTCCAGCTGCTGCTTTGCATCCTCATAGTAGCTGCTGCTCACACCAAGCTCAGTTCATTGTGGTCACTCATGCCTTATTTATCACTATGGGAAAGTGGGATAATCATCACTGAAGTAAGGGCAGACAAATTATAAGCCAAAGAATGAATCGAGTCGACCCTCCCCCTTACCTAGGCAGGTAAAAAGAGAGTCCTGTCTATGAAATTACTCGGGTCCTTTCGAGGGGGGTCATTTTTAGGCTATTTCAGGGTGGCTGTGCAGCAAAACAAGTGAACGTTAGGAGTTCCATTTTGGAGCCCTTGAACTCATCTCTGACTTCTGGACACAGATCCTCCTGCCTAGTTCATACCTTCACTGACTTGAGGTGCAGAAGCAGCTCAAATTTGACCCAAACAAAATTCTTTCTTTTTTTAACCATCCTTTTACCATCGCTAGTGCACAAATTTGGTGAAGTGTACCAACATCCACTTGGACATAACTCTGAAAATGATCTTTGATTCTTCACATTTCCTCACACACTACGCTTATTCCATGAGCCAATTTTGGTGGCTCTAGTTCTAAAGCACACCCCATTCAAAAATCTTACTGCGTTTTACGATGCGCACCTTGGAAGATGGTTACAGTCTTAGTCCGAGTTTGCCCTCATCTCTCGCCAGTTGCCAGGACCTTCTGCCTGCTGTCTTGCCCCTCACCATCCCTGAGCACATCCTCCACATTATCCTACTACAGTATCTCCTAACATTTTCAGTGGACTGGGCCACTTCCTCACTTTAAACCTTCCGTGGTTTACTATTGTAACTGAAGTAGAAACCAATCATGTTCCCACAGCCTACATGGACTTTCTTAACATGACTTCTGCATACTTTTCATCACCTCATCACCTCATGACTGTGATTCACTATCACCTTCTTGGCCTCTGTTCCGCCATCATTGTGCCACACTAATCCCCAGCTCAGGGCCTTTGAGCTTGCTGTCCTTCTTTGAATATGTTCACTCGGTGCCTCTTTGTGAGCTTTCAGTTCACAATTCAAATGCACGCCTGTTCTCCTTGAGGTCATCGGTAATTAATGAGGTTAAAGCCACAGCCCAATCACTTGCTATGACTTACCTGTACCTGACATGTTCTCGCATATTGATCTGTTTTCATGTTTATTATGCTTCCAGAATAGACATGTACATTTCTTGAGGATAGGGTTTCGCCTTACTTGTTCATTACTCTATCCCTAGCGCTTCTAACAATAAACCAATGTCTGATAATGGACAGATCAAGTAGCAGATGGAATGGTTCTTCTTTATTCCTTGTAGATCTGTGATAGAATGATCAGAATGGTTGAAACATGAAATATTTTAATAAATGAAAGAAGACAGCAATACAGTGAATAAAATACAAAATACTGGCTGTTTTACAAGAAGCACATTGAGAATTTTGTGGCAGTGAGTCAAAATGTTTCTTAAATCTTTAATGAGTTTAGATTGGACTGTCCTGAGAATTAATATTTATCTTTGGTGTATATACTCAGACATTGAGATAAATAGTTACGCACTGGGCTCTGAGAAAAATAAAGTAGCCAGAATTCTGGTAGAGACTCTTTATACAGAATGGCTTTAGAGGATCCAAGGTGAGGCTGGGTTTTCACATTGAACTTGATATATCACTGAAAACCAGTGATGATTGTGCTGAAATTCCCCAGACAAAAAACAAAAACAAACTCACTGACATTGACTCAGTGCCAATTTAGAGGGATCCCCTGTGGGCTTCTGAGACTGTAACTGTTCATGGGAGTAGAAAGTCTAGTCTTTCTCCTGAAAAACTTTTATAACTGTGGTTTAGAACTGCAGAACATGTAGATTCCAGCCGAATAGGTAACCACTATACCACCAAGTTTCCTGAAAATTCCCCCAAAGGATTTCTTTACTTTAATATCTCATATTTGAGCAAATATATGAATGGGAAGCTTACCATGAATACTTACTCTTAAACATCTCGTAACCTCATATTTATTACAAGCCTTAAATTGTCCAGCTAAGCCTAGAAAGTTGTGTGGTGACATATTGGAGATTAAAGGTCAAGGTAGTGGCATGGGGGATAGAAAATGATATCTTCACCATATAGAGCTTTCTCATGTCAGGAGGCAACACTTAACACAGAGGACTTCCAGACAATTAGCATCAACAAAATGTATGGTGATCCAAGGCCAAGTTGGGAGTGACTGTGAGAAATCCCTGATAGTGAGGACGAGTCCCAAGAAGCCCACACTATTCTAAGATTCAGTTGCTCTAAAGCAATTGGAATATTGGTAAAGGAATGAGGGGAAGTAGGTCCATTGTACAGTGATGTACTTTGTATGGTTCTTCTACCCTGGTCTTTGTAACTCCCACCAATGGACTGAGTAGAACCGTGCATAATAGGTATATTTCCTCTTTTCCCGATGGAGCTAAGAAAGAAAAGGTGGGGAAAGAGGTTGATAGAATTATATGATTTCGTTATGAATGATTGTTAATGGGGTTCACTGTGATTGTGAAAACTTGAAACTCTAATGTAGGGATTGGAGAACCTTGCCGTCCAACTGGGTATAAAATTAACCATCTCAGAAGCAGAAACAGAGGATCTCACTGCTATCAAGACAGGAGAGTCAAGGGGAGTATATCCTCTGGATGGCTGAACCGTCTCAATTCAGGAGACAGCTGGGGCACCAGAGGAGTGGCAGCTGCAGAACCAAGAACCAGAACACAAGAAAAAGCAGTGGTCTTCTTGACCCACAAAGCAAGTAAAGCTGAGTGCCTTTGGACAAGAATCTTGCTTGTGTAATTGGGTTCCTCTCTGCACTTAATTGGAGGAGGTAAATTTTACATAGACTTAGAGATGAGCACTTTGGGACGGAGGCTTATGGTGGACTGCATGGCTTTAATGCATTTATCAGAAGAACTAAAATAGTTTTGTCACACTGTTAAACTGAGCAAATACCTAGGGACCCCTTGGCTCAGAGGTTGAGGCCAGTCAGGAATGGCCGAGAAAACTCTGTCCTGACCAAAGAAATGTATATAGAGCAATACAATTCCGATGTTGAATTGTAACTTGTTAGCTTCTCTAACAAACTCCATAATTGTGAGTCTTGCCTCTATATCCTGTGTGGCCATTTAAATGACATATCAAGCCCAGTAGAGAGACAGCTGTGTCAGAACTATATTCTACTTTACAAATCCAACTATATGAGAGCATGTGCATGGGTACAGATAAGAGCTGGAAACACAGGGAATCTAGGACAGATAAACTCCTAAGAACCAACAATGCGAGTAGAGATACCAGGAGGGGAAGGGGAAGGGGGGGGGGGAGAAAAAAGGAACTAATCACAATGATCATCTACATATAACCCCCTCCCTGGGGTATGGACAACAGAAAAGTGGGTGAAGGGAGACTTTGGTCAGCGTAAGACATGAAAGAATAATAAATTATCAAGGGTTCATGGGAGAGTGCAGGTGTGGGAGGGAGGAGAAAAAATGAGGACCTCAAGTAGAAAGAAAATGTTTTGAAAATGATGATGGCAACCAATGTACAAATGTGCTGGACACAATGGATGGATGGATTGTGATAAGAGCTGTATGAACCCCCAATAAAATGATTTTTTTAAGAAGAAGAAGAAAGGAAGGTGGAGGCATCCCTGCTGAAAAATGAAAATGCAAGACCCTTGCCCAGTAATGACCCTCTAAACCCAGAGGAGGATAAAGCATGAGACCAAAACGGGCTTCGTGGACATGCTTAAAGACCCCCTGCATTTGGTTTAATGCTGTGTTCTCATGACATTGAAGTTCTAAATAATTTTTCCTCAAGGACCTTACATGTTCAATTTTCAATGGACCATGAAAACTATACAGTTGGTCCTCTTGAAGACAAATACCAACACTTGTAAGCCCACGCAAAGATTGAGAGGTAAAGTTGAGGCTGAAAGGTTAATTCTGAGCTACCCAGAAGAGGGTGGTGTCAGACCTGACTCCATACGTAGGCAAGAGAATCAAGCTGCACGTCAGCCCCACGCTCATTCCTGTGAAGCCAGGTCAAACATGCAGAAGCAGATTTCTTGATCTTTCTCTCAAGGCACCTCTTGATCTTCCAATTTTTCCAGGAGAGACTGAGCTCTTAATTACTTGTACCATCCAGCGACTCTTTGACTATGCTAGTTATATAAATAATTCATCTATATTCAAGCGGCCCAGAACTCAAAGGCAAGGTTCACAATTTACTTGAAAACTGAGAATAGATTCAAATAAATTTTCAACACGTTGAGTCATTCTGAGGGAGACTTGGTGATGTAGAGGCTGCTAACCACAAGGCCAAAAGTTTAAACTTGCCAGCTTGAACTCGGGAGAAAGGTGAGGCTTTCTGCTCCCACAAAGATTTACAGCTTCAGACCCCTAAAGGGATAGTTTTATTCTCCCCTATAGGATTATTATGAGTCAGATTCAATTTGATAGCAGTGCCTGGGATAATCAACTGTTATTAAATATAAGGAGTTGCTTTCACCTATCACCCTAGACGTGGGTATACATGAAGCAAATGCTCTTAAAACATGAGACCCTTCACCTCGTCTAGTTCCAGGACAAACAGCACACAGTCAGAGTTTCAGGTGGCTGTTTGATGCCACCTTACATCCTAGAGCTTTGTCTCAAGAAGTTTCCTTCCCCATCTACATGCAGAGATATCAGTAGCTTGCTTGCCTATGATCAGGTACACGAGGAAGAATGGAATACCAGTCACAGCCTTGAAGGGCCATAGAAAATAATTATTCACAAATATATTCACTGAGCTGCCAACACACTAAAATCCTCCTTTAAATTGCCTTGCCTCAGAGTCTAGAGCAGACCTGAGGTCACTGGCATGCACTGCTCCCAAGGATGAGAAGGATTCACCTTGACCCTCCCTTTCAAAGCTTCTTGCGATAGGGCTCTTTCCATCTCCTTCGGAGATGTGAAATGGATCTTCTGAAGGATACGTCAGTGTACTGCCTGTAACACCCAGGGAGAGAACGTGTTCTTCCAGTATTCTACCTTTTGACAAATGGCATCCATCTCAGGCCTTCCTTTAGTCCTGGGGCCGCCACGCTGTCACTGGGCATATGGCAATTTCCTGCCTGTCTCCTTCTTTCTTGTGTGTGCTCCAATCTACCCCTGGGCATTAAGGCAACATGACATAAGAATATATTTTCTAAATTTGCATAAAAGGAGTGCTTCACAGATGGCCAGCACATGCTTCCCATAAGTCCAGTGTGAAAATGGCTCGATAGCACTTGTCGCTACACACATTCTTTCCACAGTTCTGGCACCCGTACATCTTCAACAAACAGGAATTGCGACAAGCAAAACAGATGGGCAACAAAAAAAGTTTCCAAGGCACGCATCCCAAAATTCTTCCTTGAACATGGTACTGTACCACTTGTCACAATAAATCTGAGAGTCGTGTGGGTATTAACAGACAGCCTTTGCTGGAGGGGAAAGTTATTCATTTCCATAGCTCAGGAAGAAAAGTTGGAAGCACCTTTGCCTTCCCTAATTATAGGGCAGCAGGCTCCTAACGGTCCTGCTGTATACCCAGTGACTGGCTGAGCATGTCGGAAGCGTTCTTTGGTACTCTCTGTTTGTGTCAATACACAGAAATAGAAGTGGTAGAACTAGAGCGCAGGAGTGGACTGAAGCATATTTCATCTTCCACACATTGTCAAGTAAAGGTCTCGATCTGTTTATCGAAAGCTCTACTCTAGCAGGTAGCTTCTTGCCAGACACATGCCCACTAAAGAAGAAGGCATAGTACACATGGACAAGGGTTAAAACATCAGCAGTCAAGCAAGTTTGTATCAAGAATTTCAAGCACAGTTATAGCCCCAATTAAATTTCTAAAATTACTTGGAAGGAAATCAAAAGAACATTTGATGGAGAATTATGATGCGTGTTCCTCGATCCTACTCCATCCCGGGTTTTCTGAGTGAGCTTAGTAAGCCACTTTGTCTCTCTGGACTCAGTCTGCACCTGTTCAGTTCAGCCACTATTGGGTCCCATTCCCCACTACTGTCACTGGGGAGCGTTACCTTAATCCTGAAGTGCTAGGGATTCTGGAGCAGATCTTTATTCACATTCATTCACTCGTTCCTTTAGGGAAAGCTAGAGAGACTGTAGAATGAGCCTTAGGAATAGACCTTGTCTACCTGTTTGCTCCACACCTGGATATGGTCCTCCCCCGGGATTCCACTACCTTCCACCCACCAGCTGAAGACAGCCTAAGGAGCCCAGAGAAGGCAATGACAAGCATCCACAGCACATTTTCAAGGAGCTAGAAGTTCTAGCTTATGCAGGCCCAGGATTTCAAAATCAAACATTTAAAGGCAACCATTGTCCCCCTGTCTTGAAAACTACAGGTTGAGATGTGCACCAATTGCCTAAGCAGAACAAAGTTAAGCTAAGGAAGCCCCTCTTGCTCTCCAGGAAGCTGTGTTTCTTTGAATGAGAGGATCGATCATATCGGATGGTTTATGGAAGCTAAAGACCAGTGTCTTCACCTCTAAGACTGAAATCACCAGAAAATGTCCAAAAGGCAGCTGCTTGAGAGACTTTTTACAACTTAAATCCCAGTGCAATAGGCAGTTTCCTATAAGTAGATGTTTAAAACCCAAACAAACAAGTGAACTGTTATTTACAGTTAATCATTAATAGTTAATAAGAGTTAACATTCATCGGCATTGACATGTAGGTGTCAGATGTTGCCTGTGATATCATTTCATAAGTGTATGAGATAAGTAAAAATTTGATCATCCCTCTTTTACAGGTGAGCAATATTGAAGAACAGATAGCTTAAACAGTTGCCTTTCGTAACCTAGCTGAAAAAGGAATTTCCAGTCGGGAAGTTCAACATAGCTTTTCTTCCATGTTATTTTGCTTTTACTATTCTGTGTGTGTGTGTGTGTGTGTGTGTGTTTTATGACATGAAAGTAACTTTGAAAGATTGAGATTGACATACTATCAGCCTAGCCGGTTGCTTTCTTTATGACCCACAATCACCACAACCACATATCGATGGTGAGACTGGAGTATCAGGGACTTTGGGACATCTCTTCCTCTTCAGGAAAGGTCATTCATGCTGCTCTAGCTACCCAAAACAATGAATTATCTATTTACAAACATTTTGCAAGCATTGAAAGCAAATGGATTTCCTAGTGAACATCTGTGTAATTTTTTTATATGAGGCATCTATGATAAAGCCTGGCCATCTATCTCCCATTAACAATGCACAGTTTGTTGTGTGAAGGTTAAATTGGTTTATATCCTTGTGGTGGTTTGGATGTGAGACAGGAGAGTGCCCGAGATACACTGAGAGGCAAAGGAAGCCAGTTTGAAGCACTTATCATGGACAGTTCACCCAGTGGGAAGTCTCCAACCCTTCTATCTGCAGTTAAGCATGGAATTAATTAAATATCCTTAAAAGGGCATTTAGAAAAACATGCATTTCTGAAGTCTCCATAGTAAGACACATTAGACTTCTGGTACTTCCAATACTAGGTATTTCTTTCTTTCTTTCTTTCAGCCCGCAGGTTAATTTTGTGAACTCCACATTCACCTCAAAAGCTGCTTGGGAGAAGTCAGAGTGACGCCATGGCAGGCCACAGGGGACACACTCCAATAACTCAGAACACTGGTGGAATCTTTCCTTCCTGTTTGCGGAAAAAGGCAAGCTTGGGGAGCCAAATCTCTCATCCAGATAATTAGCAGCTATCCAATCTGTTAATTGAGGACATGCGTGCCAAGCCTGCTTGGCATTCTCCATCAAACAGTTGCAGGGTGGCCGGTCAGTCAGTCAGTCAGGCAGGCAGTGCAACGCAGAGCCAGGGTGTGTTTGGCCGGCCTGCATGGAGAAAGTTGCACGAACGACGGATCCGATGTGCCCTTTGACTCAAGAGACACAATGTGCTAAATTGTTAGAGAATTGACTCTTCTCAGTCCTAAAGTTGGTGATGCTGAGGACAAGTGATTTTGTTAACTCAGCTCTTTCCATGAACTTCAGTGAAAAGAAAGAAAGAAAGAAAGAAAGAAAGAAAGAAAGAAAGAAAGAAAGACTCCCTCTTCTCTTTTCACTGTAACTTATGAGTATATTTTGGGAATAAGATATTCTTAGATAGCTTAAAGGAGCCTGGGTGGCTAAATTTGTGGCTTCAACTGGAGAGGTTGACAGTAACCCTTCAGCCACTCCACTGGAGAAAGATCTAATCTTTTTTTTCCAGATGGAAATCGTGAGAGGCCGTTCTGTCCAGTCTTACCGGTTCACTATTAGTCATAGTCCCCACCCCCACCTGATAGCAATGTTGTTTTATTTTGTGTTTCAGAAGATTCTGTCTAAACACAGGTAGAAAAACACAGGTAGGGACATAGATGCTCACAGAGGTGTGACATGCACTAACAGAAGGGCTGATGATATGATTGACAGGTGAGATTTTACAGGACAGATTCCGTTTTCTGGAATATTTCTACAGATTTACATATGTGATTTCCTAGGCATATAGATACTGACCATGCCCAGCCATCTCTCTCATGACTTATGCAGATGCTTTGAATGAAAGGAGAAAGACATCAGATCTAGAGGATGATGAAAGGCCAAGAGAAGGAAGATTCATGCCACCAGGATACTCTGAAACATACATTATGGACCAAAGCCAATGTGCGGTGCTTAGTTGCTGTCAAATTATCTCCAACTTGTGGCAACTCCGTATGCACTGTAATGCATCATTGCCCTGCCTTGAGCCAGCTGCACCACGAATGGAATGCTAGCGTCCATTGTTGCAGCCTGGCAAATTTGGAGTGCCTTCCCCCGAGGGAAGCTCACCTTCCAGCGCTTTATCAGACAGTTTTCTGTTGTGAGCGACTGGCTAATTTCTGGAAATAGGTTGCCATAATTTTCTTCCTAATTTGTTTTAGTCTTGAAGCTCTGCCGAAGCCTCCCCACCACGAGCGATTCTGCAGGTATTTGGAGGACCAAAGGCATAGCGGCCAGCATCCTAACTACATGCAAGTCACTGTAGTATGACAAATTGACAAGCAGCTGATGGACAGTCAATCTGGAAAACAATAATTAAGACATTATCGGTATGAATTCAAAGCTACTTGGTAATAAAAAATGTAACTAAGCTTTGGCCAAAGCAATGACCTCCTTTGTTGTTTTGACAGTAATCTTTCACCGTGCTAACATATTCTAGCATGGTTGAATGGGAAAGCAGAAGGCTGCAGGACCACATGGTATTTTGGTATGTGGAACAGGGGGTTGCTATGATCCAGAACCAACTCGAGCTCACCTAAACGCCATGGCTTGGTTTTAAACGGCCTCATCCATGTACTTGCTCAATTTGATTTAAACTCAAAATGGGCCTAAACAAAAAATGACAGCACACAGATTGAAAGTGACTTTTAAAAAGCCAAATTCTTGCTTTCCAGTTGTGGGGAAAAACAATTTTATAGTTTTGTGTACAAAGACACACCAAGAGGACATAGGCCTGTGAAACTTTCAAAAGGTCGGTTTGAGTGAGCTGCAATTTGAGAGTAAAACCATGTTTGTCAAACATGTGAAAAGTGAGTAAGCTGCAGGCACAGCTTATGTTAATGCAAATACCTCGACTGTAACACATTTGAAGGATTTTTAGTGTGTTGGTAAGTGCTTTACAGTTTTTTAAAAAATAGTACTTGACATTTGGAAGTGACATGATTTGTGCAAAACATTTGTCAGATGGTACTTCTTGCTTTATGAATGAACTGTATGTAGTCTGAACAGATTCGATCCAAAATTTAGAGTCACCAACTTTTCACTCGGGTCCCACAATCACGCTCCCTCCACACCTGATATTTTAGCTCCTTAAGACACCCAAATCAGTGAAATTGCTGAAGACACAATGATATCAAGACAGTGACTACAGGAGGGAAAGAAAATGACCTCTCTAGAAAAGGAGACTTCTGTGGCATGCATTGGTAGACTAGGAACTCCAGACCGCCCTGTGTTCTGTCTTGCTAACCACTGTATTGTTAAGGGAGCAAAGGCGTCGCGTCTGACTCGTTTCTTCTGACTCATGCCATCCTCGTGGCAAGCTCATGTGTGTCTGTAAAGAACTGTGCTCCCCAACGTTTTCAATGTCTGCTTTTCTGGAGGTAGTTTGACAGGCCTTTCTTCTAAGGATCCTCTACGGTAGTGGTTCTAAACCTTCCTAATGCCGCGGCCCTTTAATACAGGTCCTCATGTTGTGGTGACCCCACCAACCATAAAATTATTTTTGTTGCTACTTCATAACTGCCATTTTGCTGTTATGAATCTGGCGACCCCTGTGAAAAGGTCGTTCAACCCTCAAAGGGGTCGTGACCCAAGGTTGAGAACCGCTGCTCTAGATGGACTCAGATTGTCCACCTTTGGGTTAGCAGTCAAGTGCATTAACCACTTGTACCACCAAGGGACTCCAGGATCAAACACCAAAAGCTCACTGCCATTGAATTGACTCTGACTCATAGTGAGCCCCTTGGGTTATCAGAACTCACTTATTACAGGAGAAGGAAGTACTGCAGCTGGTGGTTTAGATGGACAAGTGCTCCTGGACTGCAGTCAGACCGCCAGCTGCAGCTGTTTCCATCTGTGAATCTGCACTGAGTTAAACTCTCGGGCCTTGCTTTTCCCATCAATAGTCCCTCATCTGTGCTGCATTGAGATGAATAGCATGGTTTGCCTCAGTACTGGGAACACTGTGGTCCACGAGCCAATGGTTGCTTCTATGAGTTGGATGATATTCGGAATGTATACGAGTCTTTAGTGTGAAAGAACTCCAGATCTCTCACATCTGTGGGCTCCTCACTAAGGGAAAACTGGGATTTGCATTCCATCTCCATAGCATAGAACTGAGGATGTGCTAAGTGTTTTGATTAAAGAGTTACTATTGAGTGTTCAGAAAATGAAGCCTAATTAGAATTATTCTGGAATATCTGTATCTTGAAAACACTACAGTTGTGCTAAGAAATGATGCGGTATATCAGTAATTTTTATCCTCAGAAAATAATAGTGCTGGTCTGGGTTTAATTACACCTGAAAACTAATTTTCAGCAGCAAATTATCATGTATGTACTGACAAGATGTGGTCTTTGCGAGCACAAGGGATGTGTAAGAAGCATGGTTCATGTGGAGTGGTCCCACACCCTCTCCTTTTAGTTATTTAATTTTGGGTCTAAAATAGTGCTGTGCTAATTTTTTTCTCTTTGCCCAAATAGTGTCATATTGTTTAATAAATATAAAGTAAAAAATTAATAGATGTGTTCCATTTCAGTGAAATATATTCCATTTAGTTGTTTGGGTATTTTTAAAATCTTATTCAATGAACACGGGACATTTAAGTTCTGTACAAAGCACTGCAAACCTGTGTGACAGGATCCCAGCACTCTCTTTGGTGTCGATCCGTCTCATGGGAGTCATTCTTCAACAGAGACATTGTAAGGCCTTCATAGGGGTGATCCAGGGGAGGAATTCTCACTTACCATAAGGGAGACTCAAATTCGATTCCAATATACCTCGCATTCTGCCACTATCTGTCAGGGAAGGCTTATGGTCTACCATGATGCTGACTGGTTTCAGCAGAGCTTTCAGGTTAAGATAGACTAGAGACTGAGTTCTCAAAGTCTGCCATTGAAAACCCATGCTACAAATCACAGCAGCCTGATCTTACAAGCAATCATGACACTGGTGCAGGTGAATGCTGTTCCTTTGTGCAAGGAATCGCTCAGAATGGAGGACCAACAGCAACAATAACACAGGTCTTCAAGAGGCATGTTCAAACCTGAAAGGGCATCAAAAATGGGATTGCCACCAGCTGGCACAACATGAAAACCCAAGGTCCTGCCATTGCAAAAGCAACTTTGTTAACAAATTGGAAAGAACCCTTTCAGTGCTGTTTGGAAAATGCTGGATCTATTTGTACATTATACATGGTGAATCATTCATTCTAACTAACTTCTCCCCCCCCCCACCGAGTCTCTCATCTTTTCATTGATAATTTGACTAGGTCCCTGCTGTGCAAGTGAATATACTTTTAAGGACTTTTAATGCATTTAGGAGTCTTGCTGGCACAGTGGTTAAGCAGTTAGCTATGAATCTAAAAGGTCCATGGTTCAAATCCACTAGCTGCTCCTCCAAAGACAGACATGGGAGTCAGTTTCCATAAAGACTTACAGTCTCAGAAAGCCGACAGGAAGTTCTAAACCCTGACTCACATTCTTATATACTGCAAAGTCAAATCAAAAGAGTAGAAAGTCTTTACTTCCACAGGATGTTTGGCTATTTTGCCAAAGTGATTGTTTCTCTGGATAGTTATTTTTTATTATGAATATCTTTTTTAATCATTTTATTGGGGGCTCATACAACTCTTTTCACAATCTATATATACATCCATGTGTCAAGCACATTTCTTAAAAGATGACTTATCCAGAGTACTTGTAAACCTCCTCAATCCCAAATGAGAAAGCAATTTGAGTAGAAAATATTTCTAAGCAGCAGAAATTAACTTGGGAATTCTCACATCTCCCAGAAAAGGGGGGGGGGAGATATTTGTGATATTGTTGACTATAGGGCTGGGATAAGCCATGTGCTTTTAAAAAGTTGAATTCTTTATGTCATCCAATAGGTGATCATTTTGTATGACCTACTGGTAAAGCCCCACGTAGTGAGAGCAAATTACTGATTTTCTAGCTGATTCTTTCCACTCTGGAGGTGGAGTTGAGTGACTGTTTTATTTTTAATTTCCTTTATCAATTTGAAGAGTTTGGGGGTTGGTTCACAGACTTTCAGAGATCTCTCTTGTAACTATAAATACTGTAGTGCACAACTATGACTTTTCTTAAAACACTAAGCAGTGGCACAAGAAGAGAAGCCAGATGAAGATATTTCTGTGAATATAAAGCTCTTTACCTTTATGTTTCAAGGGGGAAATGCACTATATTATGGTTGCCTTCTCCTCGGGAACTAAAAAGCACTAGATCTGAAGGTTCATTGTGCTTGTTTAATATGGTTAAAAAAATTTTTTAATATGCTTTCTTACTGACATTTCTATGTAATAGAGTGTGCAAATCTGGAGAGAGAAAAAAAAAAGAAAGAAAAAGCTCAAAACATATGCGATAGACTATTCCCTGCCTGACACTTAGTGGTAGCTTCAGAGAACTGCAGCTTTTGACCTGTGGAAATTGTTAAGAAATCCACATGAAGGAAAACACAGTTTCAGATTTTATTGTTCTTGACATTAATATGAGGCTTCACATTTTAAAATAATCTGATGAATCACCAAGAAAATTGAAATGGCATTTGACCCAGGATACATCTAATTCAATGTACTGGTGTCAATGGAGACATCCCAATGCAGGGGGAAATGCAGAAAACATGTTTGCTTGTTTATCTTTTAATTCCACTTATTTTTCTCTCTAGGTCAATGTAGACTTCTGCAATGCAAAACCATCAGGATAAAAACTTAAGCGATAAGCCACATGGGAATGCTCGTTGGTATAATCTTTGTGGAAGACTACTTGGCATAGATAAGAAAACTTTCATTGTTTCTTTATTTACATTTATCTGGTTGAAGAATCATACATATAATTTAAAAGTTGGCATAAATATGTTCATTAACCCACTATTTATTAGTAAGAATTTGAAAAAGTAAACATATCTTACAAAAGAGAAGCATATTGTGTCATTTCTTTCATTATTAAAATGATATTGTGTTGGAATGCTTCATGACATAGAGAAGCATTCATGTATTTTAACACAATAAAGAGTTCATTGAATGGGACTGAAATTTTAGAAAGAAATATAATGCAAACTTAGAAAATGGATGAAAAATATATAAATCAAAAGATTAGCCATGGTTATTTGTAGAGTAGGGTTATAATTAAAATTGACTAAAATGACTAGTGATTTGTTCTGCCCAGTGAGGTATAGTTCTGAGAATAGTAGAATTTTATAGTAAAAAGTAATAACAGGCAAATCTGTACATTTAAACACGAAAGTACAAGCATGAAGGGCTCTTTTGTTCCAGTGTGAAAAGGGAAAACACAGTACCTTGTGTCCGAGTGTGCAAGGGAAAACACAGTATATTTTGCCCACGTGTGCAAAGGGAAACACAGTATCTGTGTCCACGTGTGCAAAGGGAAACACAGTATCTGTGTCCACGTGTGCAAAGGGAAAACACAGTATCTGTGTCCATGAGTGCAAAGGGAAACACAGTATCTGTGTCCACGTGTGCAAATGGAAAACACAGTATCTGTGTCCATGAGTGCAAAGGAAAAACACAGTATCTGTGTCCACGTGTGCAAAGGGAAAACAGAGTATCTGTGTCCATGAGTGCAAAGGGAAACACAGTATCTGTGTCCACGTGTGCAAAGGGAAAACACAGTATCTGTGTCCACGTGTGCAAAGGGAAAACACAGTATCTGTGTCCACGTGTGCAAAGGGAAAACAGAGTATCTGTGTCCACGAGTGCAAAGGGAAAACACAGTATCTGTGTCCACGTGTGCAAAGGGAAAACAGAGTATCTGTGTCCATGAGTGCAAAGGGAAACACAGTATCTGTGTCCACGTGTGCAAAGGGAAAACACAGTATCTGTGTCCACGTGTGCAAAGGGAAAACACAGTATCTGTGTCCATGAGTGCAAAAGGAAAACCATAGTATCTTGTGTCCACATGTGCAAAAGGAAAACACAGTTTCCCTGTAAAAGAAGCAGGGATCATGGGTCTGATGGTGATGAAGCAACAGTATATTCTGGCCAGATGGATCATTTAAACAGTTTCTTCCATTTGGGCTTTAATTGGAACTCCCAACAGGTGGCAAGCTAGATCACGAAATCTATTTGGGTGTGCCTTGGGAAAAATTTCTTAAGTATTTGAAAATGTACTAATCAAACTGTGAGATTTCAGAGTAACCATCACTTCCGTGATTGCTTCACAGAACTGTGATGAGAATCAGACAAGTCAATGAACATGAAAATGTCTTATAAGCTTTAAGCTATTATACAAGGGAAGGAGAATAAAATGGCCTTTTAATTTTCATTGTTTCACCTTAGTTCAATGGATCAGAGTGGGACATGCCAGGGGTTTGGTCGTATTAGTGACGTACTGCATAAACATGTTGATATGAGAAAGAACTATGAGCAATAAAATTAAATAAGAGTTATATCAGCTGTTTTCCCATGAAGGTGTATGGACATTATCTTATCACCAGCAGTTTGTACTGCAGGATGGGTTCTTGACATTTCCTATTTGACGACGACGAGTGTGACACCGTTCCTCTTCCATTTGTCATGTCCAGTAGAGTAAGCCATAGGATTGTCCGATTCAGTCTGGCCACGACCAATCCATTTCAATTCACTGATGCCTCCTCTAGGAGTTGGATTTTTTTTTTTTGACAACTTCCCAGCGTTTTCTAGAGCCATTCTACACTCCAGTTGTTGATAGGTGCTTGAAACGGCTTCTTCGTATTTTAAGACATGCCACGTCAGTCAATGGAGGTCCAGAAAACTTGACTGCACTGAAGTGAAGTTAACTTCATGCAATCAGAAGAGTGCTGTTTGCTATTTTCCTTCAAGCCTTTGGACAAACCTGAGTCATCTCAACTTTGCCCAGTTAGCTGAGACTGTCTCTTGCCACCAAAGGCCACCAACCACATTGATTTCCAAGCTGACAGAGCTCCAACAAAGACTCGTGTCTCTCCTTGCTACTCCTGTTCTTCAATGCTGATCATATGCACAGTGTGCATCTTCTTATTCTTCCATAATTGTTTCTTCTTTTTTAAAATAAATACTACTTCATGTCAAGGAATTTGTCTTTTTTTAAAACAATCATTTTATTGGGGGCTCGTACAACTCTTATCACAATCCATACATACATCTATTGTGTCAAGAACATAAGCACGTTTGTTGCCATCATTAGTCTCAAAACATTTGCCTTCTACTTGAGCCCTTAATATATGCTGCTCATTTTCCCCTCCTTCCTCACTCCCCCTACCTCATGAACCCTTCATCATTCATAAATTATTATTTTGTCATATGTTACACTGTCTGACATCTCCCCCAGCTCTCTTCTCTGCTGTCCCTTCCCCAGAGAGGAGGCTATACATAGATTCCTGTAATCAGTTCCCCCTTTCTACCCCACATTCTCTCCACCCTCTAGGCATCACCACTCTCACTACTGGTCCTGGAGGAGTCATCTGTCCTGGATTCCCTGTGTTTCCAGTTGCTATCTGTAGCAATGTACATCCTCTGTTCTAGCCAGATTTGCAAGGTAGAATTGGGATCATGATAGTGGGGGGAGGATGTATTTAAGAACTAGAGGAAAGTTATACATTTCATCGTTGCTACCCTGCACTCTACCTGCTTCATCTCCTCCCCACAATCCCTCAGCGAGCGGTGTCCAGTTGGCTACCATTGGGCTTTGAGTCTCCACTCTGCACTAACCCACATTTTCAATGATATTATTTTTTGTTCCTTGATGCTTGATACCAGATCCCTTCGACAGCTCGTGGTCACACAGGCTGGTGTGTTTCTTCCCTGTAGGCTTTGTTGATTCTGGGCTAGATGGCCACTTGTTTATCTTTGAGCCTTTAAGTTCCTATATGCTACATATTTTGATAGCTGGGCACCATCAACTTTCTTCACCACATTTGCTTATGCACATGTTTGTCTTTGTTTATTGTATCAGGGAGGTGGGCACCCACTGATATGGTTTTTAGCTCTTTGATGTCTGATAACTAGTCCCTTCTGCACCTTGTGGTCAGACAGGCTCATTTGTTTCTTCCATTTGGGCTTTGATGCACCTCAATTAGATGACCACTTGTTTATCTTCAAGCCCTTAAGACCCCAGATGCTATATATTTTGATAGCCGGGCACCATTAGCTTTCTTCACCACATTTGCTTATGCACACGTTTGTCTTCAGTGGTTGTGTCAGGAAGGTGGGCCCCCACTCATATGGTTTTTAGCAGAATTTGTCTTTTTAATGCACTGATTTCATGCTCCCATTTGGTTGATGCTATTCTTTTGTCCTTCTCAGGTGTTATTAATCTCCGAATTTTTGGTATTTATCTTCTGGATTTCTAATTCCTGATATTGTATAGATTTTAATTCTCCACTGACTTTCTCATTTCACTCTTTTGTTGAAGCCCATTAAGACTCAGCCTTGAAATGGCTGAGAAGTCTCATGACCTAAGTGTTTGCTGATTTCTTCTGTGACTTTACGCTTTGAACAGACTGTCAAGGACAAGAAAACAAGCAAGGTCTAGGAAAAACAGGTTGTTTAATTTTCTCAAGGATGTCTGGCTTGGCAGAAGATAGAGTTGCTATGTGTATCAAATGTGCTTGCTTAGCAATGAGATAATTAACCCCAGGTTGTTTCTGCATGGATATAAGGAGTGTGTAGAATAAACTCCGGTGCTTCAGTCCATCAGACTGCTGCCCTCCTGATACTTTCTGTCTCTCTTTTTTTCCTTCATCCTCGCTCCCCCTTTCAGGACTCTTCGACTCGTCGGCTGGCTCCGACACTCTGTCATATTTTTCCTGACCTTTTCTTGGGAATTCCGCTTGTTGTTCATGCTGTTCTTGAGTTCTTGGAGGCCCTTTTTTCCCCTTGCTGTTTTTTATCAGGTACTTCTATTACCTGTTCTTCCTTAAGGATATTTCCTGGTTCTTTACTGTGATCACTGATGTTAGCTCATTTGTCTCATTTATTTGATTTGATATTATCAGTTGTATCTAATAATTTTGGAGTTACTGTATTCCTTTGTTGATTAGGCATTAATTTGTTTCACACTGATTTTTTTTTTGTTTTCTTCAGTTTGATCTACTTGAACAGGCTTACTTCTTTAAATGGAAGCACTAGGCCACTCCCCTTCTGTCTCCCAGGGGGCCTGTGTACAGATTTTTACTTGCTGGTTGTTAAGAGCAGCCACAGGCACTGTTTGCCATTAACCCAGTGGTGCTGGAATGCAAGATAGCACTTGACTGGTGGGTAGGGTGGTATGTGGCACATGTGGCATATACATAGCTCACTATTGAGGTAGCAACATCCTCCTCTTGTCAGGTACACAACAGTTATGAAAAAAGAAAGAAGGAGTGATGAGGAAAAATGAGCAAAATTAACGAAGGAGAAAATGGATATATTAAATCAATATAAAGAAAAATTAAAAGGAAAAAAGAATTAAAAGAAACATGTACATATGTATGAATAGACACACTCATACCCACTCACATGCAAACACAAAGATCATGCTGTCATCCTGTCTGTCACATAATCCATGAGAGTGCATGTCTACAAGTAGGGCCTAGCAAATGGTATGCCTTTGTATACACCTCTGACATAGAGGAGACATGGACAGGAAAAAAATATCAACAAAAAATTCTGTAACAAGCAAAATGGTTAATCAAATATGATGAATATAGTAGAATGTTTCCAGGTATACAAAAATTAGTAGAATGTGTAGAAAGCAGATCAGCCATATAGAAATGATAAAGGGAGTCCTTTGGACAGAGAACCAACATCTGGCAACAACTGGAGGTTAGAAAACATGATGACTTCACCCAGAAACCAACCAAGGACAGTTTTCATAAAGAAAATGAGCTTGCAAGACTCAAAGCAAAGAATGTGTGGAGTCAATCTGTAAATGACAAATGTTATAAAGTAAAAGGAGACAATAAATGGTTTAGTTACAGAAATTCCAAATGAGGAGGAAGTCAGGGTGACATCAAGATAGAACAAACTATTTTAAAACTAGGAAGATGACAACAAAGAACAAGGTAACCACACAAAAGATAAGTCTTCTAATCAAAGTTGGATCTAAAATCAACATTCAATGGAGCAGCAGTCTAGAATACAAATGGCATATTGCACTGGGCAAAATCTATTGCACGAGAGCTCTTGAAAGCATATGACAAAATAATAATTTATAAATTATCAAGGGCTCATGAAGGAGGGGGAGCGGGGAGGCAGGGGGAAAAAAGAGGATCTGATGCCAAGGGCTTAAGTGGAGAGCAAATGTTTTGAAAATGATGAGGGCAGTGAATGCACAGATGTGCTTTACACAATTGATGTATGTATGGATTGTGATAAGAGTTGTATGAGCCCCTTATAAAATGTTTTTTTAAAGCAAATACATCACTTTAAGGACTAAGGTACACCTGACTTGAGCCATGGGGTTTTTCAATTGCATCCTATGCATGTAAGAACTGGACAATAAGTAAGGAAGACCTGAGGAAAATGGACACAGTTGGATTCTGGTGGTGAAGAATAGTCTTGAAAATACCATGGACCTCCAGAAGAACAAACAAGTCTGTCTTTGAGGAGGTATAACCAGAATGCTCCTTAGAAGCGAGAGTGTAAGGCTTGCTCTCATACATTTCAGAGGCTTATCAAGAGAGATGAGTCCCTGGAAAGGAACATCATGCATGGGACATCATGCATTGACAAAGACCCTTAAAGAGACAGACTGACACTTGACGATGGTAATAAGTTCAAGCATAACAATTGTGAGTATGGTGCAGGACCAGCCCATGTTCAATGGTACGTAGGATCACTATCAGCCAAAACCGACTGGATAACACCTAACAGCAAAAGCAACCAAAGTAGGAAAGAAGAAATTCATAAAGACTACATAAACACAAAATCAACAGCAACAAAAGGAATGGAAAGAGAATCTGGAAACACAATTTATTCTGCACAGGAGTATATGTGGAACAAAGGAACCATAACCACCTCATCTAAAATTACAAATGAATGACAATAATAAATCATTACTTATTATTAGTTACACTGAATGAAAATGGAGTAGGTGCCCCAATAAAAAGAAAGAGTGGCCGAATGAATAAAACAGATCCATCAATATTCTGCCTAGAGGAGACTCAGTGAAGACACAAATATAAAACTAAATTGAAAAGGAAAGAGTAAAAGTATTGTCTGGCTAATGGCAAGGCAAAAATAGCAAGGGTGGTAATATTAATTTCTGATAAGACATACTTCAGAACAAAAACAACAAGGCAGAGGAATTATCCAATGATAACAGGGTGAATTGAACAGAAAAAACATAACTATATTTTATATCTACACACCCACATGACCATATTTTATATCTACACACCCACATAACCATATTTTATATCTACACACCCACATGACAATATTTTATACCTACATGCCCAGTGAATGAATGCAAAAACACATCAAAGGAAACACTAATAGGAGTGGAAATAGACAACTCTACAGTAATATTAGGAAACATCATCATACCACTTTGGATGAAGAACAGAACTAAAAAGAAACAAGATACAGAAGATCTCAGTCAGCTTGACTATCAAACCTCCTGACCTGAGAGACATACATGGAACATTCCACCCTTCAAAATAGGCAATACACATGAATCGTTATCCAGAACAGACTACATGTTTGGTAACAAAGTAATTTTCAATACATTACAAAACATATTTTCAGATAACAGCAGAAGATCAGGAAAGAAAATAATACATGCAGAATTAGTAACACTTTGCAAAATGTGTTAGGCTGTGTCTCTAGAGAAGTAAAACCAGCAACACATCTATGTATTTGTATGTAGAAAAAGATTGATATCAAGAAATGGCTTTCCCGGTTGTAGAAATAGGTAAGTCCAATCTGGTTCAAGTCAGGACTCATTGAAGCTGGCAAATGGGAAGCAGGATGGGAAAACAGACAGTGAGGGGCATGAGCTGGTGCATACAAAGGTCCAGAGTTAGATGAAAGACTCAAACGCCATGGCAGGAGACGAAACAAGAGTTTGAAGAACATTATAAATCATCTCCATGGGGTCTAAGCTAATTCTATTGATAGTATTGTTCATTTAGCTAAAGATATAGAATTTAAAATATTGTTGAGAAATTGTACATTGGCAGGCTTTTCAGACCACAATGCATGATTTGTTGACTTGTGCAGACTAGCAGTTAAAGTGACTGGACACTATTTACACAAACAATGAGAGTTATTTTCACTATCACTCATTCACAAAGGCAATAGCACACCTGCTAGCCCAGCAGTTCTAAATCTATGGGTTGCAATCCCTTTGTGGTTGAATGACCCTTTCACTGGGGCTACCTAAGACCATTGGAAAACACCTATTTCTGATGGTCTTAGGAACTGAGACACCACTCCTCTATCCATCTCTAGGCGGGTCTGCCCACAGGCAGATATGCCAATTATGAGTACCCGGTGTGATGACATCATCTCACCAAACCCATAACATACACTCCGTACAAATACAGGAGTATGTGACAGGGTTGGTGCCATAATGTACTTATGCAAACTAGTCATACATATGTAGAGAGCAGCTACTGTATAGAAAGCAGCTACTGTGTAGAAAGCAGCTGTTGTGTTGAAAGCAGCTACTCTGTTAAAAGTAGCTACTGTGTTGGAAGCAGCAGTATTGGAGGTAAAACAACACTTCATGAATTATAATTACTGGGTAAATGTAAAATCATGTACTGTAAAATCAAAGTTACTGAAAAATATATAGAGAGATATAGATGATATAGGTATAGATACAGATATAGATACAGATGATAGATGGAGATAGATATATCTGGATAATGGGAATTTACTATGGATTCTGATCAGTCTTTTTTTATTCAGCTGTAGTTGATGTGAATACTACCCCCTTGTGATAGTAATAGCTGTGTAAAAAACACACAGAGAATTGTAAATATAGGAAAATTTAATGAATTGTATTGACTGAACTATGCCATGTATCATCTTTTATATTATTAAAGCTATTGTTACATATTATTTTCATTGGCGATCCATCCCATGACAATTAATTGTGTAGAGAAGAACATTAAGAAAATATAGTAAGGATTTTTTACAGTATGGTTTTATCTCAATAATTATAGCAGGAATTGAGAAACCACAATGTGTTATTTGCTGTGAGGTTCTATCAGCTGAATTTATGAAGCCAAACTAATATAAAACACCATTTTGATAGGAAGTATCTGAGTTTTGACAGAAAGGATACCAACTATTTTAGAAGCAAAGCTGATGGACTCAAGAAAGCCAGACTTGACACTGGTAGCAAGTACCACAAACAAAACATAACAGTCATTGAAGCTTCATATTTGGTGGTACTCAGAATCACCAAAGTTATGAAACCTCACACCATTGCTGAGGATTTACTGTTGCCAGTGGTGAAAGACATTATTCGAGTTATGATCAGAGATGAATCAGTTATGAAATTGAGTGCAATTTCCTTATCTAACAACACTGTCCACAGAAGAATAGATGACATGTCTCCTGATATTCTTGATCAGGTACTCCAGGAAATTAAATCTGCTCCACTTCCAATATTTACCATCTAACTTGATTAATCTACAGACTGCAAACTGTTCACAGTTACTTGGTTTATGTGAGGTATATTAATAGTGCCAACTTTAAATGAGTTTCTTTTAGCAAACCTCTTGAAACGACAATTACTACCCGTGATGGATTTGACACAGTTGGTTCATTTCCGAAAGAGCATAAGATCTCTTGGGAGAAGGTTTGTGGTGTTTGCACAGGTGGTGCGCCAGCTATGCTAGGATGACAATCTGGATTTCAATGTTTGGTCCTGAATGAGTCACCAAAGTCATCGGAACTCACTGTATGATTCATCAGCAAATATTAGCAATGAAAACGCTGCCACAAGCCTTTTAAGAAGTAATGAAAAGCGTCTTAAGTTCTGACAATTTTTAAATGGCAAGCACTTTAAACAGTCTACTGTTTTTGCAACTGTACAATGAGTTGGATGCACCAAATAGTGCTCTGCTATTTCACACTGAAGTGAGATGGTTGTCGAGAGGGAGTTTTAAAACATGTTTTTGAGCTACGTGATGAATTCAAATGTTTTATCATCAGAAAGCAAGACCACAGTTCAAAGCACTTTTCAGCGATAAAAATGAACTGCAGAAAATAGCTTACTTGGTTGACGACTTTGCCATCTTGAATGAGGTAAATTGATCACTGCAAGGACCAAATGCAACATGCTTTGATTTGCCTGAAAAGATCTGATGATTCCAAAGGAAACTTCAGCTTTGCCAAAAAAAAACAAAAAGAGGATGAAAATAAAATGTACATGTTGCCTACCTTATCTGCTTTCTTTGATGAACATGACATAAAAAAGGATTATGATGCTAATTTCTGTGAAAGAACACTTGCACATGCTTGCAGATGAAATTTCATCAGACTTTCCAAATCTACCTGACACCCCATTTGTACTTTCCAGATGCCCATTCACAGTCAAAGTTGAAGATGTTCCTGAGATAGAACAAAAGGAGTTCATTGGACTAGTTAACAGTGAGTCAGCGAAAACAGACTTCTCTCCAATGCCAGTGACAAAATTCTGGATCAAGTGTTTGCAGTCAAATCCTGTTCTGTCTGAGGCTTCC
Source organism: Tenrec ecaudatus (assembly GCF_050624435.1). Lineage (NCBI taxonomy): Eukaryota > Metazoa > Chordata > Mammalia > Afrosoricida > Tenrecidae > Tenrec > Tenrec ecaudatus. Next base: position 74,863,180 of record NC_134534.1, on the reverse strand, counting down.
ATTTCCAACAACATATCTTTGGGAAACAGGGTTTTCCAGCTTGCTGGTAATCAAGTCTAAATACAGATGATCTTCATTGTGCTCTTGCAAAGACTTCCCGAGAATTTCTGATCTAGTGGTGACAAAGCAGCGATCTCATCCTTCGCATTGACATTGGCTTTTTATGCATACTGTCATAAAATGTAGCAATGTAGTTTACTGTTGTTATATTAAGACTTTTACCCATGCTACACCATGCTTCAAAACAAAATTTCATTTATTTGTGATTAGAAATAAATATTTCACAATATATAATTGCATATTGTTTTGTGATTAATCACTATGCTTTAATTATGTTCAATTGGTAACAATGAAAATACGTCCTACATATTAGACATTTACATTATGATTCATAAGTGTAGCAAAATTACAGTTATGAAGTAGCAACAAAAATAATTTTATGATTGGGGGTCACCACAACCCGAGGAACTGTATTAAAGGGTCACGGCCTTAGGAAAGATGAGAACCACTGTGCTAGACTAATGTTGCAAAAAAGAAAAATCGAGCTCCGGGGCATTAAAATATTTATTATTAAAGAATAAATATATGGTCGTCTTGGGCCGCCATTCCCTAGGCACCCTGACAGCAAGAGATCCAAAGCAAAGTCCCACAACCACCAATCCCATAACCTTGGGACAGTGGTCATCTGCTTCTTCTCACACCAGGGCCTTCATCCTTAAAGGTAAGTTCAAGGGAGTATGTCCATTCCTTAAATCTGCTACAGGTGAGCTGGAAGTAAAGCCCACGAAGGTTGTTGTATGCCTCAAAGAGACTGCAAATCTTCATGGAAGTATAAACCCTTATTGTTTCCCCTTCAGAGAGGCCGATTTCACACTGCTGCTGACCTTGAGGTTATGGGCTCCTTCTCAGGTGTTTCTAATCTGTGTTCTCTCTTGGTCAGGTTTAGAATCACTTCTCTATCCTTTCTTCTGAAACTCAGGGTCTCAGGACTACCAGGTGTGAGTGCTCCATTTGGCCTCTCTGTCTTTGGTAGAGGTTCTGAGTAGCTTATATGCCCAGTCCACCATCTTTACAGAAGCCACCGTAGGTGTGGTTTTTGTTGTATTTCTTCTAATATTATTTCAGGGCAATTCTCTTCTCTGCTTCTAGGATTCCAGTTAAACTTCCTTACCAAGTATCATATATATCTTTTGCTGTTTACTATATTTTTAAATCTATTTTTCTTTTTAATTAACTGAATCATAGTTTATTAACACTGTTCTGCTCTGTTTATCTAATTTAACTCATAAAATATGTTGTGTTTTCAATTTACACGGAAAATTAGGTACTGATGTAACAATTTGTACATAATTTATCCAGTGACATTGATTACATTATTCAGAGTGTGTCAGCTTATTATTTCTCCTCTAGACATTCTCTTTCAATAATCTAGTTTTCTTTCTCCCTTGCTTTCTTACTTTTGTTTTGAAGTAACTTTTGACTATTCGGCCTTATATGGATGGTTTTTAAAAGGTGCTTAGTACTTACAGATGTCATTATTTATTTTATAAGCCAGTATATTATTTATTTAAAAGATGACCTCATGGAATAGATTTTGGTTCGCCGTGTAAAGAACATTCCAGGATGATAGTCTCTGGAAGTCTCCCATTTCAATTAGTCCAAAAAAAAAACAAACAAACTCACTGCCATCAAGTCCATGCCAACTCATAGGTCCAGTAGTGATGAAGTAAGGTTTTGAGCTCTGTTCCCATTTACTCCCATTTTATACTGGTCCATTAATTGTGTTACTAATCACAGTGGTTGGTGTTGGAAGCTGGGCACCATCTTGTTCTTTGGATGTCAGGGTGGGTGAGGTTGTGGACAGGGTAGGTGATGTTGAGGTCTTTGGAATCATTGGCTCTCTGAGTAATGTGTTCTCTGCTTTCCTTCTTTCCTTCCCCAGACGCCACTCACCAAACTAGGGTGTAGAACATTAACTCTATGCACAACAGTATTCCAATTGAGCAATTGTCTCTGAGACTATGATCGTAAGTCTTCAGACCCTGTGAATCAATTCTGTGAGGTACTTGCTAAAGGGTAAGGTGAACTTACATTTTAATCCTAGGGTTCAGGTTCAACTTTTTAATACACTTGACATCTCTCCTGCAACCCACTATCTTCTCTGAACATTTTCTTGATCATATTAATTATAGTTATATTAAAGTTCCTTCATTATAACACCAGTGGCTGAATAATTTATGAAACCCATATTAAATTATACAGATTATATGTGAAAGTGTACAGGGCTCAGAATGATAGTCTCTGCCTTCAGAGAAGGGCAAATCTTCATTGCCAGGTTTACTGATGCCATCAGCATTAGTTGCTGTGGCTGGTCTACTTCAGCTTTGCCTTTAGTCTACGGCACGGCTCTTTGGGGATCCCAGGTGAAGGCTGCTTTGGTTGCCGGAGCCAAATCTCCTTGTAGGACCTGAGCTTCAATGTCTGTGTTTGCAGCACTATGTAGCTACTAAAATACATGCTGGACAATTTAGTTTCAGTCGCTCCTTTTGCCTGGTTTCTTAAAGTCTCTCTCTACATAGTTCAAAAGGAAATTTTTTGTGTGATTTTTAAAATTTTAAATTAAAAAAAATTTATTGTGATTTGGGTGACCATTTAGAGTAAGTCCATTTCCATTCAGCAATTCATATGCCTTTTGTTTCAGATCATTAATTCCAATTCCCACAATGTAATAAAACTCATTCCACTTTCTATTTATGTTTCCCAATTCCATATCTCTTTCTTTCTTAATCCTTTCTCCTTTCTGATCTTTGTCCTTGAGCAAATCTTGACCCTTAGAACTAAATGGTGGATTTTGCTAAGTAGTGAGTGAATGTCACCCTAATGTTACTGGTCACCTGATGTTATTGGTTTTGTTTTTGTTTGCTGTTGTTGTTTCAATGACTTTATTGGCACATAATTTACATATCATAGAATTGAATAGTTCAATAATTGTCTTAGTCCAGGTAGACTAGAGAAACTAATTCATAGACACTCATATGTGTATAAGAATTTTAAATAAAGAGTAATTGTACATTAAGAAAACATCCCAGCCCAGTGCAGATCAAGTCCATATGTCCAATATTAGTCCATATGTCTTATACCAGTCTATAAAGTCCTCTTCACACTCACGAAACCCAGGCAATGATGCTGAATGCAGGACAATCACAGCCAGTGGGTGGAGAGTCTTGGGGATCCAGAGGTGGTATAAAGCATCTCAGCACTGGCAAGGATCTCCATGTGGCTTTTGCAGTTCCGAGGCTCAGGCTGACATTGGCCTGTCTACACATGACCTGTCAACAATAATGTCTCACAGGGACTGAGCGTGCGTCCCACCTCCATCAAGATACTTATTTCTTTAGCACCTCCAAATGAGGTCATCAATTTCTGACCTGATTGACAGGCTGAACTCCACCCCTTTACTCGTAAATCTGAAATTGACAGCAGATTTATGTAACTACCACAATCATTCAAACATATCAAGGGGGGGGGGGTTATCTCCTTGAACTCATTTCTCTGTTGATGTCTCAGGACTTTCCATCCTATCCCCTCTGACTTACAGTGTGGAATTCGCATCTGTGCTGTTCAGCCTGATGGGACTGCTGCCTTCTGGTGGAACAAGAATGGGAAGGTGGTAGATGCTTTCTGATCAAAATAACCACCGTGGCGATTGTCTCAATCATTTATAATAGTCATTCCTATGCCTATTAGTTTATATACTTCCAATACTTGCATTATTTATCTTATCCCGCTTTTACAGTTATTTTCAATGACATTCTAGATCAATAAAGTGAGTCTTGATGAAGCTTCAGGTAAGTGTTGGATTGGTAACTGAAATGCTGCCAACCTAAACCCACTAGCCACTACATGAAGCTGTCTGTGCTATAAAGATTGGATGACCTTGGAAACCCTATATAAGGTCACTATGAGTTGAAAAGACTCAATAAGGTCACTATAAGCTGGAATAGAGTCAATGGCAGAGACGTTCTGGATAAGATATTCCGTGTCTGGAAGGAAATGTCTCAAAGCAGAAGCACATGGAAACAGAAGAGGAGATTTGGGGGTGGGAGAGACTGGAAACAAATTGTTGGCTGGCAAGGAGTCTTCTCAGATGATAGCAAATGTTTCCAATGCTATGGGATCCTAATAGACATATGATGTAAAAAAAAAAAAAAACAACCTTCAACTGAAGCCCATGGGTGATACATACAGGGTGAAGGGCGTCCCTGGAGAGAATCAGGAAGTCGTTAGGAGGAGGAAGAAAAGCATCAGTGTTTGCACTCTGCAGCCTCTCAAGTTAAATCTCACCTAGTTACAACCGATAGAAGCTATGCTTTCCCGAGGTTTAGCAAAAACGCTAAATTATTAAAAGGATATTAAGATGTGATAGCATGGACTGGAAACTTGAATAATGAGAGGCCCAAGCACTGTGTGTGTGTGTGTGTGAGATGCACACATATATTCCATCGTTTATTTCTTACATATCCATATCTTTACTTCCAAGTGACTCTGAGACAATATGCAGAGTAGTTCTAAGTCAGAATTATAAAATTTTTGTTCAAAGATTCTCAGTGATCCTCTTCTATCTGGTTTATCCCCTCAGACAGCCAGTTTGGGCCAATTTATCACAGGGTAGGGAAGACACCTGCTGAGAGAAGGCCAGTGAGGAATGGAAAATGCATTGAAACATGTCAAATTTGGGGGTCCCAGAAAAATCCTCTCTGTGTATCTCTATATTTCTAAAAAGGATGGTTTAAAAGATAAGGTGAGGTATTCATATTGCTTAAAATGATTTTCATATACTAGAAGCAGAGCTATGTCAGGTAAATTCAAGGATATGTTGTGTGGCAGCTTGCCCAAACAGGACTAAGTCAAACTATTTCAAAAAGAAATAAAAAGCATTTTTATAAAATAAGATTCAATTAATAGATTTCAAAAATCCTGTGAGTGATGACAAGCAGTAAAATCAAACAGGGTTATGAATGTTTGCAATCTTTTTTTTTTCTCTTTCCTGAATGAAAGGTTTAGAATGTACTCAGATCTTGGTGGAATCAAATAATTGCCTCCTTTTCTAATAAGAAATTTTGGTATTTTTCATTAAAAAATAACCTTTGTAAGCAAACACTTAAGTGAATAATCCATGAATTTTTTAATATTCTTATCTTAATCTCAGCATTGGTAATGTTTGCTACAAAAAACTTTTCATAACTTAAAACCTCATGTCAAGTGAATTATTTTAATCTACTTTTCTTCTCTTGGCACAATTTTGCAGACATATTTAGTGCAATGAGAAATAGTGCCCATTCCCATCGCTAATTTTTGATGTTCAGTATCTCATAGAGACATTGCATCCTTGGAAATCTAAGATTTGTTTACAGATGTGCCAATTATTTAAAGTATAATCTATAAAAAGTGTTTAAAAATTGAATGGAGATAAAGCCTCCATGTGATGTGAAATAATTTTAATTTTGAATATAATCCATGTAATGTTATTCTAATAAGCATTTTTGGATACCATTAAAAAGGAGAGAATGTTTTTCTTTCTTCTCTTCTTTCCCAGACCCTCTTGCTGGAAGGCAGTGATGCTTTTAACCTTAATCTTAATTTTAACAGCTCTTTTTGAAGAATCAAATGTATCCAGATTTTTATAAATTTATTTAAGAAATGCTTTCTAGGGATTATCTTCTCCAACAAATATGCAGATGCTTTGCATATATCATTTAATCCTTTACCTAAGCCTATGAAATTGAACTGTATATACAAGAAGTGAAGTCACTAGAGGTTGAAATGGACTAGACAGCAGCTTTGCATGGTAGAGGAGGTTGGGAAACAATTTGCTGGATTAGTGGATTAGGTGGATTCATTATGCCTGTGAGCAAATGATTAGAGAAGTGGGATTATATGAAGAATGCTGCATCAGGATTGAAAGCAGACTGATTAACAATCTGTGATATGCAAATGATACAACATTGCTTGCTGAAAGTGAGGAAGACTTGAAGCACTTGTTGATAAAGATCGAGGATTGCAGAAATCAACAATAGAAACAGCAAAGTTCAGTGGGACATGTCATGATAATTGGAGAAAAGTTTGGATCTCCCCTTTCATGAGTCCAGTCAATGCCCACGGAAGCAGTAGCCAAGAGCTCAAACAAAGCATTGCAATGGGTGAGTCTGCCACACAGAGTTGAATTTCTTTAAATTATTGAAAGCCAGGGAGTTACTTTGCGGACTTGGGTGCCTCTAAGCCATGATATTTTCAATGGCCTCATATGGGTGTGAAAGTTTGACACTGAATAAGGAAAATCAAAGAGTACTCAGTGCATTTGAATTATGATACCAGAGAAAAATGTTAAAAGTACCATGAAATGCCATGATGTCAGGACAGACAAGCCCCTGAAGAAGGACCCCTGTTGGTACAGTAGAGGGACAGTGAAAAAGAGGAAGGTCCTCAAGGACATTTTGGCTAATACAATGGGCTCAGGCAGAGGAACAAACGGGAGGCTGGCGCAGGACCAGACAGTGTTTCCATGATATTGGGCATAGGGTCCCTTTGGGTCAGAACCAACTCGATGGAACCTAACAGCAACAATGGACTGTCAAAAGAACAAACCAATCTTGGAAGAAGTAAAGCCATAATGCTCCTGAGAGGCAAAGGTGGTGAGATTTCATCTTACATCCTTTGGACATGTCAGGAGAGACCAGGCTCGGAGGAGGGCACTGTGCTTGTCAAAGTGGAGGGGCAATGAAAGAGAGAAAGGCCCTTGACAAGTGGGATCGACACAGTGGTTGCCACAATGAGCAACAGCATAGGAACAGTGGTGCAGCTGACTCAGGACTGTACAGTGTTTCACTCTGTCGTACACAGGATTACTCTGAGTCAGAACCAACTCGATGGCACCTGAAAACAACAGCATTCTGCCTGGAGGAGAACATTGTGGACCTTCATGTTCATGTCATCAATGATTCCTTTAACAAGCATGTACTGAGTACCAGTCGGTACCAGGGGAAGGCTGACTGTCTCCAGGCACAGTGCCTACCCTCACAGGTTTGCCATGTATCATAAAATCCTTAGCCTCTCTGTTACAGATTTTCTACTTACCCTGGACTGTTTTGCAAGGGTACCTTCTGGAATGTCTGCTTCTATTCATAAGGAATGGATCAATCTCCTCATTGAGAAAAAGTCTAGCCTAAGAATCTGTGCAGCCTTTTACCAGACCCTTCTCCTGAAGACTATAGTAGTCATTAGCCAAAACTTAGGTTGCACGCGCTGTTATAAGTGTTTTATAAATACAATGGGGGTTTCAAAAAAGTGTGTGGGAAAATTTCACAGTCTTCCTTCTATTCTTTTCTTGAACTTCTGGAAGCCCTCTCTTGGACTAAAGGGTTCTACAAGTTAAAACTGGGGTCCTTTGAGGGATCATCTCCCCACTAGAATTAGTAACCTGTAACCATGGCAATACTTGCAAACCTAACTTTAGCTCTTTTCTCACAAGTCGTCAAAGATACCAAACTACCCAGGATTGTTTGGCCCTATATCTGGAAGAGAAACAAGTGTCTTCCTAGGGGCTTGGTCCTGAGTCCAACTCCAGCACAAGACTATAGGAGTCTCAAGGCAGAAGCAGGTATATGACATAGTTCATGTTAATTGTGCCAACCTGGCTGATAAACGCATGTGGGGTGAGTTAGTTTGTTATTGTGCCAACCTGGCCAATAAACACATGTGGGGTTCATTGGAGGGTGAAGGGATAAATGGCTCGGTGAGCCTCGCCTTTCTAGTTCTCGGGTCTCTTGTTTTCTGATGGTTGGATCAGGGTAGAGCTATATTAGCCAGTTCCCTGCTTCAGCTGGCAAGGCTCGCTTCCTATAAGACAACCCTGAGGAGAAGCCACATGGACCTACCCCAGTGCAGCTCTGGGTGCTGGAGCAGTCATGTGGAGACCCCTGCCAGTACTGAGATGCTTACACTTTCACTGACTTGGCTTTCCTCCTGCAATTGGCATCTTTGCGTCTGTTTTGTGAGATGGAGGAGGACTTTGTAGATTGATGTCGGACATATGGGTTTATGTTGGACTTGTGGGCTTGGGCAGCATTGGGTTGGGATGTTTTCTTGATGCGAACTTAACCTTTATATAAAACTCTCTCTTATACATGAGTTTCTGTGGATTTGTTTCTCTATAGTACCCAGACTAACACATGGGTTAATTGAAGGGCGGAGAGATAAATGGCTTGGTGAGCCTTGCCTTTCGAGTTCTCGAGTCTATTGCTTTGTGATGGTCAGATCAGGGTGCAGCTGCCTTAGCCAGTTCCCTGCTTCAGTGGCCAGGCTCACTTCCTGTAAGACATCCCCGAGGAGAAGCCACATGGACCTACCCCGATGCAGCCCTGGGTGCTGGAGCACCTGTGTGGAGACCCCTGCCAGGGCTAAGATTCTTACACTTTCACTAATTCGGCTTTCCTCCTGCAGTCGGCAACATCGTGTGTGTTTTGTGGGATGGAGGAGGACTTTAAGGATTGGTGTTGGGCATATAGGTTAATGTTGGACTTGTCGGTTTGGGCAGCACTGAATTGGGATTTTATCTTGATGTGCATTTATGCTTTATATGAAACTCTGTTACATATATGAGTTTCTGTGGATTTGTTTCTGTAATGTACCCAGACTACCACAGTATAATTTTAGCTTTTGCTGGTGACTTGAATTCCCCTCATCATCTGCATCCCTTGGAGTAGTCATTGATCGGCACTGGATTGCATTTGATGTTGATGCCCCTTAATGCATTGCAGGGCTTCTGGCAATTGTTTGGTCTATTACTTGCATTTCAGTGAAGTGGGCTTGCTGGTCACTGTGGTTAACAATTATGTCAACTTGATGCGCTTGTGTGAAGGTATGAGTGGAGTCCCATCTCTCAATTGGTACACAGTCTAATGAAGTCTTCCTGAGGATGTGGCATATATATATATATATGAAGTTGTGAAGGACTGGTCACTCTCTTGTCCCTCTTTGCCTTCCTGCTTGCTGGGTTTCTGCATTTAGCTCTGCATCTGGCAGCCCTGGTGGCCTCCCAAACCTGGAAGTTGTCAGTTCCCTGTCATGTTCCTGCCAAATTTGGAGCCGCAGAGCTCTGTGCAATAGTCATTTCTTTTAGAAGAATGAATCAGACACGTCCCAAGGAGCAGAAATTAACATCATCTCAAATGCCCAATGCCTGTAAGACGCTATTGTGTTCCCTTGGACTCCCACTGCTCCCTTGAATACATTCCCTCATGTCCCCGGGTTCTATAATTCCCTGCACTGTCCTACAGAAATGTACAACATTTTTAGAGACTGTCTCACATGGCGGTGGATGTTGTTCAGTTCCAAATGCGAAGGTCAGGCAGAAGTGAGCCAAATGCAGGGTCCAGAACCAGAAGCCAAAAATATCCAAAAGATAGAGCTAGTCTTCTACCATAGCTACCTGCAGGGCAATATTTCCCATAGCCATCTAAGTCCTTATTGGCATTTTGTGCCCCAAGGTGTAAGAGGGTGTTAGATGGATGTGTCTAGATTCAGTCCATATCTGCATGACTGCAGCACCTCCATGGCCACTCATCTCATGGAACCAAGTGTCCACCTCAAGGGTTCATACCAACATGCCCACCTGCTGATTCCAATCAGCTCCTGATCCAGTGTCTTCTGATGGGCATTGGCATGTCCTACTCTAGTGCACCCTTTAAATTCCCATAGGTCCTTGCCCTGCACAGGTGCTCTTTTCATAGTCCAATTTGCCATTTGCCATTTGCCTGGCCATATAGCCAGGCCATTGGCCAATGCACTCATATGAATCACTAAAAGTCCAAACATCTGGGTTTTCAGCCCAGATTGTCTGATTCTTCCATCATGGCTAGGAAAAATGACATCCAGTACAGCCTGTTGGGCTGCTCTGTTCTTGTCGCCCTCAATTAAGATCCCGCCATCTGCTGGTGTTCATAAAGTAGCTTTCTGCATCAGATGCTGTCCACGTGGCCTGGAACCAAGCATCCTTCTGAGGATCAGCAGAATGCTGGTGATAGGGCACTGCCCATGTGGCAGAATTTTTTCAGGTGGTTCCAGGGTAGGATCTATGGAAAAGGAGGTTACCTGAATACAGGGAGTATCATTCTCCTAGTAGCTTGTTTCTATATGAACCATTTCCATTCTATTATGCAAATCTTTGGGGCACCACCTTCCTTATTTGAGTGTTTCTCTGGCAACACTCACCATATTATGGGTATCTCAGGTCTCAGGATGAGTTGACGTCCATCTGTCATTGAGGCAATCTGAATCAATGCCCAGCTGTCGGGAAACATTGCCTTGTTCCCCTGGGAGGATTACTTGCATTTGCGTAAACCTTGGGTGCATAACAGTTTGCATGTCCCAGGAACTTGATGCCAATGCTGAGTGATAAGGAGATTCCTTGCTGGAGATTTTAAAAAGGTCCATCAGATCAAAGTGTACTTGCATATGATAATGTTTGTCAGTCATATGAGCATGTTTGCTAGTGAGAGAAGGCTTGTTAATTATGTATCATGAAAACATCTCTGCCAGAAGTTATTGTGTCCTAGTCTTGGCCCTGCAGTTGAACTTTTGCTCATTTCTTGATTTCAGCCCAGTGAGACAGATTCAGTTTTGTTTGTTTATTTCAGATCTCCAACACTGAAATCATAATATATGATTTTTTCAAAAAAGAAGATGAAATGGGCTGCAAATGAAGGCCAATGTGATTGTGTGACTCTTTTTTTGTCACAATAAGACCTTTTATTTGTCAACATTAAGTCTGAATTTTAAACAGATTCTTGAACTGGTGGCTCATAGCCATCAGCTCATTCCATGTTTGCACCTGTCTCATTGCCAGTAGTTTTTCCAGAACTTCCACCTTCACCATGAAGCTCCATGAGTTTTCCCAATTCAAACTTGGGTTTCTTCAGCATCTTTACTTTTCTGACAAACACATCATGGAGCGGATAGATAGACTGGCAATCCTTTTCTCTGTCTTTCCCAGTGCTGTCTGGAATAAATTTATTGAGCACTTCTTTCAAGTCATTTGTCTGCACCTCTCGGGGCCTGATTGCCCTAATTGTCTTTCAGATTTGGCAGACCTGCTGGTGCTGAGCACAAGAGGTCTTTTGAACCTGATTATTGCAATTTTTGGTAAAACCCAAACAGGACAGACACAGCGGACACCCATCAGCAGTCTTGACATCAACATGAACTTCAGTCGCAGTCTGTCATTTTTTAACCGTGGAGCACACCTTGTCCTGTGTAAGATCCACGCCAGGGAAGTCGGTTAGGCAGTATTTGCCCTGAAGATTTTCAGTAATTAACTTAAATTTTCTAAAGGCAACCTCATTGTTTTGCAGAGTAGCAAGGCTCACTTCAAAAATTCAAACCTCAAGGCCATCAGATGCAATTTTGGTCACTTGAGTCCTGGTGACTAGTGTTTTCCCAATATTTCTTATATTGAACTTGGCTGGTGCTTTCACATCATACCAATCTTTCTTTTCTTTTTTAAATTTAATTCATTTCTTTCTTTGTTTAAGGTTGGCTTTTCTTTATTTTATTTTTTATATTTTTAAAAATTGTTTTATTAGGGGCTCATGCAACTTTTATCACAGTCCATACATACATCAATTGTGTAAATTACATTTGTACTTTCATTGCCCTCATCATTCTCAAAACATTTGCTCTCTACTTAAGCATCAGGTCCTCATTTTACTTCTCCCTCCACACTCCCCCTTCCCTCAAGAAACCTTGATAATTTATAAATTATTATTTTGTCATATCTTGCCCTGCCCGATGTCTCCCTTCACCCACCTTTCTGTTGTCTGTCCCCCAGGGAGGAGGTCACATGCAGATCCTTGTCATCGGCTCGCCCTTTACAACCCACCCTCCCTCTACCCTCCCAGTATCGCCACTCACACCACTGGCCCTGAAGGGATCATCCACCCTGGATTCCCTGTGTTTCCAGTTCCTATCTGTAACCATGTACATCCTCTGGTCTAGCCAGACTTGCAAGGTAGAATTGGGATCATGATAGTGGGGAGGGGATGGGGAGGAAGCATTTAGGAACTAGAGGAAAGTTGTATTTATCTTCATTGCTACAACACACGCTGAATGGCTCATCTCCTCCCCGAATCTGTCTGTCAGAGAGTGTCCAGTGGCCTACAAATGGGCTTTGGGATTCCACTCCACACTCCCACTTCATTCACTATATTAAGATTTTTTGTTCTGATGATACCTGATACCTGATCCCTTAGACACCTCGTGATCACACCAGCTGGTGTGCTTCTTCCATGTAGTCTCTGTTGCTTTTGAGCTATATGGCTGCTTGTTTACCTTCAAGCCTTTAAAACCCCAGAAGCTATCTCTTTTGGTAGCCAGGCACCATCAGCTTTTTTCACTATGTTTGCTTATTCACCCACTTTGTCTTTAGAGTTTGTGTCAGGAAGGTGAGCATCATAGAATGCCAATTTAATAGAAGAAGGTATTCTTGCATTGAGGGAGTACTTGAGTGGAGGCCCAATGTCCTTCTGCTACCTTAATACTAATCCTATAAATATATGCACATAGAATTATTTACATTTGTACATGTCTTCATCTAGACCTCTATAAATGCCTTTTGCCTCCCAGCTCTTCCTCTATTTCCTTTGACTTTTCTCCTGTCCCACTCTCATGCTCAGTCCCCACCAGGGTTTCAGCAATTCCTCTTGGTTACATTGCCCATGATCATGCCCTACCAGGCCTCCCACACACTCAACATCTATTTGGGTCACTTATTGTTCCCTTGTCCCTGCATTTGTTAACACAATACCATTCCCCCTACCTCCCCCTCTCCCATGTCCCCCCTGAACTGTCAGTCCCATTGTTTTCTCCTCCAGATTGTTCATGCAGCCTATCTTATTTAGACAGACCTGAGGAGATAATAACATGCACAAAAACAAGACACAGCAAAACCAAGCAACAATATACATCAAAACAACAACCACCACAAACCAATGACAAAAAAGAAAACACAACAAGAAAAGTTTATAGTTAGTTCAAGGATTGTTTGTTGGCCTTTAGGAGTGTTTTCCAGTCCAGTCGATTGGGGCATCACACCCTGGCCCCAAAGTCCACCATCAGCATTCACTGGGTACCTCGCCGCTCTGTTCCTTTGCTGTTCTGTTGCACCCCCTTAGTAATTTACCTCGGTGTGGCGGGATCCGATTGGGTGCTATTCCCACACTGTATCTCTGTTGTTGTCCCCTGTAGGGCTATGAGTCAGTGAGGGGCATCATGTGTCATAGTGGGACTGGCCATGTGGTCCTCTCTATCAATGGCTGCTCTAATTGGGAACATCGTCCTCACTGTCTGGTGGGCCATGCTGTGTTCCACTCTCTCCTCCCCCTTCATCTGCTCCTGTGTGCTCTGATCAGATATGTCCCTCTCCCGGAAATGCAGATTCAATGCTGTCCTTTGAAATAATTCTTCATGAGATAGGGGCAGGTGTCCACTTAGCAGTTGGGATTGGGGCCAACCCCCAAGACCTCTCCAGTGGTTCCCTTCTCCATACCGGCATGTTGCGTTCACATCTTGGAGCACAGGGTTGAGGTCTGGTCACTCTTTCCCTGTAGAGATATAAATTATACCCTGCCCTTGGGTGGGTTAGTGCCCTGAGGCCCCGCTAACCATTTCTTTTTTATTAATTTTTTCCCTTTGCCCATCTCATTTTTAGTTGTCTACCATGTGTATCCCTGTATTGGTCAGGTGCCTGCCATATTACCTGTTCCTCACCCCAGGAAGGTTTGTATTCAGTACCTTTTACTCTATGCCCCTTTTGCATTTTTTTAAAATAAGCTTACCTCAGTGGACTCATGTTGTACTTGTCCTTTTGTGCTTGGCTTACTTCACTTAGCATGATTTTCTCCAATACTTCCCATGCAGTGATGTGCTTCATACATTCATCACTGTTTTTTAGTGATGTGTGGTACTCCATTGTATGTATATACCAACAGCTTTTTAATCCAATCGTCAATTGATGGAAATTTGGGTTGTTTCCAACTCCTTGTAATTTTGAACTGTGCCATGAGGAACATAGGAGCTCAGATGTCTATCCTTGGTTTGATTCTTGCCTCTTCTGGGTATATGCCCAGTTGATTGCTGGATCGTATGGTTACTCGCTTTCCATCTGTTTTAGATATCACCAGATCGATTTCAACAGTGCCTGTATATACTTACAAGTCTACCAGCAGTGGATGAGAGTTTCTGTCTCCCCACAGCCCCTCCAACACTTGTTGCTTTATGATTTTTTTAATTGGACTACCTTTGAGGGTGTTAGGCGGGACCACATTGTTGTTTTAATTTGTCTTTCTCAAATGGCTAAAGATTGGGAACATTTTCTCATATGTTTGTTGGCCATTTGGATTTCTGCCACTGTAAGACTTCTGTTGAGGTCCTTTGACCACCTTCTTAGAGAGCAATTAGGTTTTTTTTCTTTTTAGAATCTAGCAGAGTATTATAGATTTTAGTAATAAGGCCTTTGTTTCCTGTGACTTTACTAAAGACGTTTACCCAGTCAGTGGATTCTCTTATTACTCTCTCGGTGAATTATTTTGATGTACACAGGTGTTTTATCTTCAGTATATCTCATTTGTCAAGTTGTACCTCCTCTGTATTTGTGTCCTTCCCTCTTTCTGATAGCCTATGTATTCCTTGTGCCAAAGTTCTCAAGTTGGTCCCAATTCCCACATGGATGGCCCTAATAGTTTGGAGTTTAACTTCCAGGTCTGTCAACCACCTTGAGTTTATTCTTGTGCATGGAGTAAGATAAGGGTCTTGCTTCATTTTTCTGCAGGTAAATATCCCTTTTTTTTTCCAGCACCACTTGTTAAAGAGGGCATCTGATTCCCATTGGATATTTTTTGAGCCCTTATCAAAGATCAGTTGTCTGTATTCTTGCTATTGAAATTTGTTCCCTCCTTTCTTTGATTAGGTTTGCCAGTGGTCTGTCGATTCTGTTTATCCTTTCAAAGAACAAACTTTAGCAGCATTTTTCCATAGTTTTCTTATTTTCCCTCTCCTGAATCTCAGTCCTGATTTTTATAATTTCTTTTCTTTTGCTATTAGTATGATTGTCCTGCTGACTCTGCTCTAGTTGTAAATTTTGTGCTAGCATATCAATCATGAGTCTCTCTTCCTTTCTCAGGTGTGCATGTATTGCTATGAAACTTCCTCTGATGACTGCCTTTGCTGTGTCCCATAAGTTTTGGTACGTCGGGTGCTTGTTCTCATTGGTTTCTAGAAATTTCCTAATTTCATCTATGATATGTGCTAGTGCGCATTCCTATTGCAGTAGAGAGTTAATCATCCTCTAATTGTTTATTTTTGGTTTCCTCGTGTTCCTTTTGTTGATGTCCAGCCTTATGGCGCAGTGGTCAGAGAGAGAGGTCTGTATAATATCAATGTGCTTAAATTTATGTAGATTCATTTGCCTTATGCCCCAGCATGTGGTCTATGAAAATGTGCCATGAGGAGTTGAAAAGAATGTGAAATTTTTTGTATTTGGATGAAAAGCTCTGTAAATATCTTTCAGGTCAAATTGTCTAATTGGAGTGTTTAGATCTCTAGCCTCCTTGTTTAGTTTCTTTTCCTGTGAACTATCTCAGAGAGTGGTGTATTGAAGTCACCCATTATTTGTGTTTTGGCTGTGATATCTTTTTTCATCTTTTGGAGTATTTGGTTGATGTATTCAGCAGGTTTCTCATTCAGGGAATATATGTTTACAATGCTTAGTGGTTCTTTGCCTGCCATTCTCTTGAGCATTATATATAGTATTATATATAGTGTTCCTCCTTATCTGTTTTTATGGTTTGCACTTCGAGGTCAATTTTATCCGAGATTATCATTGCAACTCCTGCTTTTTTTTGAGTTGTTATTTGCTTCATATACCTTTCTCCAGCCTTTGATCTCAGCCTATTTTTTTGTCTATAGCCTTGAGATATGTCTCCTGTAGGCAGTAGATTGATGGGCTGTGTTTTCTAAGCCAGTCTGCTAGTCTTAGTCTTTTAATGCCTGAGTTCAGGCCATTGATATTCAGGGTTATTATCTCCATCTGTGGACTCTGTGATGTCATCATAACTTTTGTGTTGGGTATTTTCCTACTTTCCTTTCTCAGTGTGTTGTTCATGTGTGTTTGCATGTACCATTCTTAACTTCTTTCCATCCTTAAGCCAATGCTATCTTGGAGTATGTTTTCTCTTTGTTGCCCTCTGGGCGAGGTTGTTCCATGTGGCGGTCTCTTATTTATCCTTGGTGGTGGTTGTTCTTCTGCCCATACTGGGTCGGCAAGGATCTTTGGTAGGTCTGGGTTTCTTCTAACGTATTCTTTGAGTTTTTATTGTCTGGGAAGACTCTTATTTTTCCATTTATTTTGATTATTTGGCTGGGTAGAGTATTCTTGGGTTTGCATTGTTTTCCTTCAATTTTTGGAATATGTTACTCAACTCTCTCCTCTTCTTCATAATGTCTGCTGATAGGTCTGAGCATATTCTTATCTGGGAATCTTTATATGTGATTTCTTGTTTTTCCCTAGATGCTTTCGTGATTTTCTTCTTTTCCTCAAAGTTGGATAGTTTAACTAATATGTACCTTGGTGACTTCTTCTTGGGATTCAGTCTAGCTGGTTTCTTTCAGCCGCCTGAATGGTAGCCTGGTTCATTCAAGAATTCTCTCACTATTGTTGCAGATGACTTCCTTGTTGTGTCTTCCTCTGATAAGCCAATACTTCTAATGTTCTGCTTCATAGCATTAGAATTAGCTCTTAAATTTTCTTCAACTTCTCTGATGATCTTATTAGATTTTTGTTCATGTTTTTTAATGTCGGGTTGGCTGTCTTCCAAGTCACTGATGTGGTTCTCTGCCTCCTGCAGTAGATTCTCGAGGTATGTGTTTCTGCTACTGGATTTTGTTATCTCCTCCTTCAGCTCCTGTATTTCCCTTTGCTGTATGGCCTATATCTCCTCTATCATTTCATCCTTTTCCTGTATTATTTCCCTCATATCCTGTATGACTCCAAGCAGCATTCTGAAAATTTCTTTCTTTGGCAGCTCAATGTCTTTTTCTTCTACGCATGTCATTATGTTTGGGACATCTTCTGCCATTGTCAATTGTTTTTCCTGGTTTTTTTTTTCTTTAAGGTTATTGGGACTGATGGCTCTTTGTGTTGCGTTGTTTTAAAAGAGCCAGGTGCCATTTTCCAGGATGTGGAAGAGCACTGGCTTTCTCTGGAAGACTTGTAGAAGTGCTTCTTCGAACTGCCAACAGATAACTTCACTATGGAATTAACCTACCACTTTATCCTCCTGTGGCTTCCCTCTCAGGGGAGTGCCCCAGAAGGCTGGTAGGTTGCCTGTTTTGGTGTTACGGGGGTTGGGCAGAAGTTCCTGTAGCACCTTGGACTTTTGATGAGTGTTGGCTGAGCTGCCTTAGCTACCCAGGCACACAGGCAGGAATTCCCCAGTAAGAAGTTGGGCAAGTATCCCCTGGTGGAGGTCATCAGGGCTTTCCCCAGCCTTGGGCTATCTACACAGGGTGGGGCTCACCTAGCTGGGTGTGGCACAGGCATAACTGCCCTAGACTAAGGGGAGTGGTATGGAGGTCAGCAGTGGAGTGTGAGAGAACAGAAAGGAGACAAAGAGGAGAAAATAAAATAAAAAGTAAGCTGAAGAGAGAGAAAGAAAAGCAACAATGTAGCTAAACCCCACTCCCTTCCCCTGGAGCTGCAAGGATCCAGTCCCTGTGCCCAGGCAGGCAGTGACAAACCATGGCTGTGTTGAGACCAAGCGCCCCCCCCCGCCCCCCGGACTCTAAATGGTCCTGGCTCCAGCAGAGACAGTGGCAGGGTCAAGCTCCAGCCGGCCTCCATTGAGGTAAGCTAAAAGCCTCCAGCCCCTCAAACACCATGGGCCTCTGCCTACTTATCTTTATGATGCTCCTCCTGCACTCCAGCAGTGTTAAATTTCCCTCTAAGCAGCTCTCCTAGGCTGAATTCTGCGGAGTCTCTCTGGTATGTGTCACTCCATCACCATCTTCTCATACCAATCAAGAGATTTTCATATATGTAATATCACTATTGCTCCTTATAACTTCAACAAATATCCCTTAATATGTAAAACTAAGTCAGATCATATTCCAAAATATACAATTAATCTAACATATCTTTCCAGTTTCTTTGTTTGAATCGGCATCATCAAAAAGGGTTCACTCCTTGCATTTGATTGTGTTTCTTGTGTCAATATAATTTATAACCATTTGCCTTCTTTAGTATATCTTTTCCTTTCTAAAGTGACAGGGTCAGTTATCTGATCCAGGCCTATTATTATTCATGCAGAAATCCACTGCCTTATTATGTCAGCTTTATTATTTGATAAAGCCATAGGAAACCCATTCAGGTGTGTCTGTGTGAGTCTTCATAATGGGGAGAGAGAGAAAGGAGGAGGAGAAAGACGAGGAGGAGGAGGAGGAGGAGGAGGTAGAGTAGGAAGGAAATGAAGTTTATAACCGATCCTGCAGATTCCATGCAACTGTGATGGAAACCTACAAATTATGAGGTGTCAAAGCTGTAAGCCTTCTGCAACACCCTAGTGGAGGGCTGTTGATGGTGGATAGGACAAGAATTAGTTGTAGTAGATGGTTTGTTTTTCCACAGCTCAGTACATATTAGTGTGTACTGAGTCTACCTTTAATTAACCCTTTCCTTTCAGGCATCAGATAATTTTCTCTCTGCAGCTTAATAAGCTTTTCATTGAATGCCTCCAAATCAACCTTAAATAGTTTTCCTTTCCTCTCGAGAAAGGAACATTTAAACACCATGTCCCTCAACTATAGCAAAGAAAGGCTTGTAGTGGGGAAATAGTTTCCATATGAAAATGCATCTGAATATTCTTATCCTGATGAATGTGTGTACAATTTTTTCCCCCACTTTTCAATTTGGAAACATGATTCCTATTCCTTTCCAAGTCAAGTTAGGGAACTATGGTAGTTCCATAATCTGGTGTCAATTTGAGAGGATTACGTATGAAGGGGTGGAGTTTGGCTTGTCAATAAAGATATAACCAATGAGGCCGCTGTGTGGGCATGGCTTTCTCCTAAGAAAATCTGGATTTTCTTAGGAGAAAGCCGGAGAGATTCTTGGAAGCCGGAGAGATTCTCTCTCTGCTCACTTTCTGCAAGACATTCCTGAGGAGAAGCCACATGGACCTACCCTGATGTAGCCCTGGTAACTGGAGGAGCCACATGGAGACCCAGCCAGTGCTGAGAGACTTCTACCATCACTGACTTTACACCCACTGGCCTGTGATCTTACTGCATTCAGCATCATCGAATGTGTTTTGTGAATCTGCAGAGGATTTTATAAATGGGTATCAGATATATGGGCTCATATTGGACTTATGGACTTGATCTAGACTGGGCTGGGTTTGTTTTTTTCTTAATATTCAACTGCTCCAGTATATAAACCTCTTTCTTATACACATAGGAGTGGGTCTATGAATTTATTTCTCTGGTCCACCCAGACTAACACAGGATCTGTCCTTGTTCTAGTGGTTTGAATGAGGCTCTTCACAGCAGTAATCATTTCACCTAGGTTCTTTCTTGTTTGGAAAAGTTTTATAAAATATGAAAAGAAGGTATGGTCTTCTTTACTATCTCTACATTCTGGAGGTCTATCCTGTTTTACCATTTATCAGAGGTCAGAAATTTGGCATGCCTTTACAGTAGGCAGTGAAACTCTTTGTTAGTGCTTTTCTACTTGTAAAATAATTTACTTTATTTATCAAAAAAGTACCCTTTCTTACTTTAATTTATTCTTCTCTGTATCAGACTAATGAAAATCACAATTTCTGGTGTATTCATCTCATATCCACCCAAAAGACAACCAGTTTAACACTTCACACAGATACACATGTGAAAACACACACATAGACCCACAGGTATGCCCACACATGCAGCTCCCCCCAAAAAGTCAAACATAGGTTATGCTTCATTTTCATAATTTTTCTATTTTTAAAGGTTTGATTTTTTCTTCTTAAAAACAAATAATTATATCATAATCCTATAAGAGATTAATATTATCGTAACTAAAACTCAAATATTTTTTAATAAAATAATTCTTAATGGAAGAAGCTTTGTTTTTTTTTAAAAAAACCAAACTCATAAATTAGGACCAATCCCTCAGTCATAATTAGCAATTACATGTGCTCCTTAATTTGACTAAATTTTACAGGCTTATCACTGCTGACACATTTGATAATTTGACTCAAATTTCTCCCAAGACCCTAATTATCTAAGACAAATGTTTCTCTAAATGATTATACCTTTTCCTCTATATGCTTCCATCGCCTCCCCTATTAATTTGTATGAAAGAACTCTCATCTTGGTAGAACACCACACTTAATTATTTTCATACAATACAGGCTACTGTTAATTTTAAACACACACACACATACAAAATACCAGTATTTGAATTACTGCCTAAACATTTGTCTTAGAATCAGCACCAGTGGGCATTATTTGTAAATGTTGAGGTCTTAAAGGATTCAGACTCAGTTTTACTCACATCCACAGTAATTATCGCCACCAAAGAGAACATATTTTAGAGAATAAGATATGAACTTAATGTTCTGAAGAATCTGTAAAATGAAATCTGTTTTTTCTTTCACTAAGTTCTCCACGAATCACTACAGAGCCCTGTCACCCTCATCAGGAGACTTTTATTTGAGGCATGGGCTAATTTAGAGATAAAGTATCATAATATGTGACATAGTTTTTGGAAAATGTAGAAAATCAAGATCTCCTGATTCACTTTCAAGACCTGATGAATATCAGACAAGTGTCTCAAATCATAATTTTCCCAGAAAGCATGTTGTTATTACTGTCATTAGATGCCTCAACTGAGCCCCCTGAGTAGAGATCCTGTGTACAACAAAATGAAGCACCGCTCAGTCCTGGACCTTCCATTGCCATATTTGCGTCAGTTGTTGCGGCCACGATGTCTGTCTGTCCCATTGTCAGTTCTCTGCTTTTTCACTGATCCTCTAGTGACTATGCAGGATGGCTTTCTCTGAGGACTGCTCCTTTCTGATGACATGTTCACAGTAGGTGAAACAAAGCCTCTCCATCCGTACCTTGAAAGAGCATTCTAGTTCTAAAAGTAGAAAGTGATGAACCAAGTGTATATCTGAGGTCCCCTTTGAAACACATATACTCCAAGTTAGTACTGCACCTATTAGTAAACTTTAGTTGACAAAGACCCTTGATGAAATGTTGCCTAACACATGCAGCTAAGAGTGAATGACAGATGATTATTAAGTGTGTTGCAGTGAAGTGCTTAATATGACCTTTTAGCTGTAGTCTTTGTGTCTCCCACCAAATGATCAGGCAGGTTCACTGGTGACTCAGGGTGATCTTACAGGACAGGACAGGTTTGCCTCTGTGGTTTCTGAGACTGTAAATCTTTATAGGACCACAAAGCTTCATCTTCCTCCCACGAAGTAACTGGTAGATTTGGATAGCTGAACTTGAAAGTAACAGGCCAACTTATAACATGCTACATCACCAGGGCTCCTTAACAACCTGGTAGGATTATGAAATGTTGTGACTCACCAAGGGGCTTGGATAACTCATTAATCATGTAAGTTAAGTATAGGACACCCTTATGGAAGGTATATAATACTAATGTGGGTATTGATCAGTTTATCATTCCAGTACACTTAAAACCAGCACCAAGGGGGATCTCAACAGACAACAAAAGGGAAGAACCAAAAACGAGTGTGTCCTTTGGACACAGGTTTCTGGGCTAGGAGCTTGCTCAATCCAGAATGAAGTGACAAGGGAGATATCAAAAGGTGGGGATACGCAGCAATAGAGAAGCAAAGGCAGCAGACACAGTAGACTCAAAATAACAGTATAAGACAGAGCATCAGGCTGAATTTCAGGCCCACAGAGTAAGAAAGCTGAATGTTTTCCAAAAGAAGGCTTGCAGGCAATGCTGGATATGCTGGCCTGCTGAGGTGGAGCTGGTAGAACAGGGTGCCCTGAGATACATATTAGAAGAATGAAAAGAGCTTTCTAACCACTCATCAAGCAGCTCAGAGGCCTGGCTGAGGGCCTGAGGGCCCCAAAAAGGGCTTCTTGTGGGCACAGTTGAGAAAACATTTTCCTGATCAAAGAACTGTGACCTGAGAATTCTGGAACCTGAATTATAACCCATTACTCCCCTAATAAACCTGATATTTCTGGATGCTGCCTGTGCATTCTCTGTAGTCATTGCAATGGATTATTGAATCCAGTGCAAAAGTAGAGAGTAAAGTGGGAAGGATGGTTGAATGTCTGGCTTCCCCCTGGAAAGAATCAGCCTTATACATGTTAATGATGCTGATCTTGATTTTCTCTCCTCCACCATGAACTTAGAAAAGAAATCTGGCACCACCGTCCCATAGATTTTATCGTGAGTTTCTGAAAAAGTAATATTCCTTGAGAATTTTCCAAATAACAACCAATACACGAAATGTCTTATGATTTCCCTATTATTTCTCTTAACAATGTTTGACCTTGTCCCATTATCATTAGTACCTTTGTATTAAAAACTAAGGCAAGGAGGGACCCTGAGTTTGCATTTAAAAGAAGTCCATCAGAATCAAAGTTTAAGTATCCGATGCCAGTCCACGGGAACCCCTGTGCCACTCTGCAGGTTTGTGAGAGACAATGACCTCCTGGACTGAGCGGGGTGGGAGGGCGAGGTGGCAGGAGTGCAGCAGGTGAGGGGATGGGGAGACCATGGAAATGGAAAGCTATTGATAACATTGGATATTCGTATTCTATGCTATGATTAAAGATATTTGTTTATTATCACCTACCAGAAAAAAACGTTAACAATAACATGAGTATCTAACCTTAGAGATTTAACTTAATAAATTATAGCATGTCTTTACAAGAGAACACTTTGTAGCCACTCAAAATCACTTTTCCCAATGAATTATTAATACATAAGACACATGAACAGTACTGTTTGTTCTTAACTGAAAACATCATGTAAACTAATTTTAAAAACCGAGTCTATAACATAACACTTTGAAAGATCCTAGTATTAAGTGTGTGTGTGTGTGTGTGTGTGTGTGCGCGCGCGCGTGTGCGTGCGTGCGTGTGTGTAGTACTACTAAAAAAGAGACAGGACAGAAAACCACACAAAACGGGCTGTGACTGGTATGGCTGTGAGTTGGAACAACATATGATTTATATTTCCTGTTGGATTCCCTCTTTATTCTCAATTATTTATTCTACAAGAGAAAGCATTGTTTTTATAATGAGAACAAAATTATTTCAGGAGAATAAAAAGGATAACCAAATCAGAATTCAATCATGAGCACTAGAAAGACCTGTGGGGATTCCAGACAAAGACTGACTAGGGATGATGCCAAGCATGTGGGATTAATGCCAGATTATGTCCTGCAGCTAAGTGTCTAAGTATGTCCACCAGGGCTGGTCAGTGCTGGCCGAGGCACTTCAGGAAGCTGAGCTGGCAGAGAGATGGCATTTAGAAGACTGGGAAGCCACACGTTGACAGGACCAGAATGGATACAATTAATGTGTTGAGGGCCACGCATATGGCTGAGTCATTTGTGCACTGAGAAAAGTGACTGGGGAGAATAAGGGGAGCAGGGCAGAATGGACTGGAGAAGAGTGGGGTGGGGGTGGCTATTAGAATGTATTCACACCCCACGTGGAGAGCCTTTATGTAATCTACTGAAGGTGCTGTGCATGAGAACTGCTGTCAATATTGACAAAGTGAGCTGAGATCCTCTGGAATCTAAAATCATCAAAGACCAAGACATATAATCAAGAAAAACCAGGAAAGTGGAGGCTTAAAAGATGGAAGGAATTTATAAATTGGAAAAGAAGCAATGTTACATGAGAGATAGCTCAAAAACCCTAAGTTCCAGGAGGGGGGCATCATTAGGTAGATTTTTTTCAATAAACTATTTCAGTAGCAGTCTTCAAGTCTGAGAACCTATGGCTTTAAGCATCAGGCTATAGACATACGAGTACCATCACAGCCACCAATCACAGAGAAAAAGAGAAAATCTCTGCCATTGACTAGTCTTCTTCAGAGGTCCTCCCTTTCCCAATCTCCCCAAACTATCTGTCTGTTCTGTGGATTTAGTCTGATTTGGGGAGGGGGGCTAGTGTCCCTGTTTATGCTCTCTTATGACAGAATTAGAATCCCAATAAGACCATGTGCTACATAAGGGACTATATCCCTCAACTCAAACTATCCAGAGATCCACCCCAGGCTATCCATTCTGTCCAGGGGCTTGGACAGAGTAAGATTTTGTTCATTATTTCAAAAGGGTTCTGTTGAGAGAATAGCTGCCTTTCTCTTTGTGTGGGTTTGCATACAGTTTACTTAGCCTGAACAAATATAGTTTTTGTTCACTTGAACAGTGTTGATATTTTGTTTTCCTGCTAGATATTTATGGCCAAGGACATGCCACAGATTAGCTGGATAAAAGGTTGGAAAGTTGTTTCCTTCATATTTATGAATGATTGAAGAAGTAGATACAGATTAGTTCAGTGTCCTTTCTAAGGTCATCAGACAGGATTGAAGGACAGAGCTGAGGTGAGAGCAGATAGTCTCTGACTGCTCCTTCCCCGAGAGGCCCACTGAGCCCCATGCCTCTCTGTGTGAGAACATAACATGCCGTCAGGGGCAGCTGTTGCCTGTCACCCTGACCATCCATCATGTCCATAAGAAGGTGCAATTACCAAGAAGTCTTTTTTTAAAAAATAGCCTTTATCCAGGTGGCTAAAATCACTTTTCTGAAACTAAGATTTAGTAGTCCTGCCTCAGAGTGGTCACATTTTTTCTTTGCATTCTTAAAATTGTGGTCAATATATGCATAATAAATTGTTTGTCACTTTAACAGCCTTGATGTGTACAATTCAGTACATTTTATTTATCAGGTTGTTCAATAATTACTATTAGCCATTTCAGAAATGTCCCCTCACCCTTCACAGATGCTTGGTGTCCCCAGTGAGTTCCCTTTTTCTCCCCCCACCTGATGACCACAGATAAATTCTGATCTCTACAAGGGTAAGTCCAAATGTATTACTATAAAGTCTAGAAACCTTTATTGAACAAAGGTATCAAAATGTCAAATTAAGGTTCTTCAGCATATGTTCCACTAGGTCTGTACTTTTCCTGAAGGAATGATTCATCTCCCTAGCCCTGTCCAGAGGAAATCTGTGCCTTTCCATTCTCATCGTGTCAACCAGCAGCTTGGGCACCCTCAAAAGCCTCAGATGGTACTCCCTTCCAACGTTCTTGTAGTTTGAGGAGTAACAAGAATTTTGAAGGGGCACAATCAGGTTGTAGGGTGAAAACATTAAGTTTTACCCATGACATTCTTATTGAACGTCCCTTGATGTCCTTGAAGAATTGCCATAATGGAAAAAGAAATCATGCGTTCAACTTTGCTGGCCTTTTGTCAGCAATGCAGTTTTGATTTTCCTAAAAATTATTCACAATAAGCCAATAGGTTCATCCTGTGTCCTTTAATAACATCTATTAAGATGACTCTTTTAAAGTCCCCAAAATCAAAGACCATAACATTTGGAGCAGACTTTTTGTATTGAATTCAACTGGTCCAGCAAATCTTGGAAGCCATTGTTTTGATTGGACATTTTTGAAGGTCGCTAAAGAGATTAAGACAAGTGGATGATTAAAAGACCTGGTCTGTGGCCATTCACTGGTCTTGGAAGCATGTTGACATGCATTTTGTTTGGAATAAACCTGTATCTGTACGAACTGGAGCCCTAGTAGTAATATTTTTTACTCATCTTTGTATATACTTGCTTAGTCTACATATTTATGTAAGCACTATCATGTAATTTAGTCTCTTTTTTATTGATTTAGTCACTCAGTATCATTTTTTTTCCCAAATCCACCCAGATAAAGACATTGAGAAGTAACAGGACTTCATTTCTCTTGATGACTGAGGTTTATTCAATTAACATGGCCCTTTTAGCCATAATGTAAATTCTGGCCTCTATGCCTGTGGCTATAATCTCATTTTTGTGGGAAGTCTCTATTATTCTAATAATGACCAGGATTAAAATAGAATTAAATCTCTACTTTAGGAGCTCTGGGGGTGGTAGTGGGTGTGAGTTAGGCTACTAACCACAAGGTCAGCAAGTCAAAACCCCCAACTGCTCCAACGGGATCTCCCAGTGTCAGCAGGCAATATGATGGTTCTATGAGTCAGATGCAGGATACAGACAGCAAGAAGTGAGCTAGCTTCCCAGTAGTTTCAGCTTATGTAAGAGTATGCCCCATCTCTGATGGCACTTCCTTCCAAATGCCACCGGATCATGATCTAGTCAAGGAAGTCACTCGTTAGAGGCCATCGAGTCAACTCCAACTCATAGGGACCCTGTGTCCCACAGAATGAACCACTGCCCAGTCCTGCACCATCTTCAAAAGGGTTACCCTTGAGCTCATTGTTGCAGCCACTGTCAATTCACCTTGTCTAGGGTGTTCTTATTTTTCTCTGCCTTTCTACTAAGCATGATGTCCTTTTTCAGAGAATGGTCTCTCCTGATAACAACTCTGAAGTACATTAGATGAAGTCTCAACAATTTTGTTTCCAAAGGAGCATTCTGGTTGTACTTCTTCCAAAACATATTTATTGGTTCTTTTGGCCGTCCATGGTACTTCAACACCATGATTCAAATGTATCGATACTTCTTCTGTCTTCCTTATTCAGTGTCCAATTTTCAAATCCATAAGAGGCAATTGAAAATATCATGCCTTGGGTCAGGTCTACCTGACTTCTCAAAATAACATCCTTGCTTTACAATACTCTAAAGAGATCTTGTGCAACATGTTTACAGAATGCAATGCATCGTTTGATTTCTTTTTTTTTAGAATACTTTTACTTGAGACATGATGGAAAAAATAGACACACATGGAAAATTAAGACATGATCAGAGATAATAGTGAAGATGATCTAGCCAGAAAGCTTTGTCTTGTCAGTTAACAGAAGCTGGAGCATTGACATGCTGCAGGGTCAAAAGGAATCAGTATTTCTCTCCTTCCTCCTCACCCTTTCCTTCAACAGAATCCACCCCAACCTCCTCATAGTCCTTCTTTAGGACATCCATGTCCTCCTGGGCCTCAGAGAACTCTCCTTCCCCGACCCCCTCACCCAAGTACCAGTGGACAAAGGCACGCTTGGCGTACATCAGGTCAAACTTGTGGACCAGGCAAGCCCAGGCCTCAGTAATGGCTGTGGTGTTGCTCAGCATGCACACAGCTCGCTGCACCTTGGCCAGGTCTCCACCAGGGACCACAGAGGGAGTTATTAATGCCAACCTTGAAGCCAGTGGGACACCAATCCACAAACTGGATGCTGCGCTTGGTCTTGATGGTGGCAATGGTAACATTGACATCTTTGGGAACCACATCACCATGGTACAACAGGCAGCAGGCCATCTCCTTCCCATGGCGGGGATCACATTTCACCATCTGGTTAGCTGGCTCAAAGCAAGCATGGGTGATCTCTGCTACAGAAAGCTGTTCACGGTAAGCTTTCTCAGCAGAGAAGACAGGGGGTATGTGGCCAGAGGGAAGTGGATGTGGGGGTAGGGCACCAGGTTGGTCTGGAATTCTGTCAGATCTACATTCAGGGCACCATCAAATCTGAGGGAAGCAGTGATGGAGGACACGATCTGGCTAATCAGGCAGTTAAGGTTAGTGTAGATTGGGTGCTCCATATCGAGGTTCCTGCAACAGATGTCATAGATAGCCTCATTGTCTACCATGAAGGCAAAATCTGAGTGCTCCAGGGTGGAGTGGGTGGAGAGGATGGAGTTGTAGTTCTCTACTACAGCTGTGGACACCTGAGGGCAGGGTAGATGGAGAACTCCAGCTTGGACTTCTTGCCATAATCAATTGAGAGGCATTTCATCAGCAGGGATGTGAACTTGGAACAGCTGCCCCCATCAAAGCTATGGAAAACCAAGAAGCCCTGGAGACATGTGCACTGGTCAGCCAGCTTGCGGATTCTGTCCAGGACGAGGTCGATGATCTCCTTGCCCATGGTGTAGTGCCCACGAGCATCGTTGTTGGCAGCATCCTCCTTGCCTGCGGTGAGCTGCTCAGGGTGGAAGAGCTGGCGGTAGTGCCAGTGCGAATTTCCTCAGTGACTGTGGGTTCCAGGTCTACAAACACTGCCCTGGGCACGTGCTTGCCAGCACCATCTCACTGAAGAAGGTGCTGAAGGAGTCATCCCCTCCCCCAATGGTCTTGTCACTGGGCATCTGGCCATCGGGTTGGATGCTGTGTTCCAGACAGTAGAACTCCCAGCAGGCATTGCCGAGCTGGACACCGGCCTGGCCGACGTGGATGGAGATGCGCTCGCGCATGCTGGTGATGCATCAGGAGACAAAGGGGAACACGGCGGGAGCGGGATGAGGGCTCCGGTTACCATCTTCGAAAAGCTAAGAGTCGAGGTAAATAATTCACTCGCACCTTTTGATTTCTTGTCTGCTGCTTCCAAGGTCATTGAATGTGGATCCAAGCAAGATGAAATTCTTGACAATTTTTTTTCTCCATTTACCATGATATTATCTATTGATCTGGTTGTGCGGATTTGGGTTCTCTTTACATTAAGTTGTAATCCTTATTGAAGACTGCAATCCTTGATCTTCACCAGCAAGTACTTCAAATCTTCTACACTTTCAGCAAGCAAAGTTGTATCATCTATATCTAGCACATTATTAAAAAGCCTTCCTCCAATCCTGATGCTGCATTCTTCAGCATATAATGCAGGTGTTTCCAGAAGAAACCTTCCTCCCTGATCTCTCTGTTAAAGGCAAAGGTCTGAAGTCTAGAGATTTGAACTCTGATCATTCAACTAACATTGTCATTATTAATTCTGATTCTTTAGTTTTAAAGGAATGTTGTAAAGTCTTATTTGTGTCCCTTGACGTGACTACGGTTACGAGTTACATGAGTTTATGCATCATAAGCCTGAGTATCTATTAGCTTTCTGAGATAAAATCCTATACAACAGAGGTATAGAATATTAGTTTGGATGGAACACTAGTGTCTATCAACCTCGATGTTCTATCAAGTGAATAAATATTTTCCAAAACTCTTCTAAGAATAAAATCTCAATAAATACAATGAAATTAACTCCCTACCTCACAGTCAATAAATGCCATTTTCAGAATGCTACAACTGTTTTAAAGTTATTCCTTAAAATCAGTCAAAATCCACTTTAGTCTTAATTTATTTCCCCTCCGATAACAATACTGGGGTATTTGAAGGCATCGATGCTGTCCTGTCTGACGGCTTAATCACTCTCCTTGTGACACCTCTGGTCAATAGTCTGTTACATTATTCTTGCTGGACATGAAACATTGTGCAGACAGTGAACTTTCTTTTTTTTTTTTTAATGGGATTTACCTCAGGGGGCTCCCGTCCACTTCCACGCACAGGGACCCTGGGGGATGTTGGAGAGCGGCACCCCTGGGGGGTGGGGGTCTGACTGTGATCTTTACAGATGCAGACTGCGAGTCTTTCCCCTGTGGAGCAGCTGGCCGGTTGGGACAGCTGACCTTTGGGGTGGCGAGCGGGCGGCCAATCTGTTGCAAGAGCTCCGTTCTCAGGGACTGGGGGTGACCGCATTTACATGTTCCTGACTGTTGATGCCTATTTACTCCTCTTTTATTTATTTTTTTCTTCCCAACATGCCTGTGTTTCCTCGAAATGCCGTGGACGGGCCACGCGTGTCTTCTAATTTCTTCCGACAGTGAACTTTCTTGTTGAAACCAGCATATTGCGCTTCAATTATATTTTCCAGAAAAAAATGTTCAGTAGTTTTGAATTGTATTGATTTGGCATTTAAAAAATTGTAATAGATGAGTGAGTCTGATGGCTAAGTTACAAAGTGTTGGACAGCTATCTGTAAGGCCAAAGGTCCAAAAGCACTAGCCACTCCACGGGAGAAAGATGCAGTCATCTATTTTGGGGCAGTTCTACATAGTCCTATAAGATCTCTTTGAATTGGAATTGACTCCATGAGAACAGATTTTCTTTACTCTCTCTCTCTTTTTGCCTACTTAATAGTTCTTTTACCAAAAGCCCCAAACTCACCATTTCAATAATTCATCTTAGTATTTTCTTGGTGGTAGGATGCAACATCATCAACAAATTGTTTTAAAGATGTCAGCTGCATTCCATGCGGTTGGCAATTCAAATCCACCAACAGCTTCACGGGAGAAAGACTGGGCTTTCTACTCTCATAAACAGTTACAGTCTCAGAACCAACAGGGGGTTGCTGTGAGTCAGCATTGACTTGCTGGCAGTGAGATATTCCCTTTTTTAAAAATTAAGTTTAAAATATGTTCTTAATCTGCTAGCAATATGTAATTTTTTAATATTATTGCTCATTTTTCGATGATGTACTCTTCAAAGTTTTCTCAGCATCTGGGAATGTAGATGACCTAGATGTAGGTTGCAAGTCAATTGAAGATGCTGTTTTTAAAAGCTACTGTAGTGTGTGGCACTCCTTCGCATAATCCTTTTAGCTGCCTGCCACCAGTGTGGACTATGTCTTCAGGCCTTGTATGTCGGAGTCCCTGAAGAGTGTGAATAGTTAACTACTAACTGAAAGGATGGCAGTTCAAATTCACCCAGAAGACGGGCTTCTGGTAATCTATTCCCCCCAAAATCAGCCACCGTAAACCCTATGGAGCGGTTTTACTCTGGCACACAGAAAGTTACCCTAAGTTGGTATCAGCTCAAAGATGATTGTATTTTTAGGCTTGCTATGTATAGCCCCGAACATAAGGTCTAGCAACCACAAGGCCCCTTGTCCCATTACTTGGGTGCCCCTTCTTCCATTAGCATAAAAGTAGGAGGTGCAAAACACTAACATCCGGAGAGGAATGCAGATCTTCCTGGAAATTGCACCATTCTCTCCAAGAAGCATGTAATCCCTTGCAGTGAAGAGTAGAGAGACTAAAACGCTGATTGATGAAAAGTGTCAAGCACGTGCTACATTCTTGTTGGCCGTGCAAAGAGCTAGTGAGGGGATGTGTACAAGAGAGTGATTGAAGGAATGCGCTGGCCATGGTCGAACTATCTCACAATGCATACCTCATCTACTTCATCAGAAACTGCAGTCGTCCAAGCACACAGGAGTTGTATTACGTCCACCAGCACCATCCCTTGCCTGACAATGTAAACAAGCTCCAAATGCCTTGGGTGTTGCTTTGTATGTTTAAGCTCAGCCCTATGTTGCTGTCTGGTCTAAAAGGCAATTCTATCTAACTAAGTGATAGATCATTAAGCTGAAAAAAAAAAAAAGAAAAGTAAGCCTGTTACTGCTGTCTCCCCATCTTGCCCCATCTTGTCTCATTAGCAGGAACTGATTGAGCATGAAGGTGTTCTCTGGCTGTCAGTAGATAAAGTAGGTGCTCTTGGCTTTCATCTGTTCTGAATTCTCTTTGTCTCATTATCTTCCCAAGGTCAGCTTCTTTGACACAGGGACTGCTTGCTTAGCACTCCATCCTAGCAATTACTTGCCTGGCAACCTTAGCCAGGAGGAGGCTTCTCCTTGGTAGCCTAAAGGCAGGTGTGGGCACCTGGTTCACTGTGTTCAGGTCTCAGCCTGCTCTCATTCCCACCCATGTCTCCAGTTCTCTGGTACGGAAGCTCGGCATGGCCTGCTGAGGATTCCAGCCAAGAACCTTCCTGTTCAATCTGCTATTTTAATTAAGCCCTATTCCTAGACAGATCATACAATAACACTCCCCCTACCCCAGTATCTTTGTCATGGCACATAGTTTTACTGTATAGACCTCAGACCTTGGGGCCATTCCTTAAACCTCCTCTCTCTGTCTCAGGTAAAGGCATGTAACCACAGAGTCTCAGTTCTGAATTCCGTCTTCCTTTCTCTACCAGTCATTCCTGCATGATTACTTGCTCTCCTTTGAGAGACTGTCACAGCAGCAGAGGGAGGAGAAAATGCTCCCAGCTTAAACTCAAGGAGCACCTTTTTAACCAGCACGGTCTGGAAAGCTAAGTTTGGTCACCGTGACAGGGTCTAAGTGGGGTTTCTCCTGGCCTAGTACAAGCAGAGTCTTGGGAATTGTTTTACTTGGCAAATACCCTACATGTGGGGAAAAAAAGGAAACTGAGCTCCAGATTATCAATTTTGAAGTGGGGTTGTTAGCAACCATGATTTCCTTGAAATTTTTGAAAGGAAAATATAATTGATTCTTTGGGACTGCATAAAAAGGGCACAGCTGCAATATGCACGTGATACTGAGTGCAAACTCCCCACAAGTACTCATCGTCATCTTCAAGTGGAGAAAGCAGTGTGCCACTACACACTCATCACGATGAAGGGGGAGTTACCAAATCAGCTCCGGGGTTTCCAAACAGCTAGGTGGTAGAGCAGCCAGAGGCCAGCCTTCTGTAAGTGGGATCGACTGCTCCCTGGAAAATCTCATTCATCTGCCTTCTGTCTAGCACAACCCACTGACCCTTACTGCCCACACTCAATATGCCCAGAAAAAAACATTGCTTGCATTAAGAAGAGCTATATAACCGGCCTAATTAATGCACTCTCCGAATACACAAACCTTAGGATATGTCCCATAAGAAAAAATGACACAACAAGAGAAGTTGAAATATTTTATTGACTCTTACCCAGAAATTATATTTGTTCAAAATATATAGGCCCCAAAGAAATAAAAATTCTCAACAAGTCTTGCCCAGTAAGTACACAGGAGTCACCGTGAGCAATTCCATGGTTTGGAGAGATGCCCGGCAGTGACATGGGCTGCAGCCTGGTGACTTCTCCACTTCTGTTGGGTTGAGAATGCATGCAACTCTAAGTTCTGGCCTTGCAACTTTATTTGGGGATATCTTTTGGAACTTCCATAAATGTATCAATATACACTGATATAAATATCTGTTGTATCAATACACAACAGATCCAAATAACAAATACGACTCAACTTTATAAGATTCTCATCCCCAAATCCCCTTATCAGTTAATAACCAGTAGACTTGCTATCTTATTTTTAAAATAGTCCAAGAATTTGAATGTATATTTATGCCACACATCATAGTATTATGTGATTACTAAGGAACATCTTTGGAAACATATAAAACTTTTTATAAGGGTTCCTTAATGCACTAGATCAAAGGTCTTCTGATCTGTAGACGCTGGGCGAATAAACCTGTGCACAAGTCCATTTGTATATCTTTTTCCAGCATGGCGACTATAGACTGAGCAACCCCTTTGCTCTGGTTTCTAGAAGAAAGCGACTTCACGTGGTGAATGAGATAACTCACCGTATCATCACAGCCCTAAGAAGAGAAAGTGTCCCTCTGATCAAGTTAAACTAAGTGGGAGGACCCTCTCCCAATTGCCATCAAGTCAATTCTGACTCCTGGTGAGCCTGTATGACAGGAGGTAAGTATCCTTGTGAGAGTCCCCTGTCAGAAATTTGTTCCCTGGCTTTTTGGATGTTGATGGGGGCCTTCTCCCATGGACACATTATTTGTATTTTTGTCTTTATACTAATATGATGTTATTGTTACCACCTTCATTTGACATTGTTTTCTGTAGGGTTTCCCAGCTGTGATGCGCAGGAGGAGTAGATGTATAATGATGATAGCTGATACGAAGTGTTACAGGGAATGTGGGGGTAGGGGTGGGTGATAGGAAGGGACAGAGGACTTTGGGAGTGAATAATGGAGGGGGGAGGGGGAGAGAGCACTCCAACTGATTGTGATTGCACAACTCATTGTAAAAGCGATTCAACCATGGGGGGGGGGGGTGCTCTAAGATAGTTGTGATGAGAGTACCGTTCCCCTTGATATGATCGAATGATTGTCCTATTTAACTGTATGATATGTAAATCATGTGCCAATAAAACTATTGAGGGAAAAACATAGTTTTATCCAGCCCTAACAATTCAGCAAGGTAGATGTTCTTAGTCCCTGTGGTAGTCAGGTGTTGTGTCAACTTAACTGCATCAGGATTCTCAGTGGGTTGGCCTAGGGAAGGCCCCATGATGTAACCTACCATAATATAATCAACTCCCTGATGAAATCTCCTATGAGCAACCAAGCAGTTGGGGGAGGTTTGGGCTGGAATGAAAACTTTACAAAGGCCACAGCTCTGAGAATGATTCTGTAATTTATGGAAACAGGTAAGTAGACCCTGTGGAGAGTGTGCTTGCCTCTTGCTTGATCTCACTACTGCATCTGGTTCATCAACTTCTCATTCTTTGGACTTGAGCCAATAGCCGACAATTGCTAACTGACCCCTGGAGCCGGAAGCAACCTGCCATCTGACCTGTCATTCAACCTGCCAAGCATATATTCATTGGGCTGTACAATCACAAGCTTTACCTGCTGATATTGAATTCATCAACTTCTGCATCCACCAGCCTGTGGTCTTCCTGGGTGAACTACCTGCTTCTTGGTTGGCCTTCCTGATTCCTGATTCTTGAGTTAGGAGAAGTCTCTCAGTTAACATCTGATCCATGGACTTACCAGCTTCTCCTTTTGTGTGAACTAATTTCTTTACCTCTCTCTCTCAATCTCTCTCTCTCTCTACTTTTCTAAAGAACCCATTAAACACATTCCCCTGCCAGTGCTGAGATGCTTCCACTGCCACTGCATCACATGACTTTCCACCCACTGGCCTGTGATCTTCCTGCATTCGGTGTCATTGCATGTGTTGCATGAGTCTAAAGAGGAATTTACGGACTAGTATCAGACGTATGGGCTAATATCGGACTTATGAACTTGATTTGGACTGGGAAGGAATGTTTTCTCAATATATAATTGTTCTTTTATATAAGCTCTTTCTTATGCACACATGAATTTATTTCTCTAGTCTACCTGGACTAACACACTCCCTATACTAAGCAACCCCAAAGGAAGGTAAAATTGGCCAGGAGGAACAATGTTGCAATTCATTTTATAGGCCCCCATCTCCATCCCTAAAAATGATTTCCTTCAATATATTGCCTGTGTTTTTCATGAAAGAAAATTACTCTTATTTTTTGCTACCAAGCTGGAATAAAGATTCTATGGAGACATAACTTTCCATAGATTTCCTCCTACATTGACTTCCACAGCTTCTGTGTGCCCTTTAAGGGGCGAGGCACCATCTCTTAATCTTGGAAATTAAGCTCAAAGGGAATCTATTACCATAAAATATCACCCAGCAGTCTTATCATATCACTTGACAGTCTCACTTTTGTTAACGTTGAGTTAGTGTTTCTATTATAAACCCAATTTACGGAAGGGGTGGGGGAAGAGCAAGAAGGAGAGGTGGGCTCATATGTCAGCCATGTAAAATGACATGAGGTTGAAAGCACTTGGCAACCTTTTAAATGGCACCTAAGGGGCGGGGGTGGGGGAGCACATTGACACTTCAGATTCCTATCACTCAAAATAGGGAAGCATAAACGATATCATAAAAATTGGTACAGGATCCATGGGCTTCCTGCTGATGAAAGGAGGATATGTCGAATTATTGGAAGGAAGAAGAGGTACACACACAAGGAAACAGAAAGCCATCTCTAGACTTGTTTTAGTTACTTATGACCCAAATAGTCACCAAGTTACTTCATGACTTACAAAAGGGGATATTTTGGTCCTTATTCTATAAAATAGAAGCAAAATGGCGTATGCTGCTGCTTGGCTGCTTGGCCAGGCCCCTGTAAGAATCAAACAAGCTAAGCTCTGAGAGAACATATGGAAGCTCAGGAAATGTAATTCAAAATAGAAATGTTATCACATCCCTATCAGAACAAAAGGGATACTAATCCATTTATTCTTGGCTCTGCTATACCAATGGGGATATTTCTTACATACTTGAATGGACCTGTGGATGACCTCATTGCTATAATTTGGTCTGAGCCACTTCAGCTCAGCTCTGGTTAGCAGCCAGAATATTTCCCAAGCAACTTCTGGAAAGAAGACAACAAGACCCCGTGGAGATGAAGAGGCTCTTATGCTTCCAGATGACAAGTGTGTGCTTTGTTTTGTTTTAAAAAAAAGTGAAATTGTGTATGTGAGTATACAATCATATGTGTATATATGGTATATGTAGTATCATGTGATAAAATAGTTTACATATACAAATTTATATTTTTATATATAACCAAAATCAAGTATACTACTAGCAAATATTGGGACTCATAGCACAACTATAGAACAGAATAAAACTGCCCTATAGGGTTCCTAAAGCTTTAAATCTTTATGGAATAAGACAGCCACATTTTTCTTCTGTGGAGTGACTATTGGGTTTCAACTGCTGGCCTTTAAGGTAGCACCCCAGCACCTAATCATTATACTACCAGAGCTCCTAAAACAACACCATATATATATATATATATATATATATATATATATATATATATATATATAGCAGTGAAATTAAAGAGGACTTGGATTACTTGCTGATAAAGATCAGGGTGTGGTATTAGGATTGGGAGGGCTAGCCCCCACCACTACCCACAGGTTCAGTAAGCACAATTGTAATATATATATATATATATAATCATCAAGAGCATGATAGATAAGAGGTATTGCAATAATGGGGTCAGACACATTTCATGGTAACATTGTTCACCTCGGCCCTGCTTGGTGGTCCACGTGGAGAGAGGGGGAAAGGAAGGAGAGAAAGGGGAAAGGGAACAGAGGACTGGAGAGGAGAGGGAGAAATGAGCGAGCGAGGGGGTGAGAGGAACAGAGATATCTATTGCTAACCCAGGCCTATTTACTTTTGGGGTCATGCAAGCCCACTAATTACAGGTAGACAGGCATCACAGGAAGGGGTTGCACTATAGGTTATATAGCAATGAGAAGGGGTGGTCTAGGGACATACACAGCATTAGGAAGAGGAGGGACTGGGGGGACACTTGTGACAAGATGGGTGGATCCTAGAGTCAGGATGGCAGCTTCACTTTGACCTGTGCTCTGGATCTCCATAGGAGCCATTATCAGTAGGGTGTAAACCCCACCTACAGGAACCAAGCTAATGGTTGAAAGCTTCAGGGAGAAGTAATCCATTGTCTCCATCAGCAGGGAGCAGGCCCACCCCTGTGGTGTGGGGAGACAGCAGTCTGCTTCCAGGAAGGGCCTAACCTCCCCCCACATCAGGGAATGTAGCCTTCACTATGGATTACAACTCAGTATAAAGGAAACAGTAATGCTCTCAGCTGGACCAATAGGGAACATCACAGTAAAGGGAGAAAAGTTGAAGCTGCTAAGGACATCATCTTGCTTGGATCCACAATTAATGCTCGTGGAAGCAGGGGTCAAGGGATCAATCTTTAAAGGGCTGAGCTTTTTGAAGTTTTGAAAAGAAAAGGATTAACTTTGAGGACTAAGGTACACCTTACCCAGCCATGCATAGTATTTTCAGTTTCAATTGTATGCATGTGGAAGTTGAACATTAAATAAGGAAAACTAACGAAGAACGTATGCATTTGAATTATGGTGCTGGTGAAAATTAGAAAACATGCCACATCAAAATTAGTGAACATGCCACATGCCAAAGGAACAAACAAATCTGTCTTGGAAGAAGTATATCCAGAACGCTCCTTAGAGGCAAGAATGGTGAGACTTCATTGCACATACTTTGGATATGTTGTCCAGGGAGACGAGTCCATGGAGAAGACCATCATGCTTGGTAAAACAGTCAGGCGGTGACAAAGAGGAGAGACCTCGAGGAGATGGATTAATGCAGTGGCTACAGCAGTGGGCTCAAACGTAAGAACAATTGTGAGGATGACACGGGACTGGGCCGTTTTTGTTCTCTTGTACATAGGCTATCTATGAGTTGTAACTGATGCACCTCATAACAGCAACAGCATGCATGCATTGCTGTTATTTTAAGTCTGTCCCACAGCTGCCAAACTTATATTCTAACACATCATCTTTCTTCTTTTCAAGAAGGATAGCACCATGCCACCACACGCATTGTTCAGTAAGCTGTGTGTGTGTGGGGGGGGGAGTGTGTGTGTGTATGTGTGTGTGTGAGTGGGTGTGTGTATGTGTGTGTGAGTGTATGTGTGTGTGAGTGTATGTGTGTGTGAGTGGGTATGTGTGTATGTGTGTGTATGTGTGTGTGAGTGGGTGTGTGTATGTGTGTGTATGTGTGTGTGAGTGGGTGTGTGTATGTGTGTGTGTGTGAGTGAGTGTGTGTGGATGTGTGTGGATGTGTGTGTGTGAGTGGGTGTGTGTATGTGTGTGGATGTGTGTGTGGGTGTGGTATGTTTGTGTGTGTATGTGTGTGTGAGTGTGTGGATGTGGATGTGTGTGGATGTGTGTGTGGATGTGTGTGTGAGAGTGGGTGTGTGTGGATATGTGTGTGTGAGTGGGTGTGTGTGTGTGTGAATGTGTGTGTGAGTGTGTGTATGTG
Source organism: Tenrec ecaudatus (assembly GCF_050624435.1). NCBI lineage: Eukaryota > Metazoa > Chordata > Mammalia > Afrosoricida > Tenrecidae > Tenrec > Tenrec ecaudatus. The sequence goes on along the minus strand of NC_134534.1, from coordinate 74,824,631 downwards.
TGTGTGAGTGGGTGTGTGTATGTGTGTGTGAGTGGGTGTGTATGTGTGTGTGAGTGTGTGTGTGTGAGTGTGTGTGTGTGGGTGTGTGTGAGTGGGTGTGTGTATGTGTGTGTGTATGTGTGTGTGAGTGGGTGTGTGGGTGTGTGTATGAGTGGGTGTGTGTATGTGTGTGTGAGTGTGTGTGTATGTGTGTGTATGTGTGTGTGTGGGTGTGGTATGTTTGTGTGTGTATGTGTGTGTGAGTGTGTGAGAGTGGGTGTGTGAGTGGGTGTGTGTATGTGTGTGTATGTGTGTGTGAGTGTGTGTGTGTATGTGTGTGTATGTGTGTATGTGTGTGTGTGGGTGTGGTATGTTTGTGTGTGTATGTGTGTGTGAGTGTGTGAGAGTGGGTGTGTGAGTGGGTGTGTGTATGTGTGTGTATGTGTGTGTGAGTGTGTGTGTGTATGTGTGTGTATGTGTGTATGTGTGTGTGTGTGGTATGTTTGTGTGTGTATGTGTGTGTGAGTGTGTGAGAGTGGGTGTGTGAGTGGGTGTGTGTATGTGTGTGTATGTGTGTATGTGTGTGTGTGGGTGTGGTATGTTTGTGTGAGTGTGTGAGAGTGGGTGTGTGTGTATGTGTGTGTGTGAGTGTGTGTGTGTGAGTGTGTGTATGTGTGTGTGAGTGTGTGTGTATGTGTGTGTATGTGTGTGAGTGGGTGTGTGTATGTGTGTGTGTGAGTGTGTGTGTGTGGATGTGTGTGTGTGAGTGAGTGTGTGTGTATGTGTGTGTGAGTGTGTGTGTGTGTGTGTGGATGTGTGTGTATGTGTGAGTGGGTATGTGTATGTGTGTGTGTGAGTGTGTGTGTGTGTATGGTATGTTTGTGTGTGTATGTGTGTGTGAGTGTGTGTGAGTGTGTGTGTGTGAGTGTGTGTGTGTGTGTGTGTGTGTGTGAGTGGGTAGGGGGTGGGTACTTATGGTATAGTGGTTAAGTACTTAACTGCTAACCAAAATGTTGATCGCTTAAAACCACCTGCCGCTCAACAAAAGATGTGCAATGTAGTGATGTGTTTTCATAAAGAGTGTAGTCTTAAAATACCTATTGGGCTGGTCTTCTTTGTCCTAGGGTTGCTCTGAGTTGAAATTCAATGTTATTGTAATGGGTTTTATTTGAGAGAGTACTTAAGGTTACTGCTAAAATAATGATTCACTGATGAGAGAATTCCCCTTAAGAGCACGAACAGGGATTTCATTATCACCACTCCAAGTCAATATTGACTTGGAAGGGCTAATCAGGGGAATAGGCATTAAAAGAAGAATATAATAAAAAAAATAAAAATAAGGTATCCAATTTGTTAAGGAAGAAGTAAAAACACCCCCATTTTCAGATAATATGATTCTATACAAAGAAAATAGTAGCACACAAGAAAACTGATGAAACTAATTGAAAGATTCAACAAAAAGCCAGAGTACAATATCAACATACAAATCAGTCAGATTCTTCTAAATCTTAGAATCAGAACCAAGAAAGAGAATCCTGGAGAGGGAACCAATGCCATTTATAATAACCACCCCAAAATAAAATTCTTATGAACAAACCTAACCAGAGATAAAAAGATTTATACAAAGAAAAAATTTTAAAAACACAATTCTTCAAGAAACTGGAAGAAACCCACATAACTGCTCATGGATTGGAAGATTTAACATTGCAAAATTTTCTTTACTACCCAAAGAAAATTTCTCTACTACCCTCTACATACTCTGTATATAATGTCAAGCCAATCCAGATTTCATCATCATATTCTAAAGAGATGGGGAGGATACCACCAAATTAATAGGGAAAGGAAAGTGGGCTCAGATAAGCAAAACTTCATCTAAGAGAACACAGTAGGTCATCTCACACTTACTTATCACAAAACCCACCGTACAACTGTGGTCATCAAAATAGCCTGGCACTGATCAAAGAGACACACAGACCAATGGAACCCAATAGAGAGCCCCAAAGTGTATTCATCCATCCATGAAAAGCTATGTCTTTGACAGAAGGCTGAAACTCATCCTTAACAAATGGTGCTGACAAAAGTAGAGTTTCATATTCCAGAATATGAAACAAGACCCATTGCTCACAGCATATGCAAAAATGTATTCAGAGCTGTGTGAGCTCACTAGTGTAAAAAATATCAAGGGAAGATTTTTGCATTCTAAAAGAAGTATTCTTTGGTGGTTATGGGGGTGGAGTTAGAATAAGTAAATTACTGGAGGAAGACCATTTATAAAAAGGAGGCAAGCAAAAACTGACAACTCACCAAACTACCGCCATTGAGTTGATGCCAACTCTTACTGTTCCTGAGGTACAGGGCAGAATTGTCCCTGTGAGTTTAAGAGAAATCCGTCTTTTTCCAGGAGAATGATGGGTACTTTCGAAGTTATCCACCCAATGCGTAATCACTATGCCACCGGCAATCAAAACAACGGAAAACATTGGGAAGGGTACAAGAGTTAAATGCAACAAAGGTAAATACTATGATAGACACAATCCATACTTCATGATTAAATCTGCAGCACAAGATTTCTTTAAAATGTTAAAGAGAATTGATATTAGTTTGAGAGCAAAGATGCATTTGATCCAAGCCATGGTATTTTCAGTCACCTCATATGCATGTGAAAGTTAGATAATGAGTAAGCAAGACAGGGAAATAAGTGGTGTATTTGAATATGGTGCTGGTGAGAAACATTAAAAGTACCTTGGAATGCAGCCTAGGAAAACCTATGGGCAATTCTACTTTGTCTAAAGTTTGTTAGACAAGGTTTTACCATCTTACCAGCTAAGAAGCATCCAATCTGTACTTTTCCCAGATAGATCTGTCTGTTCTCTGGGAGTCCATGGTCTATTAAATATTCCTCACAGCACAGTAATTCAAATGTGCCTATGTTTCTCCTTTATTTGGTCCTTAAAAGGTCTTTTGAGGCAGATTTTCCCACTGCAATATGTCATTTGATTTCTTAGCTGCTATTTCCACAAGAGTTGATTGCCGATCCAATTAAAATGAAATATGTAACAACTTCAATATTTCCTTCATCAATTATTATGTTGTGTATTGATGCAGAATTTTTAATTTCTGTATATTGACTTGTAATCCATACTGATGAATGCAGTCTATAGCCTTCATCAGTGAGGGTTTCAGGTCATCTTCTATTTCAGAGAGCAAGATTGTGAAACCTGCATATTGCAGGTTGCTACTGAGCCTCCTTCTGATTCTGATGTCAGGTTCTTCAAATAGTCCAGCTTCCCAGTTAGTTCCTCAGCATACAAGTTGACTAAATATGGTAAAGGAACACATTTTACATTTTAAGCTGTATTGTAAATGAATGGATATTAGTTATATTTTCTCTATATTTCTATACTTAAATATATTAATTGCTACTTGTGTCTCTTATTTCTAATCATGGTCATCATTAAATAAAATTATGGTTTTAAAAAATAGGTATAAGATTAATGTTAAATATATCAATTAGGAGATATTAAACTGGTAAACTCAGTGCCTAGAATGGAACCATTTTAATAAAGTACCTACTTAATACAATGGTGTTGTGCTATTTAATTGCTTTCGTATCGACTCTGGCTCATGGCAATCTTATTTATAATAGATTCCCCTAGTTCTGTGCCATCTTTGTGATTGTTGTTATGCAAGATCCTGCTTGTGACTCCTATGCAGTGTCTTCCAACTTAGTGGATTCATTTCCCAGCATTATATTGGACAATATTCCATTATTATCCATAAGTTTCATTAATTAACTTTTGGAATAGATTATTGTCTTCCAAGTTTCTCACAGTCTGGAAATTGTCAAACCTGTCAACTATGTATAATATATCTCATGTTTGAAATACCAGTGGCATAACTTTCAGCACTGTGGCAATACACAAGCGGTAGTATGGGAAATTTAAAAACAAAAACCTAACATACTCTAACATTAACGAGTTCAGCTCTTATCCCACAAATTGAATTGGTTCAAGAAGGGCAAAATTTTCTTTTCTTTTTTTCCCATATAATTTGAATTTTCCCCTAAAACCATGTATTATTTTTTTAATTGGTTTATTAGGGACTCATACAACTCTTATAACAATCCATACATACATCAATTGTATAATGCACATTTGTACATTCATTGCCCTCATCATTCTCAAAACATCTGCTCTCCACCCAGGCCTCTGGAATCAGCTCCTCATTTTCCCCTCCCTCCCTGCACCTCCCACCCTGATAAACCTTGATAATTTACAAGTTATTATTTTCTCATATCTTGCACTGTCCGATGTTTTCCTTCACCCACTTTTCTGTTGTCCATCCCCCAGGGAGGAGGTTATATGTAGATCCTTGTAGTCGATTCCCCCTTTCCAACCCACCCTCCCTCCACCCTCTCAATATTACTACTCACACCACTGGTCCTGAAGGGATCATTCCCTTCTGGATTGTCCATGTTTCCAGTTCCTATCTGTACCAGTGTACATCCTCTGGTCTAGCCAGATTTGTAAGGTAGAATTGGGATCATGATAGTGGTTGGGGAGGAAGCATTTAGGAACTAGAGGAAAATTGTATGTTTCATCATTGCTACATTTTACCCTGACTGGCTCATCTCCTCCCTGAGACCCTTCTGTAAGGGAATACCAAGTAACCTACAAGTGGGCTTTGGGTCTCCACTCCGCATTCCCCCGCTCATTCACAATGATATGATTTTTTGTTCTTTGATGCCTGGTACCTGATCCCTTTGAAACCTCGTGATCACACAGGCTGGTGTGCTTCTTCAATGTAGGCATTATTGCTTCTGAGCTAGATGATCACTTGTTTACCTTCAAGCCTTTAAGACCCAAGACACTATATCTTTTGATAGCCAGGGACCATCAACTTTCTTCACCACATTTGCTTATGCACCCATTTGTCTTCAGCAATTGTGTCAGGGAGGTGAGCACAAAATGATATGATTTTTTGTTCTTTGATGCCTGATAACTGATCCCTTTGGCACCTCGTGATCATGCGGGCTGGTGTGCTTCTTCTGTGTGGCCTTTGTTGCTTCTGAGTTTCATGACTGCTTGTTTACTTTCAAGCCTTTAAGATCCCAGACACTATATCTTTTGATAACCGGGCACCATCAGCTTTCTTCACCACATTTGCTTGTGTGTCTGCTTTGTCTCCAGCAATTGTGTTGGGAAGGTGAGCATCATAGAATGCCAATTTAATAGAAGAAAGTATTCTTGCATTAAGGGAGTACTTGAGTGGAGACCCAATGTTCATCTGCTACCTTAATACTAAACCTATAAATATATGCACATAAATCTATTTCCCCATCCTCATATATAAATATATTTACATATGTACATGCCTTTTTTTAGACCTCTATAAATGTCCTTTGTCTCCTAGCTCTTTCCTCTATTTCCTTTGACTTTTCTCTGAGGGGAACAATTTTCAATGAGAAAACTTACAGACAAAAGAAACATAACAGGTAATCATTAGGGCATGGGGGACCCTGCATCGTGAACACATCAGGGTCTAGAACTTTATTTGAGGCAGGTCTATATACACTCCCTGTCAAGTAGCCTGGATCCCGTGATAGGTTTCTACATATAGCGACAGTATTTGAGGGAATACAAAGAAACATTAAGACTTTAGCCAAGCTGTTCACCAACAGACAGATGGACAAGAGGATAAAGTAGGGAATGGGGAGCAACTTATATTTTGCAGACTACTGCATTTCAGCAGTTTTGCCAGTGATCGGGAGCCAAAGTGTTCACCTTATCTCAGGTGAGGGTCAGATTAGACACTGCATCATTAGCTCCCATGGTTGAGTCATCAGTGTTTCCCACGGGCCATGAACCATGAAAAGTGGTGGTCCCAGCCCATTTGCCTAACGTGAAAACAACTTTCCACCCATAAAGTACAATTTTTACTTCAATTTTAATTTCAAGTAGCTTGTTCTTAAGTACCTACTTAAACTCTTAGAGTTTCACTTACCTTATTGATTGATTGGAAACAGTCCCCTAATTTTGAATTCCGACTCTCTAATTTGCCATCTGTTTGCACGATTTTGCCCTTTGTTTCTGAAGTTGAGTTAAACCCCAACACATTGATGTAGGGTCCTTTCTGGCTCACAGTGACGCAACAGGGCAGAGTATAACAACCCTGTGGAGTTTGCAAGGCTGCAAATCTTTACAAAATCAGGTTGTCACCTCTTTCTCCTGTTGAGAAACTGATGGGTTATAGCCACTGCCTTTTGATGAGCAGCACTGATCCTAAACACTGGGATAGCAGGGATCCTTTGCAACTAATTAGAAAGATATTTTTCAGAACCAATCACAGAACAGTTTGTCCATGAGGAATAAGTTTACTTTTAGTGAGTTTTATATAGCTATATGGATTCAAGAAAATCATTTGTTAGAAAAGCTACTTAACTACAGGGCTCAGCTATATTGTTATAAGATAGCTAAATTTACTTAACTGCCATGGATTGAGTAAGTAGTAAGATAACAGCATACTTCATGCATTAAACTCACTCTCCACCTGCTCCCTTTAGAAATAGATTTTACTGTAGCAGAATGCAAGTGATCACGGATATATTAAGAGGTATAGCATACTACCTCTTTGTCTTGGTTTTGTAAAAGTCTAAAAATCCCACGGTTTTCTCTACAGTGACCCTCAACTTTGGAATTCCATTTGAAGAATTTTTTGTTTACTTTGAAGATTTCCACATCCATGGCCTATATGAAGGTGCTTCAAAATTTCACAGAAAAATAGAATGAAAAGATAATACTATATTTCCACAATTAGTTGGCATTCAAGATTTCATTAAATATTTGACCAAAGAAGGGGAAAGTAATTTTTAAAATCTATAGACTAGGAAGGAAAAAACATATGTCAATAAGAAATAGAAAAGGATAAATACTACGGAGTTTGGAATAATTGAGATGTTTTCATGTTCCTTAATTCTATCAAGACTCAATATTAAAGATATTTGCTCAATCAGGAAAACGCATGTTTTCTGTATGAGCAAAATTATGGGCATATGTAGTGATAATTATGGCAATATATTAGGTTAGTGTTCAGCAAACATTCACCTCTTATTCCCCATGGAAGTCTTGTACTTCCTCAATGTATTGATGTTGAGCTTGGCAATGTGATTTGCTTGTCTTCTAATAGAAACGGTAAGGAGTATGATATTTTATGCTGTTTGCAAGCTATCAAATTATTCAGCAACAGTTTCATGGATGCTAACAGATGATAAGAGACTTGGACTTCTGGCAAGAGGGCCAACTGAGTACCACATACAAGAGGGGCTCCACAGAAATCAATGCAGGCGAGTCACTAAGAGAGAAATTCTGCACTGCCAGGTCACAGGAGGAGCATCATAAAGATAAGTAGACATGGATCCACTAGGTTTTGAGGAGCTGGGGGGTTGGGGTTTACCACAGTAGAGGCCAGCTAGGGTTTAACCCTAGCCCTGCCAACGTCTTGGCCAGAGCTAGGATTCTTTGTAGCCAACTCAAGAGCTTTATCTCAACACACCTACAGCTTCCTGCCACCTTGGGGCAGGGTTTAAAACGCTCCAGCCCCACAGTCAGAGATCAGGGCTCAGCATTGTTGTTACTTTTGTTTCCCTCTTTTCTCTCTTGTCCCCCACAGTCTCAGCAGACTCTGTATTTTTTTTTCTTTTAATCTTCCCTTTTCTCTCACATGCCACTTCCAACATCCAGGTCATTCCCCTTAGCCTAGGTCATTTGTGCCTACCCTCCACCCAGCTGGGGGAGCTCCAACCTCTGAAGCATAACCCGAAGCTGAGGATATCCTGCCCACCTTCTTCCGGGGGAAGTCCCACTTGCGTGGCTGGGGGAGCTCCTACCCATACTCTGTGGTCCCACATGACTGAGTGAACTTCTTCCTGCCTCCCTTAGTGCTTCACGTAGCTTAATGCGGCCTGGCCAACACTTGCCAGTGCTTCACGCTGCTGCAGGAAACTGCCCAATCTCCATGGTGATCTAGCTAAGCAAAGGTAATTGCATCCACCATTCGTGGAGCTGAAAAAATAGTGAGAGAATTCTTGGAGGAAAACTTCCTCAGCTTAATGAATGTAAACCTGGCAACCATTCAGGAGGCTGAAAGAACACTAGCTAGAGTGAATCCTAAGAAGAATTAACCAAGGCACAAAATATTTAAACTATTGAACTTTGAGGAAAAGGAGAAAATCATGCGAGCAGCCAGCATAAAACAAGCAATCACATGCATACATTCCCAAATAAGAATTCTCAGACCTATCAGCGGACAGTCTAAAGAAGAGGAGAGAGTGGAGTAACATATTCCAAAAATTGAAGGAAATTAACACAAACTCAAGCATACTCTATCCAGCCAAAGTATCTGTCAAAGTAGATGGAGAAGTAAAAGTCTTCCTAGACAATGAAAAACTCAAAGAATATGTTAGAAGAAACACAGCCCTACAAAAAATCCTTGCCGACCCAGTATGGACAGAAGAATAGCACTCACCGAGCACAAATAAGAGACTGCCACATAGAACAACCCTACCAACAGGGCAACAAATAGCATTGGATTAAGGGTGAAAAGAAGTCGAGAATGAACCACATACACACACACACACACACACACACACACACACACACACACACACACGTGCACAACATATTGATGAGAAAGGGAGGCAGGAAAACACCCAACACAAAAGGTATAAGATGACATCACAGAGTCCACAGATAGGTGTAACAACCCTGAATATCAATGGACTGAACTCAGGCACTAAATGACTAGCAGACTGGCTTAGAAAACACAACCCATCAATCTGCTTCCTACAGGAGACACATCATAAGATTACAGACAAAAGTGGACTGTGTATCAAAGGCTGGAGAAAAACATACAAAGCAAACAACGATTTAAAAAAGCAGAAGTTGCCATCTTAATCCTGAATAAAATTGACCTCAAATGCAAACCATAAAAAGAGATGAGGGACATTATATAATGCTGAAGGTAACTGTAGACAAAGAACCACTAAGCATTTTAAACATATATTCCCCCAAAAAGAGACACATCGAACATATCAACAAAACACTCCAAAGATAAAAAAGGAAATCACAAGCTTCAACAATTATAGTAGGTGACTTCAATAGATCACTCACTGAGAAAGACAGATCACAGGAAAAGAAAATCAACAAGGAGGCTAGAGATCTAAAACCTACAATTAGACAATTTGACCTTTCAGATATTTACAGACCACTTCACCCAAATACCAAAAAAAAAAAAAAATCATCACATTCTTTTCAAGCACCCATGGTACATATTCAAAGGTAGACCACATTTGGGGCATAAGTTGAAACTGCATAAATTTAAGCACATCAATATCATACAGACCTCTCTCTCTGATCAACAAAAGGAAGATGAAGAAAACAAAGGCAAACAACTGGAGGATGAATAACAATTTCAAAAGGAGATGAAATTAGGAACATTCTAGAAACCAACAAGAATGAGAACATGACATATCAAAACTATGGGCCACAGCAAAGGAAGTTAGCAGAGCAAGTTTCATAGCACTATATGCACACATGAAAAGGGAATAGAGACTTATGATTGATATGCTGGCACAAATTTTAAAGAAACGAGAGCAGAGTCGACAGGATAATCCTAATAAGACTCTCATGTGCCAGTCATTCACAGTAGGCAACCAGGCAGCAGATCTGCCCTTTTCCTGGAGGAAGGCATGGTTTTCTCCCTTCCAAGACGGTTGACTATACATCCCTCAAGTGATAGCCCAGAACAAAGACAGACATTCCTCTGTTTACCAGATTTGAAGGAACACAAGAGATTCATGGGGAAGTATCTCCCAGCACTAACACCTACCAAGAAAAGAACGTTCTCCAGCAATTTGCTGCCACATGGGTCCCAGCCGCTGTTGAGCTAAATGCTGAATCAGAGTCACTGCAAACTAAGCTCATCATCAGTCACTTGAACAGGAGTCTGTTTGAAGACACATTAATGTTTTGACTATAGGTCACTGAATTTGGGGTTGGTTTGTCCTAAAGCACTGTTGTAGTAATAACTGGGTAACACGGAACTTGGTCATACAAATGAGATGCAACCTTATGAAAATTCCCAAAAATATAAATGTGTTCTGGGGACTCAGAAGTGAATAAAGAGATGTGTAAAGAAAAGGGGAAAATAGGGACCTGTGTAATAATATGAAAGGATTCATTGCTAAGATTGAGATTTAGAAGACAGACAGTATACCTAATAAACATGTACCAATTACTGAAGAGACTTTAAAAGCCATGGATAACATTATTTTGGAAAAGGATGAACTCAGCATAGGACTAGCTAGGTTGTACCCAGAATTTAGAGGGATTATAGAGATCCCAGCAATCTCAGTTTTGGAAAATAAAACTGTTTCTTATCGAAACAAAGATGTGGACATTAAAAATACCAACTTAATGGTGAATTGAATATCCTTTGCTAAGACACGTGAACAGATTAAAATGGAACTTACCTGATCCTCTCAGGTGAGGTGAATTAAAGGGCTCCTATAAAACGAGTTTCCATTACATATCTGTTTGTCGAATGTCAGTGGTATATTTAATACAGTGATGGTGGATGCTGTGTCACTTGTATTTCAAATATGAGTAGGCTCGCCTGGTGAGCAAGCTTCATGGGAGCTTCCAGACTAAGAAAAGACTAGAAAGAATGAATAAGTTTTCAGCTTCTGCCAAATTAGCCTGAAACCTGTATGAATATCAGTAGAGTATTGTCAGAGCAAATCTGCTACAGAAGATCTCATTAAATATTAAATATAAATTAAATATACCACTCTGAGGACTAAGGTACAGCTGACTCAAGTGATGGTATTTTTAATCACTTCATCTGCTTATGAAAGCTGAAAAATGAATAAAGAAAGCCACTGAAGAACTGATGCGTGTGAATTGGAAAAGAATATTGTTAGCAAAGAATATTGCAACTAAAATGAACTACCAGAAGAAAACAAATACGTTTTGAAAGAATTTACCCAGATGCTCCTTAAAACTTAGGATGGCAAGACTTCACCTCACATGTTTTGGACATGTTGTCGGGAAAATAGTCGCTGAAAAAGGACATCACCTTTGATAAAACAGTGGGGGAGCTTTGTTGAGATGGACTCACACAGTCACGGCAATAATGAACTCAAGCATAACAAGTCCAGGAAGACACAGGATGGGGCAGTATTGAGTTGCACAGCACACACAGTCACTGTGAGTCAGCACTGCAGTATTGAGTTTCACAGTACACACAGTCACTGTGAGTCAGCACTGCAGTATTGAGTTGCACAGTACACACAGTCACTGTGAGTCAGCACTGACCCAATAGCTCTAAAGGGCTCTATAGAGGACTATCTGCCCAAAGTGCCCATGCCTAAGTCTAAAAAGATGTATGCCTGGAAGTTAATTGCAGTTGTGGCTCTTGACATTTGGATTTGGCTACAATTCATGACATGGAAAATTAACTAAGCTTTTGACAAAAGTACCACTAGCCTAGACCAATCACAGTGAACCGGACAGAGATATAATAAGGACTTTTACTCTCAAACATCACAGAGTCAAGAATTAGACAAAAACAACAAAAAAAGAAACAACCTCCCCAAACCTTCTCAGCTACCAAAATACCTTCTTTAAAATATCCTCTTCAGGATTGATCAAGGATGATGATAGCAAAAGATGAACTCCCAGAGGGCTAACTCGAGATGTGTTGAGAACAGGAACTGAGACTTACTCCATTGGATCAGAACTAGAATCTTATCAGGAACCAGGATCCTGAGGCTGCTGGTTGTAGGTTCAATCGCCTTGTCTCAACCCACAGGATTGCATCAATAAGGTTCTGAATTAGCTTATTGTGCAAACCTGGCCAATAAACACACGTGTGATTAATTGAAGGCCGGAGGGATAAATGGCTTGGTAGGTCTCGCCTTTTTAGTTCTTGGGTCTCTTGCTTTCTGATGGTGGGACCAGGTTGCAGCTAGCTGCCTTAGCCAGTTTCCTGCTTTAGCTAACAAGGCTCACTTCCTGGAAGACATCCCCAAGGAGAAGCCACATGGACTTATCCCAAGGCAGCCCTGGGTGCTGGAGTGGCCATGTGGAGACCCCTGCCAGCGCTGAGATGCTTACACATTCACTGATCCAGCTTTTCTCCTGCAGTCAGCATCATTGCATCTGCTTTGTGAGATGGAGGAGGACTTTGTGGATTGGTGCTGGACATATGGGTGTGGGTTGGGCAGCACTGGGTTGGGGTGTTTTCTTTTTTTTTTTTTTTTAATCATTTTATTGGGGGCTCGTACAATTCTTATCACAATCCATGCATATATCCATTGTGTCAAGAACATATGTACATTTGTTGCCATCATCATTCTCAAAACATTTGCCTTCTACTTGAGCCCTTAATATCTGCTGCTCATTTTACTCCCCTCTCCCCAATCCCCCACCTCATGAACCCTTCATCATTCATATATTATTATTATTATTTTGCCATATATTACACTGTCTGACGTCTCCTCCCACCTTCTTCTCTGCTGTCCCTCTCCCAGGGATGAGGCTATGTGTAGATTCCTGTAATCAATTTCCCCTTTCTACCCCACATTCTCTCCACCCTCCAGGCATCACCGCTCTCATCACTGGTTCTGGAGGAGTCATCTGTCCTGGATCCCCTGTGTTTCCAGTTCCTATCTGTACCAATGTACATCCTCTGGTCTAGCCAGATTTTCAAGGTAGTATTGGGATCATGATAGTGGGGGGAGGGGGGGAAGGAAGTATTTAAGAACTAGAGGAAAGTTATATGTTTCATCATTGCTACCCTATACCCTGCCTGGTTCATCTCCTCCCAACAGCCCCTCAGCAAGGGGTGTCTAGATGGCTGCCTTTGGGCTTTTTCTTGATGCACACTTAACCTTTATATGAAACTCTCTCTTATACATGAGTTTCTGTGGGTTTGTTTCTCTAAAGTACCCAGACTCACACAGGTTCCCAGTGAGTATTTTTGTGCAGATGGCTCTGCTCTCCCATACAGAGTTTACCCTGCGGCATTCACTATTGCTCTCATCCTATTATTCATGATGAACGAATTCCAAAAAGTTTGTAGAAAACTTGAATTAAAAGATAAGGAAAGTTTTCTAAGAACTTTTTGAAGCCCACTCATACTTTATTTTGGTCTAGAGAAAGAGCAGCAAGGAAGCAATTATATCCTACCCAGGCGGGGACCAGATAATGTTTGCTCTACCTGGTTCCATGATTTCTATGGGCCAATAGCTGTGTTGTTTATGTTTGGGGCTAATAACTTGTGCTTTTAGTTCAAAAGTCTCTAACTCAAACGGAGGTATATGCAGAACTGATATAAACCATGAGATACTGGATTTTGATCCTGATGGTGTGATTTTAGGGGTATATGGATATAAATGTATTTTGTGTATGGGAAGCTAAAGAATATTGGAAAACAAACTGTTGGGCTGTTGGCAATTAGTTTTTGGTTCAGTAAATAATTATTTTCTTATCCTGCCCCAATTGGAACAGCAAGCTTCCCTTTCCTTTGATACTGACTAGATTTTTCATCTTGCTTTGTGGTCAGTGAGCTATTAGTAGATGTGGGAAAGCAGAGACTTAAATATCTACGTGGCAGGGCCGATCCCCATATACTTTGCCTGTTGCCTTCAAATAGTTGCTAGGGAAGTCAGTGACCCTCCTGCCTGGGTTCGGATATTAGACACATTAACCCAAAGACCTATAGTCAAAAACAAGCTGCTTCAGCCCAACTGCAGATGCCGGAGAGCATAGTAAATGCTTGTTGTGTAATCCTGAGATAACATGACTGTTTGATTTACAACTAAAACTCACGTCTTAAAGAGCTAGGAAACATAAACTGCTCATGTTAAGAAAACAATGGTGTGGATGGTTGACAGAGGCAGGAATGGAATTTCAGAAAAGCTTAAAGTTCAGCCGGGTGTTATACAGAGATTGTGGCTTTCTGAAACCAAGTCGTTCTCTATTTTTTAAGTTGAGTGAGTTTGATGAACTTCTATCTTTTGCATTTTTCCCTTGGACGTAAGTATTAAGTGTTGTTTATTTGTTTACTCACATTATGTGAAGTGTTGGCATCCAGGCCCCTGGGGAATAGTGAGTGGGAGTGGAATTTGGGCTCGCTTGGAGCAAACTGGCTTAGCAGTTGATCACATTTTGCAGAATTCTATTTGCAAGCTTAGAATATTACCACACACAGTTCACCATATGGCCCAACTGATTTTGCTAAGGGGACTATTGTATTTGAAAAAAATCACAAACACATACTAAATCCTCAAATCTCTCTTTTTTTCCCCCTTACTGTCATGGTTTCCATGACTACATTTCACAGCTCCATATTAAATTTTAAATGTAAACGATTTCTATGGAAAAAACACTAGGGAGAATTATGGTGTGAGAGATGTTTACTCTTACATGAAAATGGGGTGTGCTGGAATCCACAATTCTATCTGGGATTTGGTCCCCCCCCCAAAAAATGAGAAATATAGTTTTAAAAAAGAATGGTTTCTCAAGTTTATCAGTGACAGTTCTGTGACAGAATATGAATACTGGAGATGTGAAACCTCAAATGGCAATGCATGGTGAGAGTGTGCATATTCAGTGAGCTGGATTCTTATATCCCCTATAGCCCTTAAATATTTCCCTCCCAGTGATATACTTTTGATATCAATGGTTTTAAGTTGGATCTGAGCATTGTATTTCTTTTTTTTAAAGATACTTTTATTTGGGGGCTCTTATAGTTCTTATACCAATCCATAAATCAATTGTATCAAGCATATTTGTACATATGCTGCCATCATTATTTTCTAAACATTTACATTCTGTTTGAGCCCTTGGTATCAGCTCCTCTTTTTACCCTCCCCGTGATCCCTTGATAAATTATAAATTGTTATTTTTTTCATGTCTTGCACTGACTGCTGTCTCCCTTCCCCCTTGGTTTCTTCTCCACCTCCTCTTGGCACCTTCCCCCTCCTCTCCTGGTATTGCCACTCCCATTTCTGTTGCTGAGGGGTTTAGCTCACCTGGATTCCATGTGTCCTGAGCTCTTATCGGTATTTCTTCCCTTTCCTGACCTACTTAGAATGAAAAAGCCAGATTAAAAAAATCTGGTTTTGTATTAAGAGAGAGAAGTTTGAATCTACTTATGTGCCTACAACTTAGAAATCTTTATTCTATCTGGCCTTTCCTACTGTACCTTTCATTTATGAAAGGCCATATGTTGATTTTAGTTGCAAGGAGGCCATCTAGCCCTTGACGCTATTATTGCTCTGTTCGAAATGAATAGCACTGAACTTCCGGGAGGTTAGGTTCAGAACCTGAGAGCTGCAGTGGTATGCTGGATAAGCCTTGGTATAAAACACTCTGGAGTTGTTACAAGAAAAGAAAACTCCAAATGTTCCTCATTTACAAAGCCCACAGCACTGCACAGAGACTGCCCACTCCTTGCTGTAGAACAGCGTCACACCATTTCAGGAGGAATAACACTTAAGAGGTAGGTTGATGCAAGTAGGTGCTCCTTTCCTCCCCTGCATATTTCAAGATTTAACGCCTTTTTTGTTGTTAGCAATTAAGACAACTAGAATTGGTCCCACACTATCCATTCAATAATCACCTGTGCAAAGACAGTTTTCAAAGATTTTCAGTAAGCTCTAGAAGTTGAAGAATCAACATCAAAATGCCTAGAGATAGACTACTTGAAAGAAGGTAGGGTGGATCACTGCTACTCTGCCCTAGGTATCTTAAAGTCTTGCTTTCTTTTGTTGCCAGAAATAAGGGTCTGGGATTACCTGTCACTGTTTCAGCCCCAAACTCTTAAGATTGTACTGCAAGTCCAAGACCGAAGGAAACAGTGGGGCTTGGTTCATCCAGACTGCTTTGAAAATTCTCTGAACATCAAGTAAATTATAGCCCAAACTATGGGACAAAGAGCGGGCTTTGGGATGATCACTCGAAACAAAACTTATGTGATGGTGTCCCTAAAAAAGAACAAGCGGTTTTTTGTCGCCCCCAAAACTATGTGTTTAAAATTTTTTTACAATACAATCTATCACCTTCAACGTTCTCTACATTACACTTAATATATTTGTCAAATCTGTGATTCCATTCTTGGAAACATTTTTCAAACTCATCTCTTTGGATGGCTGACAGCACCGCCCTCCTTTTTTTCCCCTCTTCACCTCATCTATGTCATCAAATTCTGCCCTTTCAAGTCCCTCTTCATTTATGGAAACAAAAAATCGCATGGAGTGAGGTCGGGTGAGTAAGGTGCATGGGGCAAGAGAGGCATGCTGTTTTATGCCCCAAATTGGTGACTGAGAAGGCTGCATGAGCTGGTGCACTGTTGTGGTGGCAAAACCAGTCCCCCATCTGCCACAAATCAGTTCTTTTTTGTTATACACTATTATGCAATATTTTTAGAACCTCTAAACAGAAAGCTTGATTAACCATCGGACCTGGTGGAACAAACTCCAAATGCACTATCCCCCTCACTTTTAAAAAAAAAGAGCATACATTTTTCCAAGGCCAGATCCCCATGCCCTGAAGCACTATGATCCATTGCTTATCTAAATGGGGGTGCTTTGTGCCTGGCTAACGATCTCAACTGTCTTGCTTACCACCCTCAGAAGTTAGAAGACAATTCATACTGATTAAACTTAGATTTCTTTTTTAATCACTGTATTGGGGCTCATACTACTCTTATCACAATCCACAATCCATTGTGTCAAGCACATTTGTACATTTGTTATGATCATCATTCTCAAAACACTTTCTTTCCATTTGAGTCCTTAGTATCAGCTCCTTATTTTCCCCCTCCCTTTCCACACCCCGTCCCTCGCAAACCCTTGATAACTTATAAATTATTATTTTATCATGTCTTACATTGTTTGACATCTCCCTTCACCCGCTTTTCTGTTGTCCATCCCCCAGGGAGGGGGTTATATGTAGATCCTTGTAATAGGTTCCCTCTTTACACCCCGCATTCCCCTGATGCTCCCGGTATTTCTATTATTATTGTTGATCCTGTGGGGTTCATCTGTCCTGGATTCCCTGTGTTTCCAGTGCTAGCCAAATTTGTAAGGTAGAATTGGGATCATGATAGTGGGAAGAGGAAGCATTAAAGAACCAAAGGAAAGTTGTATGTTTCATCGTTGCTTCACTACACCCTGACTGGCTTGTCTCTTCCTTGTAAACCTTCTGTAAAGGGGGTGTTCAGTTGCCTACAGATGGGCTTTGGCTCTGCACTCTGCACTCTCCCTCGTTCACAATGATATGATTTTTTTGATGCCTGATCCCTGATCCCATCAACACCTCCTGATTTTACTGCAAGGAGGGGCTGTTAGATCTTGGGTTTCCCAGTACTAAACTTTAATCAGGTTATATTTCTAGTACTGTGATTAACAGCAGGCTGACACCTCCCCTCTATCACTGTGGCCCACCTAGTGGGCGACATGAAGGGAAAAGAGCCTTATAGAATTTCTTTTTTCTTCAACGATTGAAGACTACCATTCATGATGAAGGTGTAAGGTGGTACCTTGAGAGGAGAAAGCCATTACCCTGGGAGAACCTGCTCTTCTGCCACTCAGTTGTTTGCATCAGTTTCCCACTTGCATAACTGTTGGTGAAAGGAGTCCCGGAGGCAAGGCAGTTACTAAGCTGCCTGGGAATCTCCAAGGTCTGTGTTTCAAAGCTACCAGGCACTCTGAGAGAGAGATGGGGCTTTCTACTCCTGTAACCAGTTACAATCTTGGAAACCCCCGGGGGCAGTTCTACCTTGTCCCAAGGGATCTCCATGAGTCCGCCTTGATTCGAGGGCAGTGACAATTGTAGGCAAGCCAGTTGTGCCCTTAAGGAAAGAAATGTGTTTTCTGAGGTTGCGGTGGGAGCTTCCATAAGGGGGGTTGGGTGTGTGCATGTATCCATGATTCTCAAGGGATGTTTGAAGAGCACGCCTGCTTTCATGACTACACAAGAAGACTATGTGGGTGCACTGCTATAAATGGAAATGTAATACATGGTAAATGAGGTGCCAAGGCACACTTGGTATTTCAAGCCAGAACAAAAAGACAGGTGAACTGGAAGAATAGATAAGGAATTGGAAGAAGGTGGGACATGAACAAGAATGTCAGAAGGTTTTATGGACGATTGAAACCACTCTCCTCCAGAAACACTTATCCTCCTCCATGAGAATCCAGACAAGCATGGCCAAACACACATTTTGAGAACCCTAGAAATTTACGAAAGGCTTGGAGCAATCCAGACATGTTTACACAAGAAAAAGGCTGAATCTATGTATGAACAATAAACTTTGTGATGTTTTAACCGGCCCTAAGCTCCTTTCTCTACCCCCAATCTAGTAGTAGCTTTGAAAAATAAGTCTGAAATTATAGGGAAAACTAGCAAATTGGCAGTCGCTGGAGAGGAAAGGATTACTTTGAAGTGTCCTCAGAACCCCAATTACCACATAATACTCATTTTAATCATATATTACACCCCTTATAGGTACAACCTAAAAAGGAGACTTTATCTAAGCTGGGGTCACTCCTACAAGAAGAGATGGGAAGAAAGACCAATCACATCCTGCAATACACTATGTGATAAGGTCACCCCAAATCCAAAGACACTCCCACAAGAGTATGAGGGAACCTTACTGGAAACTCAAGTTCAGTTGGGGGCAAGGGTGGGGAGAGCTGAGTGTGTACGTCCCAGAGAAGGTGTTTACATTTCTGTTGATGGGTAAGTGGGGAGAAGCAACTTCCCATGGGCGCACAAAAGTTTAACAATACTTATGTAGAAACTGAGTGGAGAATAACTCCAGCATTATGTTCCTAAAAGAAAAAAATAAAAATAACATGTCCACGGGGGCCTTTGCTGCTTCTGTGAGCATTGATTATGGATTCAAACACGATAAAATCCTTGACAACTTCAAACTTTTCTCCATTAAGTGTGATGCTATCCTATTGGCCCTGGGGAGAGGATCTGGGGCTTTTTCACACTGAAGTTTGATCCATCCTGCAGGCTGTAATCCCTGATCTTCATCAGCAAGGGCTTCCAGTCCTCCTCACGTTTAGCAAGCAAGGTTGTGTCATCTGCATACCTCAGGTTGTTAATAATCCTTCCTCCAATCCTGGTGCCTGCTTCTCTGATTATTTGCTCAGCATACAGATTGACTAAGTTTTGTGACAACATGACTCTGATGCACACCTTTCCCGATTGTAAACCATAAGTATTCTCTTGCTCAGTTCACACACCTGCTCTTGACCCATGTTCAAATTTCACATGAGCACAATCAAGTGTTATGGAATTCCTATTCTTCTCAAGGTTATATATAGTTTGTTATGATCTACACAGTCAAATGTATTGTCATAGGCAATAAAACCCAAGTAAACATCATCTTTCTATGTTTCTCTGGTTTGAGTTAAGATCAGTCTGACATCAGCAATGATATCCCTTGTTCCAGGACCTCTTCTGAATCTGGCCTGAACAAACAGATCCCTCTCAATCTACTACTGTAACTGCTGTTCCATGATCTTCAGCAAAGTTTTACTGGCAAGTAATATCAGTGATATTATTCTATAATTTTAACATTTTGTTGGGTTACCTTTCTTTAGTGTGTGCACAGATATGGATCTCTTCTAGTCTGTTGGCCAAATTGTTGGCTTCCAAATTTCCTGCCACAAATGAGTGAGTGCTCCCAGTACATCATCAGCTTGTTGAAACATTTCAATTGGTATTCCATAAATTCCTGGAAACTTGTTTCTTTGTAATGCATGCATTGCAAGTTGAACTTCTTCCAGCCTTGTGTGCAGAACCTCCTGAAAGCTGAACTGTCTGCCAATTCTTTTTGGTTTAGTGCCTCCTGTGTATTCTTTCCATCTTCTCTTGATGCTTTCTACATCATCCACTATTTTGCCCATAGAATCTTTCAAGATTACACCTCGAGACTTGAATGTTTTTCTTGTTCTTTCAATTTAAGATATGCTGTGCACCTGACCCAAGTCACAGTATTTTCCATTGCCTCATGCACATGTGAAAGTTGGGCACTGACTAAGGAGAACCAAAGAAGAATTGATTTTTTAAATCGTGGTTCTGGAGAAGAATATTGAAAGTACCAGGGACTGGTAGGGAGAAAGATGGGACTTACTACTCCCATAAAAAGTTACAGTCTCAAAAACTCACAGGAGTAGTTCTCCTCTGTCCTACAGGGTCACTCTGAGTCAGCATTGGCTTGATGACTAAGTTTTATGTGCTGCTGAAAGGACAAACCAATCTGTCTTGGAAGAAGTATGGCCAGCGTGCTCCTCAGAGGCAAGAATGCAGACTTCATCTTATATACTTTGGACATGTTGTCAGGAGAGACAAGTCCCTAGAAAAAGACACCGTGCTTGGTAAAGTGGTGGGACAGCAGAAACGAGGAACGCCCTCAAAAAGAGGGATTGACATGTGTCTGTGGCATTGGATTCTGCCATAGGAACAATGTGAGGAGGGTGTGCGGCCAGGCAGGGTTTTGATCTGTTGTACATAGGGTCACTGTGGGTCAGAACTGCCTGGAGGGTGCCTAACACCAATAACAACACCACGAAGGGCTCTGAAAAGCTTTGACATATTTCTAGGAATCAACTCTCTTCCTCCTCTTCTCAGGCACTTAGCTGTTAGCTCTGATAACTGCTAAATTCTCTGAAGGTACGGTGATTTCTGAAGGGAGATGGTAGTCTAAAGACTTCTTGCACTTCTTTCATGGATTCTGGGCTATTTTAAATGTGCTAACAGAGTGAAAATGGCCAACCCTTCCACAAGGGTTGAAAATTTCTTAAAAGACTCACAGAATAAAACTACCTTGGCTCCATCTATCCCAAAGTTGGTAAGGCAAAATATTTCAGCTATAACCTCACATTTCTTTCATACTGACTTCTGGCTACTGTCACCAAGTGAATCCCAACTGCCAGCATATCTATAAGGCAAGGCAGTTCTGCAGTCCTTATGGGGGCAGAAAACCTTATCCTTATTCCACAGAGAACCAGGTACCCAGAACTGCTGACCTTGAGGTTAGCAGACCAAAGTTTAACTCACTACCCTACCAAGGCTTTTTTTCCAATGGTCAAAGAGATAAGCACTCTAATGAATAGCTTATTACAGCATTTGCATCAGACCTGAATATAGATGCAATTATAACAAACTTTTTCTAAATAGTTGCTTATATACAGACTGTACTCTTAAAATGTGAGCAATATTCCAATGTACAGAACTTAGAAAAATAATTGATTTATTTACTGGCTAATTTCTATTTTTGACAATTTTGGGATCTGCTGTAATTCACAAAGCCATCATCTCTCAGATTTCTAGAAATCTTGATTTAGTCTGCTGCAGTATAAATTCACGTTATAAGTCCTTTTTATAAATCCATTCTTGTAGCAAATTTTTGGTTAAATGTCTTAGGGGGTCCACAATGCACAAATGTATCTGTAGGTTACAGGGAGAGTTAGCAGTTAGCAAATGAGCCTTAGGGTACCTTCAGTCAAATTATGTAGTCCTTAGGGTGTGGATGTACGGCCCACCATTACTGATTTCAAAATCAGTCACACTGCTGACTCCCCCTTTTGTATGTCTCCATTGTTCAAGCTTGCTATTGCTGCATCGGTTTTCCCTGCCCAGAGCCACCAGGTTTGAAATCGTGGTGGGCTGCTGCCCATTCTCATAATGGGTACCAGCTGCAAGTTCCCTGGCTGGTCTATCCCCCTAGACAGAATGTGCAGTTGTGATTGACCTCGAAAAGTCATCCTGCCTGTTTGTGATTTGTTGCTTTATAAACTAGCGGGCAAGTAGTACTTGGTGCTGAGGGGTACCGAGTGCTTGCTGACTTGCAGCTCCCAGCCCCACTAATGTTTTTCATTGGATCCTTTTTGGTGTGGCCCTGATTAAACATGTGGGATAAGACCCACCTCCAAATTTGAGGAGCAACCTCCCTGCGGGTTCACCCAGTGTCAGGCACTGACAAGGGGAGGCGCCCCTAGCTTCGTGGTCGCTGCCCTGCAGTGGACCGCCTCACAGAAATAGTACTCCCTCATCCAGGAAAAGCTCTTCCAGTTGCCACCTTTCATTTTGGGAGAGTGAGGATGCTTTCTCTTTTCCTCTTCTGCTTTACGTTTGGGTGTCTAGCCGTGGAAGCGAACGTTAAAACTCGGGGTAAAACAAGTGTGCATTTCCGGATGACTGTAGCAGATTACAGTCCTCGGCCATCAGACTTTACAGTGGCACGGCCTCGGCTGCAGAGTCTGTCCAGGTTCCATCTGGTTGTATGGTAACATGGCATGGCCTAACAGTGGGTCCCTTTCTCCACAAAGTGGACCAGGGCCAGGGTTCATATGGCCACACCTGAGTCAAATGCACCTAACGTACCAGAGAGGTCATGGACAGGGGGCCACCTGCTTGGTCTCCCTTTGGGAAGACCCTGCCTCTTGTCTGTCATGCGCTGCTTAGAAGGGTGTGCATGAGTCTGTCATTCAGCCAATTTGAGGGTTTTCTTCTTCTCATCTCCAATGACCTTGCATGGTACCTTCATCCTAGTCTTGACCCTGTGGTGGTCTCTCATTCCTTTAGGAGCTCTTTTTAGAGGGAATTATGACTGACTACTCCAGGCGAGCTGGAGTTTTATAGTCTTTGCTCCATCTTGCTCCTCTCCCCTTTGCCTTGAGGCTGGGCGTTACAGTAACGAAAATCTCCATGGTTGTTTTTATTGTGCAATTCGGCGTGGCCATGGGCATCATCAGCCAGATACTTGTAATTTTTGCCAAGGGGATAGTCGAAACGACCCCTAGCAACTGAGCGACAGGACTCCCTGCCAGAAAGCTGATTTGGGCCTTTGATACATTCGTATGTGTTTTTTCTATTTGGCTCTTGGGTGTCTTTAGTCAGTGTTCGAAAAACAACGCAAAAAACAAAACATTTTTGACACCAGAAGTTGTCTGGCAGTGTGGGATCCTGCCATAGGCGTCCTACTCCCTGGTTGTGCAGAGACATCAGAAGGGAAGTGAAAGGGGACTGGGCTCCGATGAAAGGGATACGTAGCCGTGTGTGCGTCCAGAAGAAAGTTTTGTCCCGGGACATGCGGTCATCTCTCTTTGAGGACATCTCTGGGGAATTCCAGAAGACATCTTGAATACGTTCATTTTTACTCCTTAGAGATTTCTGTCTCATTTACAGTTTCTTGACTGGTCCGTCTCAGAGTGAGGGACTGCGCCCTTAGTACATTCCTTTCCCTTGTTCTTCCTTGCCTCTGGGCGCAGAGTACGCAGTCGGAAGCAAGTAGGAGACACCTTTTATTATAGCACCTTTATGGGAGGGCTATAGAGCGGACGATTTTCAGTCTAGAGAATGTGTATCAGGAGTCATCTCTATCACATAACTGTAAGTCTTCCTCCATTTCATCCAGTTTCTAAGTTCCGCACAATTCCCTCTCCAAGATTGTACTGATATAAAAACTATTTTTTTGTTTTTGTAGATCCTGTAGTGCACGGCCAAATATTTCTAAGGGATCAGGCAGGTAAATGGAACCCATTGCCTTAGGTTGATATTGCTTATTTTTGGTTGTTCTCTTTAGACATCTGAAGATATAAGTATTGGGGATAAAAGTCAGGGCCAACAGGGCACCACACACACACACACATGCACGCACACAAAAGAAGAAATTCCACTAGCCTACCCTTGACTCTCTTGTAGTGTATATGATGAAATTATATGCAATAGTATAAAATTCATAATATTTTGGCTGGATTTTCTGATGATTATAGAATAAAATTGTCCCAAAAAAAGGGCTTAAAACTTTTTGCCAACTAGATTGGCTAAGTTTGGGAGTTGAATTTCTAGACATTGGATCTTTAGATCCTGATTTAGTTTACATGGTATAGCAAAAGGTGACTGAAAATCCTGGGCACCTAAATCAGTTTCCATGTACTGATCAATGATACTTTTAGCTCAACAATCCCCTTCATGGCTTAAAAGCTGCATGATTGGCAAGTACTCCTGCATCCTTGTCTCCTGCCTGCTCCCTACCAGGAGAACTGCCAGAAGAACACAAAGTCCCCAAGTTTTCCCTCCTCATTCCCTTCCGATGAGCCAGGCCTTGACTTTCTCCCATCCTACAATCCTGTGGAATCGGTAAGAAACTGAAGGTTGTGTCTCCTGGGACTCATCCTCACCCCCAGGGACGCAAAGAAGGGCAAGATGGGCAGCCCCCACAATAGGAGCCACATAACAGGCATAACAACTGTAATGCCTTTGCCTTTAAGGGAAGCGCCCCCACCAGTGTGACACGGAGATGGGCCCTTCATACTTTATGCTCCTTTCTCCAATTTGACTTACATAATTGGAAATTGCAGGACACCCCCCCCCCCTTTCACAAAAGCCACAGGCACTCATTCCCTGTTAGAATTTGTGCTTCTCACTACCGCCCCACCTGGGATGACCGTCAACAGCTTTTCTTAGCTTTGTTTATGGGAGAAGAAATGGAAAGAGTTAAGGAAGAGGTGCAGAAAGCATTGAGGGGAGTGCAGAAGACAGGGACGACCAAGATAGAATAGACAGTA
The DNA here is from genome assembly GCF_050624435.1 of Tenrec ecaudatus. NCBI lineage: Eukaryota > Metazoa > Chordata > Mammalia > Afrosoricida > Tenrecidae > Tenrec > Tenrec ecaudatus. Next base: position 74,800,000 of record NC_134534.1, on the reverse strand, counting down.
TTTTCCCTCCCACAAGGCCTGATTGGGATCCCAACACCGTGGAGAGCCCCAAGCCTTGGCAGCCTTGGGATTGAAGGGGGCTGCTCAGAAACGGATGAATGTATCAACAGCTATTGAAGTCATCCAGGGGCCCACAGAATTCCCTGGCGTGTTTCTTGAACAATTGCAAGAAGCTTACTGGGTGTATACCCCATTTGATTCCCAGAACCAAAAAGGAGCGATCGCACCCCCAGACCTGCAAGAGCCCTGTCCTAAAAGAGAGCCTAAAAGAGAGCCCTGTCCTCGGCCTGTGCTATTGATCCCTTTCTATCCCCACTTGTCACGGGGGTGGAGGTGGGGTGCGTGGTTGAGGGTATTGACCATTCTTAGTGGCTGAGTTCAGGCACATGTGTGATGTAATGTTGCTGGTGCCTAGTGTGTGTGTCCAGGTAGCCCTTCACCTGGGCCTGGGTGACCTTGGTCTGTGTGCCCAGCTTTTGATGTCCCCGTAGATGTCTAATGTGTGCCTGATTCCATTCCAACCCCTTTATTGTGCCAGGGCCGCCTAATTTTTGTTTAGGGTAGGGATTTAGGGGGCAGACAACCCCCCTTTATATTTCATCTTGCTACCTTTCAGTTGCATCCTAACCAGACCTTACAGAGATCTGACAGGGGTAGATCCCAAATTCCAGATGTGGTGGTCATCTAATCTGGTGTCAATTTAAGGATTAAGAGTGTAGGGGTGGAGTCTAGGCTATCAATCTGGAGATAGTCGATGAGACTTCTATGTGGGCATGGCCTTCTCCTAATAATTCTGGGAAATCTGGAACTTCCTCCTCAGAGGTGGAAGATCTCTCTCTCTCTCTCTCTCTCTCTCTCTCTCTCTCTCTCTCTCTCTCTCTCTCTCTCTCTCTCTCTCTCTCTCTGCCACTCCCTGGGAGACATTGCAGAAGATAAGCCACCTGGACGCAACCAGACCTCGGAAGCCAGAGAAGCCACAGAGTCTCCCCTGCCAGCACGGAGATGCTTACAAAGCCACCGGATCCAAAGCCACCGGACCCAAAGACTTTCTACCCACTGGCTTGTGATGGTCCTGCATTTGGCTTCATTGCATGTGTTTCATGAGTCTGAAGAGGACTTTGTAGATTGGTATTGAATGTATGGGCTAATATCAGACTTATGGCCTTGGACTGACTTGGTTGGGATGTTTTCTCAATGTTCAATTCCTATTGTATATAAGCCTCTCCCTTATTTACATATGTGTGTTTATGAATTTATTTCTCTAGTCTACCCAGATTAACACACCAGACAACAGACTAATAGACCCCAAGTCAAAAATGAGCAGAAAGAAGAATAGTTCTCTAGTGAAGCTTCTCTCCTCGCTGAGGTTTTGATGGATTCTTGCTGCAGAAGATTCTGATAAGATGCATCATTTCAAGAGGTTCTATTTGGTCACCCATCTTCTGCCTGAGGGAAGATTTCATTCTGATGCCATCATGATGAAGAATGGCACTTTTTTTTTTTTGGCTAAACTTGCCAGATATGTTATTGAAATTAGGTTCTTGTCTTAGCAAGAGAAGGTTTTTCTTTTGGAAGACTTGACGAATGTTATTTAGGCGCTCCTACAAAGAAGGACACCTTAGCAGCCAGCACAACTAGCTCTCATAGTGCTTGCCCCCTGTAGGCACATCGAGGATTTGCTTTTCCAAGTGCAGAAGACTCGCAGAAATTCCCATCAGGGCAGCAAGTGGTTCAGGGCAATGTAGGCTGAAGATGTTGTCATGGCCTCTGAGTGTGCTTTGTCCAAATCTCCACTTTCACTTCTGAACCCTATTCTCAAGACCCTCTGATGCCTCTATCCTATCCCGTGCCTATGAAGTAGACAAGCTCATGCCACCCCATTTTAAAAATTTACCTAAAGGGAAAGTAAAGCCATCACAAAGGTCCTTCACTGGGAAGCCCTCCTCCTTCCAGGCCTTCCTTCTGCCCAAAGCAGCCTGTGTTTTACCATCACAGTGGAATGCCCATGGAGAGTCGCCCTTAGGACAATTTTTGTCTAAGCCTCTCTTCTCCATATCAGAGAGGACCAGTAAGTCGTTCTTCCCAGGGAAGGTGTGTTTATTTTTCCTCTACCAGGGGGGCTTAGCTTAAGATAAGGTACAGGGTTGAGTTGTAAAACCAGAGCCAGCAAAATTTACCTAATTATGCTTTCTTTGAAACTTCTGTCAATATTGCTCACTAATGTTATATGGATTTTTAATTTTATGTTTTTCTGTTTTCTGTACCTTCATAGCTGTAATTTTGCTACTGTTATGAATAATAATGTAAATATCTAATATACAGGATGTATTTTGATTGTTACAAATTGAACATAATTGAACAATATGTAAAATATGTATGTGTTTTCCAATGGTCTTAGGTGACCCCTGTGAAAAGGTCATTTAACCCTCAAAGGGGTCGGGTCACGACCCACAGGTTGAGAACCACTAGTTTAGGTAAGGCAGGGGTAAGGCTGTGAGACAGCAGTGCCCTTGAAGGTGTGGGTTAGTTTCACGGGAAGTTTAGAAAAGAGGAAATCTTTGGGCTGACAGGCATGGGTGCTAGTTCCCGTTAAAGCACAGGAAAGGTGTAAATGCAGTTACTGGCTGAAAGACCGTGATGGGTCTGAAGTAGGGTTCTCTGTGGAGCACTTGTCTGTCCAGGGGTGGCAGTGAAATACCTTCCAACAGCTCTCAGGGGTGCTTGTCTGGATGTTCTGCTTCTGAGGGGTCTGGGTACCACAGCTCCCACGGTTTCACCTGTGAATGGTGCCCAGGGTCAGGGAAGAAGGTAAGGACAGGATATAATCCCCATCTAAAAAACAATCCCCATTTAAAAAACAAAATCAGCAGAGAGGTCATGAGAGCTCGGTGCTTCAGGGTCAGTAACTGCAGTTCCAGCTTGTGCCACTGGGGTGCCGTGAAACTGGGGCCTGGAGCAGGTGCCCCTTCCTGAAGGAGGAGTTGGGGACACTGTCTGCCAGCAAACTGGGGCCCGACTGTTTTCTAGACAACAAGCAATGGCCACCGGCTTGGGTGACCATCCAGGGCCTACGAAGGGAACTACTGGCATGAGCAATTCACCAGATTTCCAAAGGTGAGACCACTGCCTGGAGTGGCCTTCCAGTAGCCTTCAAAGGCGACCATGACTCAAGTGGCCTCCCAAACCTGTGAAGGGGAGGAGAGCGCGTCCATTGGCTCAGGGAACATTCAAAGGAAATTGGGCTCTTTGGCTGGCCCCATACTGTCACAGAGGAGCCGTCCCAGGAGCGTGCTGAAGGCGCCATTGCTGACCCGCCTTTGGAGGCGAAAGGGAGCTACCCAGGGACTTGGCTCCCCAATGCCTTTGGCCGAGGCTTCAGCAACGGAAAACCAGCCGGCAGGGAAAAGACAAGCCCCCAACTGGCACACTGGCAGAAGCTAAAGCAGCTTGTTTGTAAAACCAGGAGAAAACAAATGGGAAGAGAGGGGGGTAGGGAGGGTTGGACCACCGAGGACTAGACGAGGCTAGTCTCCAGGGCAGGACAGCCACCCACTAAGTACCGCTCACTCACACCCACACCCACGCTGTTGGAGGGCTGGGCGCCCTCTTGGAAAGGGCCACATGCTCAGTTGCCTCACAACAAAAATGGCGGCTACCACTGGGTGGCGCCATCTTGCCGGGGATGAGACAGTCACATGGCAGGGAGAATGGTGGTGGCTGCATGCAGTCTAGAGAGTCATTAGGGGGCGCGGGGGTCAGCTAAGGGAACTAGAGTCCCACAGAGACCAATAGTGTTTACAGGTGCAAGCCGCCATCTAGCTGATCAGGACCCAAATCAGACCGCTGAAACTCAAAGGGGCTTTGGGGACCGAAATTCCCCAACACTGCAGGCTGCGGTTTCTGTCCCATCCCAGGAATCAGGGCTGGGGAGAACATGCAAGTCCCCAGAAACAGAAAGGTAGACCCATACCTCCAGTGGAAAATAAGCACAGAGAAATTTTCGACAAACAGGAGGGGTTGGGGCTCCCGCAATACATTATGCGTGGCCCCAAAGAGCAGGTCCGCAGAACATCCACAGCCATATACTAACAGGGAAGGTCCAGACAGGCGTCCTTTCCAACTAAGTGCTGTCTCCCGAGGGTGGTGAGATGAAAAGTACAGAAGGTGCTGAAATGGGGGCCCCCTCCAGGAAAATATCTGGAGCCGGCTTTCCTTGTGTATCTGAGTCACAAGGCACAAGAATGTTAGATTTCTCCAATAAGGCATACCTTGGTTCTTGGCTTCGCACAAAAAAGAATTCACTCAAAGCCTGCTTTGTGATCCAAGTGGGTTTTATAAAGGATACAAGAAGTTTCAGGCATTACAGTAAACTGAACAAAGGCCCACTGAAGGCACTGCACACCCACACGTGGTGGCCTGAGCCCGGAGAGACAGTGAGACCATGACCCTGCCAAGCAGAGGCGCAGCCAGTGGGGTCACAGCCCTGCCAAATGGAAGACAGAGGAGCAGCTGGAAAAGAGAGTGTGGTCTCCAGGTTCCAGCTTTGGGGGGCTTGTTGCTGGGAGGTGTGGTCTCTGGTACTGGTTGACTTCATCGGCTGAATTAAGCCCACTTGGCCTAAATTGGGCCAATCCAGGTGTCCTGCCCAACTAGGGGTACTCCCCACCCCCCTCTATCCCCCCCACCCCCACCTTAGGGCCTGAATTGGCACATGCCCATTAGCCTTTATCAGCTTCTAACTTCCTGTGTAGGGCACCTCTAGGCATAGAGAGGAACAACCCCTGTTGTGCTGCCTAACAACTTCATGTAACTGGACTTGGTCATTGTAGTGGTCTTCATTGCCTCGAACCCAACACCTATCCCATGCCTCTCTTAACTCTGGCTTCTAAAAACATACTTTGTTTGTAGATACATCTTCACAAAATGTCCTTCCTTCTGTCTATTCCTCCGTCTTGTCTAACATTTTATAGTATGTCACTCAGATGGAATTGGAACCCTTCCTCCAGTAAGGAGTCCTGGTAGTACAATGAATATGCATTTGGTTGCCCACCAGAAAGCTAGTGGTTTGAACTCACTAGCTACTGCGAAAGAGGAGACCTGGCCATTTGTTCTAGGTCAGCTGACACACGAGGAAACCCTGTGAGGCAGTTTTACTCTGTCATATAGGGTCTCTATGGAAGGGTCAAGTATCATAATTCATAAACTATGGAAACATAAGGCAGCCTATCCAAAATAATTGGTCTGCCAGTTTCTCTAGAGAAAAGAATAAGCTTAACCTCTGCCCTCCTGAGCTTTTTGAAGTACAAACAGTAGGAAGTAGCCCTTGAAATTCAGAGGGGAGCCAGGCAATTTACTAGCATTTATCACAAAACTAAAACAAAACAAAAAACAAACCCACTACCATCAAGTAAATACCAATTTATAGAAACCCTATAGTCCTGGGTAGAACTGCCCCTGTAGATTTCTGAGATTGTAGCTATTTATGAGGATACATATCCCCATCTTCTATAGAGCAGCTGCTGGTTTCAAACTGCTGATCTTGCATTTATCAGAAGGGTGGCAGATTTCCCTACAGGTGAACTATTTCCTTTTGTTGCATTTCCTTATAATTCCAATGCACATGAATTCCCACCTGAATGAAAACATCAGAGTATAAAAACGTTGTAAATCTTATCATCTACCTAGCACTTGGATATAGTTTTGGTTATTGTAAGAGTGTTTTCTGAAAACTAGCCATTTAGTAAATTCAGTTATTTGTCTCTTCATTGGACTTGAAGTGCTTATTGATTGGATTCAATTGCTGCAGAGCAAGACTACACATGTAAAAGTAAAATCTGGCGCCCAAAGTGGGGCCACACTCTGGAGCCTTTCCCCCACTGAATTCCTTCTGATCATTAAAAAGCGTCTGGAACACTCAGGCAGAGTGCATTGGAGAATAGATTTGTATTAGACAGGGTTCTCTAGAGAGATAAAACAGGGTTCTCTAGAGAGATTGCTGATAATTTTATATATAAATGTTTCTAAAGATAGATATATAACACAATAAATGAACTGTTAAATTATATACAGCTAGATATATAAGACAAGAAATGAACAGTTAAATTATAAGCAGACAGATATATAATACAAGAAATGAACGGTTAAATTATAAATCAGTACAAATGGCTCAGTGCAACTCACTCCCATGAGAGAGTTGTGAGACACTGGCAGTCCTTCCAGTCTTGAGATCTGCCAGGTAGTCCTCTGTAGAGAAAGAGAACTAGGCTATCCCAGCACAGGCAGCAAACAACAAGGCAAGTCACCAACTATACACAGCTCCAGAGATGTACATTCCAATCGTGTGGTCTTAAAGGGACCTCAACTTACAGCAACACATTCCACAGGCTAGGCGTCCCACAGGTAGTGTACCCTTTAAATTGAGCCACAGAACAAGCAAGGCAGCTGCACACTGGTCCAACGATTAAAGAGTGAGAGACAAGAAGGCAAGGCTCACCTAGCCATTTATCTCTCCACCCTTCAATTAATCCCACTTGTGCTTATCGGCCAGGCTGGCACAATAAACAATCGCAATCCACCACTTGCCAACCTGGCACCCGTACACAATTCTTTAGCCATATATACTTATATAATTTATGGACATTGATGAAATCACACTTTTGCTTATCATCAATCATCTATCATACATATAAATGAAAACACACTGAGTCCAATTGTATCTGATATATCATACCTGAACAAAGGAAAGTTATGCAATAAGCACATAAAAGGAAATACATTGACAATTACAAGCCTCGCTTTTGCAATTGATCACGTGGTCATAGTTCATAGGTAGAACTACCTTCTACTGCTACCGATTCTATATTACCTTTACTCTCAGTAAGCACCTCAGCTGGCTGTGGTATTTTGCCTGGTGGAGTGGGCCAGACCTTCATTCCTGAGGGTTCTGGGTCATTACAAGTCCTGTCAGGATTGGGTTGCTATAATTTACCATTTACTTTAATCACAGGGCATGGTAACACTAAGAATCGGGCTATGGGATCTCCTGGATTACAGACATATTCTTCCTTTACTTCCATTAAGGAACGCCAGTCCAATTTCTCCTTGGTAATCAGAATCAATCACACCACTTAGTATGGTGACACCCTTCCTGACCTGTTGAGCCAAAGGCATGAGAAGCCCAAAGTGGCCAGGGGGCATTCCAGCTGCCATTTCAGTGGAATTGTGCTGTGTTTCCAGGTGGGAGAGTTCCTTTCTTCGGGACCAGGACCTCCAGGCCTGAAGAACACAGGGTTGCTGGAACAGGAAGCAAAAATGCTGCAAGTGGATCACTAGGAGTAATAGTGAGTTGTGCCACTCCAGTTTCCACCCCTTGGTTCTTGGAGCCATGAATTCTGGCTATTGGAGACATAGCACCATATATTGGCCGCTGCTTTAGCGCGTATACACCTTCCTGGAGAACATTGCCCCAGCCCCGCAAGTTGTTGCCACCTAGTTGGCACCATAATTGTGTCTTTAGGAGCCCATTCCATCGTTCTATCAAGCCAGCAGCTTCAGTATGATGAGGAACACGATACGACCAGTGGATCCCATGGGAATGGGCCCATTGCCACACTGTATTTGCTGTAAAGTGAGTTCCTTGATCTGAAGCAAAACTATGTGGGATGCCATGCCCGTGGATGAGGCATTCTGTAAGTCCACGAATAGTAGTTTTGGCACAAGCATCACATGCAGGGAAGGTAAATCCATATCCAGAGTAGGTGTCTATTCCAATAAGAACAAAACGCTGTCCCTTCCATGATGGAAGTGGTCCTATGTAATCAACCTGCTACCAAGTTGCTGGGTGATTTCCCTGAGGAATGGTCCCATATCTTGAACTTAATGTTGGTTTCTGTTGCTGGCAAATGGGTCACTCAGCAGTGGCAGTGGCCAAGTCAGCCTTGGTGAATGGAAGCCCATGTTGCTGCTGCCATGCATAACCTCCGTCCCTGCCACCATGTCCATTTTGTTCATGTGCCCATTGGGCAATGACAGGAGTGGCAGAAGAAAGAGGAGGACCAGTCTCCACAGCATGTGTCATCTTATCCACTTGATTATTAAAGTCCTCCTCTTCAGAGGCAATCCTTTGGTATGTGTTCATGTGAGATACAATTACCTTTACTTTCTTGGCCCATTTGGAGAGGTCTATCCACATACCTCTTCCCCACACCTCCTTGTCACCAATTTTCCAATCATGGTCCTTCCAATTCCCTGACCATCCAGCCAAGCCATTAGCCACAGCCCATGAATCAGAATACAGTCTCACATCTGGCCATTTTTCCTTATATGCAAACTGAACGGCCAGGTGCACTGCTCAAAGTTCTGCTCATTGGGAAGATTTCCCTTCATCACTGTCCTTTAGGGAGATCCCAGAAAGGGGCTGTAGTGCTGCTGCTGTCCACTTACAAGTGGTACCTGCATATCCTGCAGAGCCATCCGTAAACCAAGCATGATTTTTTGGTCTTCAGTTAAAGTATGGTAAGGAAGCAGACTGGGAGAAAGGAGGCAAGGTGACAGGAGTGGAGACTGTGGGCATTTGGGTCACTTCAGATCCTGCTTTGGCCCGATCTCGTATATACCACTTCCATTTAACAATGGAGTGTTGCTGCGCACGTCCAACTTTATGATTCCGTGGGTCAGACAATACCCAGTTCATGATAGGCAGTTCAGGTCTCACAGTCACTTGGTGGCCTATGGTGAGGCGTTCAGTCTCCACGAAGGACTGGTAACAGGCCAACAGGTATTTTTCAAAGGGCGAGTTGTTGTCTGCAGGGGATGACAGGACTTTACTCCCAAATCCTAATGGTCTATGCTGTGATTCACCAATAGGGGTCTGCCAAAGACTCCACACTGCATCTTTATCTACAACTGACACCTCTAGCACCATTGGGCCAGTTGGATCATACGGACCCAGTGGCAAAACAGCTTGCACGGCACCCTGAACCTGTTGAAGAACCTTTTCTTGTTCTGGGAACTACTCAAAATTGGAGGCTTTTCATGTCACTTGATAAATAGGTCGAAGTAGAACACCCAAGTGAGAGGTATGTTGCCTCCAAAATCCAAAGAGGCCCACTAGCTATTGTGCCTCTTTTTGAGTCGTTGGGGGCGCTAAATGCAATAGCTTATCCTTCACATTAGTAGGAATATCTCGACATGCCCCACACCACTGAACCCCTAGACATTTTACTGATGCGGAGGGTGCCTGAATCTTCGTTGGGTTTATTTCCCAACCTCTTGTATGCAGATATTGTACCAATGAATCTAGTCTTTGATACATCCTCATAGTGGGTTCAATTAGCATAATGTCATCAATATAATGGACCAGTGTGACATTTTGTGGAATAGACAGGTGACCAAGGTCCCTTCAGACTAAATTATGGCACAGGGCAGAAGAGTTGATGTACCCCTGGGAGAGAGTTGTGAAAGCATATTGTTGCCCCTGCCAGGTGAAGGCAATCTGCTTTTGGTGGTCCTTTGAGACGGGTATGGAGAAGAAGGCATTAGCCAGCTCAATAGCTGCATATCAAGTACCAGGAGAAGTATTAATTTGCTCAAGCAATGTAATCACATCTGGAATGGCAGCTGCAATTGGAGTTACCACCTGGTTAAGTTTATGATAATCCACTGTCATCCTTCAGGATCCATCTGTCTTCTTCACAGGCCAAATAGGTGAGGTAAATGGGGGGGGGGGGTGTTAGGAATCACCACCCCTGCATCTTTCAAGTCTTCGATGGTGGCACTAATCTCTGAAATCCTTCCAGGAATGCGGTACTGCTTTTGGTTTACTATTTTCCTAGGTAATGGCAGTTTTAATGATGTCCACTTGGCCTTTCCTACCATGATAGCCCTTATTCCACATTTCAGGGATCCAATATGGGAGTTCTGCCAGTTACTAAGTATGTTTATTCCAATGATGCATTCTGGAACTGGGGGAATAACCACAGGATGGGTTTGGGGGCCCACTGGACCCACAGTAAGGCATACCTGAGCTAAAACTCCATTGATAACTTGACCTCCAGAAGCCCCCACTCTGACTGGCAGGCCTTTAAAACACTTTGGGTCTCCTGGAATTAGTGTCAGTTCTGAGCCAGTGTCCAGTAATCCTGAAAAGTTTGATTATTTCCTTTCCCCCAGTGAACAATCAGGCTGCAGGTCCCTTTGGGGAAGGCTGCAGGTCCCTTTGGGGAAGGCTAGAAGAAAGACCAACAGTATAGACCTTCAGTGATATAGCAGGGTCCTCCTTCAAAGGGACTCGGCCTCCCCCTCATTCAAGGGGTTGTGGGTCTGTAAACTGCCTCAGGTCTGGGAATTGATTGACTGATTGTGACTGTCTATTCTGCTGTTCACCTGATCTACCATTCTTTCGCCTGTACAGATCACATAAATATTTAATAGGTTTCCCATCTATTTTATTCCTAGGGGCACTGTGGCTAACAAGCTAATGTCATAATTCCACATGAGACAGGTTGCTTTGATTATGATGGAAAACTTGTTGTCTATTATGACCACGTCCACCCTGTCTCTGTTGATTCAGTGTTGACACCTGCCCTCTACCATCACAGGGACCAATCAGCCCCATTGTGGGAAAATGTCAGAGTTCACTTAGGGCAATGTCCACTGTTAATCCTGGTGCACATAAAATAGCAATTACAGGAGTCTTAAGAGATGCTGAGGCCCACTTCACAAACTTGTTCCTTATGGCTGTGGTAAAGGGTATGTCCTCAGGACACCCCCTTTTTGGGTCTATGGGCATATCCTGATAGATTTATTCCAACATACCAATTTCTCTAAGCTTTTGGATGCCTTCCTCTTCAGTGTACCAAGGTAGGTCAGGCACAAGTTGGTCCAATCTAGGCCAACTGGCAGGCTATGCTTCATTGAACCAACCAAATAAAAATTCGATCCTCTCTTAGCCTCTCTCGCCGAGACATTGAAAGAAGAGTCTGTGCTTAGGGGTCCCATATACAGAAACTTAGACCGGTCTAACATTACATTTCATGCACCAGTGTCCCACTCCTTTAGTAACCATTCCCAGGGGTATTCTCCAGGCTTCTGCTTGTACATATTTGAAAACTCAAGCAGATCTTTATGAGTATAGCACACTTCTTCTTGGGTAATCATCTCAACCTCATCTTTAGGAGCTGAGCCTTAATTTTACTGTCACACCTCTAGGGAGAAGTTGCATATTCCACAGAGCTTTTCCTGGTGTTGTCTGAATGGAATCTTGGTGCGAAGGTGACGGGTCTTGAGACATTTGGACTGCCTTGGTAGAAGGGCCTTGAACCAATCTTGTAAACTCCCCTCTAACATGATGTCCATGTCCCAATCATGGGCCTGTTACCACTTCTGTATTCTGGCCTGTGACTGTGATGTAGTGATTTGCTGTGGGCCAGATTCCTTTGCACTCCCATGAATTTTAAGTCTTTAAATCTCTACAAACCCATAGACTTCATTAGGACCACATGCTCATAGTATCCCTCATCCTAGTGAGGTCTTATCTTCTCCTGTTTAAGACTCACTAAATATTCTCCTTAAATTACATTTGAGATGTTATGGGTCTCTTTCATTCCTTAAAGCAGCCAACAGATCTCTTAATACAAGCCCAGAGATTCCATAAAAGTAATTCCTGTGTGTATCCAAATCTGATGTAGTTTCCACGCTTGCAAACCACCACCATTCCTATGCCTTGTAAACAACAAAACAAAAAAATCCTCAACCTTACTGCCACAAAGTGAATTTTGACTCATAACCACAGGATGGAGAAGTACTGCTTCTGTGGGGTTCTAATTCAATAAATCTGTATAGGAGCAGAAAGCCTCATTTTTCTTCCAAAGAAAAGCTGATCGGTTCAAACTGTTGATCTTGAAATGAGCAGCTGAGTGTGTCCCTCAGAAACGTGGCAAAATATCTAGCCCAGGTGAGAACCTTCTAAACGATAGTTGTTTATTGACCAGAGAATGACCACTTCCCCAAATGGTGGTGGAGAGATGATGCCAGTTCCTTGTCAAGCATCACTTAGATCCAATCTTGACTAACTCTACAAGTTCTGCATATACATGGAGAGAGTTCCTCATTTGCACTTCCCAAAAGACGTTATCTTCCACAGGGGGTGGAGAAAGAGTCTCTCTTGTCATAGGTATCCAATAGTAAAGCTAATACTAATGACTAACACACATTGAGTATTTATGTATTGGGGAGGGGGAGCTTCAAGAACTTCATGGAAACGGAGTTAAAAAATATAATTTTTCCACAAATGTTTTGAAGCCCCCTCATATAAATGCCCAAATGTTATAACCTTTCTATTAGACATCAGGTTTCATTATTACCTCTAATATTTCCAGGAAGTTTCATAATTGGCCTGCAAGGATTTTAAGTAATTAAGGAATTGCCTATAACGGATTGAATTATGTTTCCAAATAAAATTTTTGTGAAGTTCTAATTCCATTCCCTGGGAATGTGATATTGTTCAGAGAAATAAGGTTTTTCTCCTAAGATATTATTAGTTGGGCCACTGTGTTAGTTCAGGTTGATTAGAGAAACAAATTCATAGCCATTTATATGTGTATAAGAAAGAGCTTTATATAAAAGACCAATTATATATTGAGAAAACACACCAGCCCTGTCCAGATCAAGTCCACAAGTCTGATATTAGCCCATTTGTCAAAAAAAAAGGTCTCTAAATTCCTCTTCAGATTCACACAACACATGTAATGATGCTGAATGCAGGAAGATCACAGGCCAGTGGGTGAAAAGTCTTTTGGATCCAATGGCAGTGGAAGCATCTCAGCACTGGCAGGGGTCTCCATGGGCTCCTCCAGCTACAGAGCTCTAGCTCCATGGAGCTCCATGTGTCTTGTCAGCAGGAAAAAGTAGCAAAGAGTGTGGGTCTGGCCTCCAGTGAGCTATTTATCTCTGTAGCACCTCCAAATGAGGTCATCAAGCTGTGACCTGATTGACAGGTTAAACTCCACCCCTTCACTCTTCATAGTCTAAAATTGACAACAGATTATACACCTACCAGAGTCACTGTGGAATAACGTGTTTCCTAATCCTAATCTTCCTCTCAGAGTACTGTTTTATTAGAGGGGATAACAGATATGGGAACAAAAATCAGATACAGGCAATGGAAGACAGTATGTCTTGCCTGCTAGTCAAGGGACACCAAGGATTGATTGTCAGCTGCTGCCCCAAATTGAAAGAGACAAGAAGCATTTTCCCTTAGAACTGTGTGTGTGTGTGTGTGTGTGTGTGTGTGTGTGTGTGAGAGAGAGAGAGAGAGAGAGAGAGAGAGAGAGAGAGAGAGAGAGAGAGAGAGAGAGAGAGAGTAAGAGAGAGCGAATGGCCCATTCCACACCCTGAATTTGGACTTTGCCTCCAGAAGTGAATGTTCTTTAAAGCCACCCATCTTGTGTCATTTTGTTATGGCAACTCTAGGAAAGGAAGATACTATTCAAGGATGAAAACTCAGGGAACAGATTGGCATTTGCCAATCTTTGGTGCAAATGCCTTGGTAACCAGTAAGAGTAAGCATCGATGCATTAGAAATAAATTACTAACTAAACCATAGTAGTAATTGGAATAAGAATAAAAACAGAATAACTGGAAATGGAGGAGTCGTAAGAGGACAGAAAGAGGAGAGATTTCTGAGCGAAGAGACATCATGGGGAAGACAAGTGCAGAGACTGTGTTGATTCATTGCTCATTTGTTTAGAAGATGATTTAAAATAGGGTTGAAGATTCACCTTTTCTTCTTCACTTGTTATACCATTCTGTGGTTTCATATTGCCTGAAGCAGCAGCCCCCTGCTGTCATCTGTATTAGTAACAGAAGAGTCATTTCCATGGTTCCCTTACGGTTTCTAGAGACAATAATATATATTTTTAAAGCTTGCCTGATTTTATTCATGGAATCCACCCAATAGTTGACACATTAAAAGTGGCATAAGCTCATACTTTTAATGTTTATCAACATTTCACACTTATGAAACACCAAATTCTACAGTATAAAAGACTTCTTTAAATTACATGGTCTCTGTATGCTTGCTCTGCTCAGATCTCTAACTGGGTGGTTTCTGTTGCTGGCAGGAGTCCCAGGATCTTTTCCGTCCTTAATTGCTCACTGGCCTTTAGGACAGTGCAGATGCAGAATGACAAAGGGTCTCGCCTGAAATGCTGTCCTAGTTATCTAAGGCTGAATAACAAAAAACACACGTGGATAGTTTTAAAGACCCGAAATTCATTATCTCACAGTTTTAGTCTAGAAAGCCAAAGCAGGGCATCAACTCTAAGGAAGGGAAATATTTCTTTTAAGTCCTAGGAATTCCTTGATATTCATTGGGTGTCTTGGTGTTCCTTTCTGCCTTCTCCTAGTGTGTGTCTCTGTCTATTCTGCTCTTTTGTGCCTCCCAAACTACTAGAGCTCAGACTCACTCTACATTTTTCATTAAAAAAACAAAAGGAAACTTCTATTTTCAGAGTCATATTTACAGGTAAAGGGGTTAGAATTTCAACACATACTTTTGAGGGGACAAAATTCAATCCCAAACAGATGCCAGTGTTAATGGGTGTTAAAAGTTGCAGATGGAAGAGTCTCCTAAGTAAGTGTATAGGCCAGATTGTGTTCTATTGTTTCACATTGTTTAGGACCAAATAATTAATTTTTCTTGGACACTTTCAGCCCACAAAGTTTCCATAGAAGGCAAAGTATTTGAGCTGAATTTTAAAGGAAAAATAGGAATTTACCAGGAAAAGTGTGTGAAGACTGAACCAAAAATATGAAATCATTAATATGTTCCCAGCTTCTTGCAACAAGGTGAGATGTGAAGTGTGCATACACTTTATATGACATCATTCTCTCTCTCTCTCTCTCTCTCTCTCTGCTTCTTTTAAAATGTTACACTTAAAATTCTTTAAAATGGTTGTAGCTAATGAGTGTCATTGAGACAACTCAGAGACACCCTGGGTACACCCTGTCTGGTCCTGTTCCAAACTCAGAATCGTTGCATTTGGCTTCATTGTTGAACCTACTTGTCAATTATTCACTTGGTAGATCTTTTTTTCCATGTGCTGACATTCCACTTTGCCAAGCATAATGTCTTTCTCAGGAATTGGTTCTTCCCTATACCATGTCCAGTGTGTATGAGATGGTCTCCCCAATCTCAGGTCTAAGGGGAATTCTGGCTACCCTTCCTTCAAGACAGGTTTGTTTATTCTTTGTTTAGGTTTGTTTGTCCTGATGGCAGTTTGTGGTGTATTCACAAGTCCTCACCTGTGTTGTTGTTAGGTGCCATCAAGTATCACCATCCTGACAGCTAAGGGACTTTCGTATGTACTTCTTCTAAGACAGATTGGTTTGTCCTTTTGACAGTCCATGGTACTTTCAATATCCTTCACCAGCAACATAGCTGAACGTCAGGTGGGACATATTTAAGTTCATATTTTGATTCTAATTTTTATTTTCTTCGGCTTTAATCTGAACTTCCATATGAGTAATTGATGGTCTGTTCCATAGTTGGGTCTGGTCGTGTTCTGGCTGATGATATTGAGCTACTCCATTGTCTTTTTCCAATTGGACTCTTGTGTATTTTATCCAGTGAAGTCAACACGCATAGCTGAGATTGTAATGTTTAAAAGGGGAAAGGAAATGTTTAGAAAATATGGTGGCAACATATGTAAAAATATGCTTGATACAACAGATGTATGGATTGTCGTGAGAGCCTCGAATAAAATGAGCTTTAAAAATAAATATATAGATACATACGTAAACTTCAAAATATAAACCCAATTAAAGGAGGAGGGGGTTATTTGCAATGAATAAGTCATTGGTCTTGCAAAATTCTAAAATGGAGGAGAAAAAACTTTTATCATGTGATTTTTACATCTTTTCTATCACCAAGATCATCTTTTTCCTGCTGTCAATTCCTCTTCCTTTATATATTTTTGAATTAAAGTCACCAGTAGTTATCAATGCTTCTTTATGACATGTTTTGATCAATTTAAGATGGCAGAATTTAGGTAGAAACCTATTTATTTATTTTTAGTATTAATATTTGGTGTGTGAATTTAAATAATAATCTTATTAACTGGTCTTCCTTGTAGGCATCAGAATAGTGTGCCATTGCTAACAAAAGCACTGTACTCCAGAATATATCTCGAAACTTCCCTTTTAAAAGAACAATGTTGCAATATTACTATTCAAATGGTTTCCTCTTCAATTATGCAATCCAAGCACAATAAACAATATAATTGTATGATTCAAAGTGGCCAATATCAATCCACCTCAACTTATTAATACCTAAGACATAAATATTTATGCATTCCATTTCAATTTTGAGAAGTTTCAATATTCCTAGATTCATAATTTCTACATTCAGATTTCTAAGGTATCAAAGTCTGTTTCTTTTGGTATGAAAACTCTTTATCTAGATTATTTTATTTTATAACAGTGTTCATATACAGTATTTATCTTAATCTGATTGATTAACTTTACTCAGCATAATATCTTCCAAATCCTCCCATGTCATGAAGTTTGTGAGTTTCATCATTATTCTTTAGGGATGCATAGCATACCATTGTATGTATATACCAAGGTTTATTTATCTATTCCTCTCGCCGTAGGCTTTTAGTTTGTTTTGAGTGATGATATTCTTAATAATACTGCTAATAAATATTTTTATGCAGATAGACTTTCATTTATTTAACAAATCATCTCTTGTGGGTATTGATATTTTCTCCAAACTTTCACAATGACAGCCAAGGCAGGAAGGAATATAATTATGTAAAATTTTTCAATTGATTTTCTGACTGTATCATTAGTTGCAAGCAGTGTCCTACGTCTAACATCTATTTGGGGGAGACGACTTGGGAT
This sequence comes from Tenrec ecaudatus, assembly GCF_050624435.1. Lineage (NCBI taxonomy): Eukaryota > Metazoa > Chordata > Mammalia > Afrosoricida > Tenrecidae > Tenrec > Tenrec ecaudatus. Next base: position 74,783,098 of record NC_134534.1, on the reverse strand, counting down.
AAATGTTTCTGTTTCCCACACAACAGTGTGTGCAAGACCCCAAAGAAGAAAAGCAAACATCAGCTTTTGGACTTCTCCAAATCGATACTAGGACTCAGAGGGATGAAAATGATAAATCATACAAAGGAATACAGGGAGCATGAAAAATCTGTAGATAAGTTTCTTTTCCCCCCCCACAAACCTTTTAAGTCTAAAATATTGGGGTCTTTGCTATACTTTCCTATATGTGTCCTTTACACACTAGTGATATTAAAGTTTGTTATACTTAATAATTGTTTATTCTCAAGTTCATTATTGGATTTTAAATTCTGAGTATGTTATTTTCTGATGTGCAGATGTTTTCAATGGTTATGCAGAGGAATATTAATGATAACTTTTTAATTAAGAAGGGACTTCACCAATCATATCATTACCTATTGAAAAATCTAACAAGTAAAAAAAGATCTAACACGTATTACATTAATTTACATTAGGAGTATACTGAACATACAAAGCTATTTTGTATATTCAGTATTTTTCAATTTTGAAAAATATTGCTAAAATCATGTCACAAGACATTGGCCACATTTTAAAGCATGTCTGTTCAGAGTTTCACTTCAACATAGAAAAATGTTTTTAAAAATGTAGTTTAAAAAGGAGAAAAATCTAGATAATCTTCAAACTCATAAATAAATATAACTAAATTGAGGCAAATTGTTGATGACAGGACAATAAAAAGGGAAACCTCCCCACCCTTATGCAGGAGGAAGAAAGTACATTTGTATGTAGCCTGTGGCTTTTATGAGAAGCAGCATTCTGCCACAACCAGGAAAAGGATAGGAAATCTTCTTCTAAAGGTCTTCCACTATCCAAATCAGAGTTTAGGCTTCCTGATGGGAATGGATGGAGACGGGAGGTGATGAGATGTTGATATGCTGAGGCACCCCACCCCAAGACCTCGGGTTCAGGTCCTGGTTCAGGATGACGTAGAACCAGGTAAATAGGGGCTGTCAAGAGGCTCACTACAGGCCTCATACTGAACAACAGGTAAAGTCACAGTCCCACTGAAGGAAATACAAGAACATGAAAAGGGATTTCCCTCTGGTGCATGTCAGCACCGTCTGCTGACAGCTAAGTGTGCGGTAAGAATATTGACGAAAACCCTGAGGCATAGCAGCCCCACACTGACCACCACACAGCAGTGGTGCCGGGGTTTACTTGAGACGGCTCTTCTAGCTACAGTCTTTGTAACACTCACCAAATGACTGGGTGGGATTATATGATTCAGTTGTGAGCGGTTGTTCATAGAGTTGATTGTGATGGTAAAGCTTGGAACTCTAATGCGGAGATTGGTCACTGCTGCCATCCCACTTGGTTTAATAGTGAACTATCTGAGAAGCAGAAAGCGGGTGGCGACAGGAACACGACTCTCACTACCATAAGGAAAGAAGAGCCACGAGAGAAGCACATCCTTCGGACCTGGAAATCCCTGCGCACTGGAGCCCCTTGGCCCAGGAAACAGAGAGCTGTGATATCAGACGAGTGACAGCAGAACCAAGAGCTAGAGCCCAAGACAGATGGGTCCATGGAGGAAGAGAGCTGCAGTCTTCGGCAGAAAACTCAGTTGCAGAGGAGGTTGCCTTAAGGATTGACCAACCCCTGGAGCTAGAGTCAAATACCTTTGGGCTGATACTTATGATGGAGTGGAATGCCCTCTGGGACATTTATTGGGAACACTAAAAGAACTTTGTAGCATCACTCAAGCAAGGTAAAGGTCAACAGGTCATATGACTATATCAGAGACAGATGTTCATTGGGCATCGCTAAGAGCCTGTCTTGACCAATTAACTGTATCCTGCTTGTTTCTGATCCTGATTTTTAACTTATTAATGTCCCTAGCAAATCCCATAATATCGAAATTATGATCTACGCATTCGGTGTGGCTCTTGCAGTGAATTTTCAAACCCAGCAGAGAAGTAGAGAGGGCCTTGAGAAAAACCATTGGTGTCAGTGTTGGTAAAAATGCTTGGAGGATGGAGGCATGGCTTCCATCTCGTAGGAACCTGATTTGGAAGATGAATTTTATTCTCCTCTCCCTTTATGAAGTTAGAGGATATAACATACTACCAAGTCATTTTTATACCCAGTGTTGAAAGAAACGAAAACCTGTGGTACACTAAAAATAATCATAGCAGCAAAAACCTCATGCAACTCAAATTCCAACAATTGTTGTGCATGGATGTCCCCTGAAACAGCACCTAGGCTTACCCCATCTTCACACCACCTGTGTCCTCACATTCAGGAGGACATTATGAATTTTGAGTGTCTTCCAGACAGAATTGACTTGATAGTAATGAGTTGCTTTTTTAAATTTTTTCCAACTTTGGGAACTCGTTTTCTGACCATAAATTGAGCGATATTTTGTTGTGACTTATAAGATTTTTATTGTTAATATTTGTAACAAATAGTTTTACCAGACCTTTCTTCTTAGTTTGTCTTTATATGGAATTGCAAATGAAACCTGATTAACATGGTCATCTGGCTGATATTTGAAATACCAGTGGCATAGATCTGATTTCATAACAACATGCAAGTCATTGCAACATCCTAGTACAACAAATTGATGGATGATGTTAACACACAATAGATTAACTCGAATTTCTTCAATAATAGCATGAAAGAAGAAAAGGTATAATTATTCTAGGCAAAAAATCAAATTAGTGCCCTATTATTCTCCCTACAATATCCAGAATACTTTAAAATTATAAGCCATATAAAAATATGACAACCCAGAAATATAACTAAGCACCTAAAGAATTTTGATAAAGGACTTAAATATATTAAGTGGGTAAATGATAATATTTTCAATAGAGAGTTCTATAAAAATTGAATGTCCACCTGAAAATAATAAACCAGGACCTATACCTCACACTGTGTACATAAACTAACTCAATATAGATTAAAGGATATAAATATAAACCTTAGGACCATAATGGTCAGTAATGAAATAAACAGAGACAAACTAAGAACCCTAATGCAACACATAAATACACTCGGAGAACCTAGGTAGCAGCTCAGCCCTAATTTATAAGCCCATGAGTCAGTCAGTAAATACTAAAATAATGCCCCATGTTGTTTATTTGGACGTATGGGGAAAAAAGTCATTTGAGGTCAGAGAATTCTGTTAACTTTCAACTCAGACCTGACCATCATATTTTTCAGGACAGAGCTCTTACTGTGGCAAATAGGTAAAAATTATACTGAGGGGGGGACCTGTATGCTAATGCATTTAGATCCTAAAAGAATCTGCAGAGAAATGTATGCAAAAAATAATTTGCTTCCATTCATTGTCATTAGGGGAAAGACGTTCTGAAGTTTTCCCAGATCAATTTACTCCTCCACTGGAAGTTCTCTGAAAAACACAACTATTTGGAAACCAGGGTGTGTGCTGGTGGGAAAGAAATGCTACCTTAGTTTTTTGGAGGGAATAACTCTTAAAATACTAAAATGGCTATGTTTACTTGCTGCAGTCTAGAATTAAACTTGTCAATTTTAACATTGCTGTTATATCTGAAATAAACTTACATGATGCTCTGGTAAAACACACACACAACAACAACAACAATAAAAACTCCCACGGTACAGAGGACAAAACAAAGGACTGGGACCTTCTGAAAACATGACATGTATGTATTTCAAATGACTGTCAAAAGAGTAAAAGGGGAACCCACACATTGGGGAAAGAGACTTGGCAATGATAAGTCATATAGAGAGCTAATTTCAGAGCGCTATAGAAAACTACACCACCTTAATAAGAATAACACAAACCGGTATATGAGCACATGCATGAAAGGACAATTTACATACAGGTGGCCAACAGTCACAAGAAGAAATGCTCGTTATCATTAGCTTACAAGCAAAATACAAATTAAAATAACAATGAGATACAACCTCACACCGACACTTTAAAAAACAGCAAATAGCAAATGATGAAGAGTATGTGGAGAGATTTGAACACTTAGACACTGTTGGTGAGATGGCAGAATTACCCAGCCACTGGAAACCAGTGTGACACTTTCTTAAACAAAGACAAAGAGAAATACCATACGACCCTGGAAGGTCTCTATTCAGTGTATATCCCAAAGAGATGTGAATAGATACACGCACGCCTACTTACTGCCGCAATTTCTATAAAAGTAAAAAGATAGAAACGACCAGAAACCACATCTGTGGCAGAATAAATAAAGATACTCTGGTACATACACACGACAGAATATTATACATCTCTAAAAACCAATGATAACACTGTCAAGCATCTCATGACATGAGCAAAATTGGAATACCTTGGACTCAACAGTTAGTCACTCTCATAAAGATATGATACCATTATCCTAACGGGATGATATGGTCTTCACACCAAAGAAAGAAGCTGTGAAGACTCAGATACGGCCGGGGGCCGGAGGGTAGGGAGAAGGGAAAGGTATGGAGGGAAGAAGGCAGGAGGGCCTGTAGGAACAAAAGGAGAAAGGACCACCTCCCTGGGGGAGGCAGGGTGTGCTGAGATGCTGTCACTGCTCCGAGAAGATGGGCTGGGCAAGGAGGTACATTGTGTTTTCCTTTGTGTGTGCTATCTCCCACAAATAAATAGGGAAAATGATTGTAAAATTAAGCTTTAAATTAAAATGACGACAACATAAAGGGAAGGGCCAGGGTCTGGAAAACCATCCACCCTCTTTAACCATCAGATGGAGACACAGCTCTGAATGGTTATAAAAGGAGGGAAAGTAAAATCGAAACTGGCTTCCATTCATTTGTGGTACATGAACTCGTTTCAAAGAGGCTGGGGGGGGGGGCAGGAAACCACAGAACCATTCATCAAGAGATAAAGTATGTAACAGAACCCCACTGTGATCTCTCAGATGTTGGCACTCTTAGACAGGGACTTTCCGATGACTCTGAAATTATCATCAAAGATCTAGCGGATCTATAATTATAATTATAAGAGAATTGCAGCAAGGAGATGCAAATTATAATAAAAAGCCTTTTTTAATGTTATAAATAAGCCAACAACATCTGATGACAGATTTGGCATACAGACAGAAAATGTGGACAGAAGTAAAGTGAAAATTCTTTTTTTAATTGGAGATTTCAAAACTCCTCTCTAAGCAGTAAAAGATCAGTAAGCACAAAATCAGCACAGTTATGGGACACTTGACAAACGTGAAAAAAAACTGACATTTAAAGAACATTCCATTCCATCTGAGCCACTCTTTTCAAGGACACATGGGTCATTAATGCATACAAATCAAGGAGCTAAGATAAAAATAAATGTCAATAAACATGAAAGAAATGAACTCATACATAATGTGTTCTCTGGTCACAATGGAAGTCTCTAGAATTCTGTAACAGCTATTCAGAAAATCTAATTAAGTTAAATGTCAATATGGTTGACAACTCAATCTAGAGGAAACAAAATGTTATGATAACTGAAGAAAGGATCAAAGTTATAAATGATTCCATTTCACTTGGATCCACAATCAATATCTGTGGAAGCAGTAGTCAACATTTACTGCAACATTTACTGCAAAACAAACAAGTAAACACTTTAGAGCTAAGAGCAAAGAGGACACTTTGACATCTGAGGTGTTCCTAATTCAAGTCATGGCATTTTCAGTAGACTCCTCTGCGTGTGCAAGTCAGACACTGGGCAAAGAGCAGAGAAGAATCGGTGCTTGGAATTATGGTGCTGGTGCAGAACATTGAAAATGTCATGAATTTCCAGGATAAACAAACCGTCTTAGAAGAAGAACAGCCAGAATGTTCCTTAGAAGTGAGATGGCAAGATCTCTCCTCAAGTATTTTGGGCATGTTATCAGAAAGGCCCAATATCTTGAAAAGGACCTCACCCTTAAGAAAATAGAAGGTCTGAAAAAAAAAGACCAAAATAAAATGATTTTACACAGGGCCGAAAATGGACTCACTCAGAACAGTTGTACAGGACCTGGCAGAGTTTTCTTCTGCTGTGTACAAGGCCACTTAGACTCAGAATCGACTCACCGCCATCTAGTAATAGCAGTGCAAACAAATGACTGTAACAGGTGACAAGAGCCAGGGCAGTACACAAAAATAAAGTACGCTTCTATATGCTAGCTATAAATACTTGGAAACCGGAAACAAAACACCATTTTCCATCGCACCCAATCATGGAATATTTATGGATAGGTTTAGCAGAATACATCCGAGTTTTGCACAACCAAAATAACAAAATGTTACTGAAAGAAATTAAAAATCTCAGTCAATTCAGAAAAATATGGTATTCCATTTTGTTACCATGTCAGTTTTTCCTTTGGCAACCTAATTCTAAAGTTTGGATGGGAAAGTAAAGACCTAGATTAGGCAAAACAAAACCATTTTGATTAGATAAATGAAGTTGGAGGGCTGCCACTGCCTGATCGTGACTTAATGTAAAGCTATAATAAATCATGCCCCTGTGGTGTTGATGTAAGAATAGCCATATAAATTGACTGGGCAGAATGCAGAGTTTAGAAATACACCTGCCCCCACTTAAAAAAAAAAGTTAAGAGGTCAAATGCTGCACCGATGCCATTTTTTAACTGTTCCTTCTGTATCAGATGGCATTTCTCTCCTCAGGAACACCCTCTGTACTCAATCAAAAGCTGCCCTTATCTTGCTTGGCGCACCTGCAGATTTCTATTCTCACTGTAAATGCGGTGGCAGAGTAAAATGGCTTCATGGCGCTTGTGCGTAATATTGCCTTTGGAACTCCCAGCAGCGGATGCTGTTGTCTGGTGTCTCTGAGACCGTTCCAGCCCATAGCAACCCTCTGTCCGTCTGAAGGAGACTCTGCCTGGTCTTGCACCATCTTCACAATCATTATGTTTGAGCCCGTTGTTGGAGCCAATGTGCCAATCCAGCTCAGTAAAGGTCTTCCTCTGTTTCACTACCTTTTTACTTTGCCAAGCATGCTGTTCCTTTCCAGGGACTGGTCTCTCCGAATAGCATGTTCAAAATATGTGAGACAAAGTCTCACCATCCTTGCTTATAAGGAGCAATCTGGTTGTATTTCTTCCAAGACAGATGTATGTGTTTTTCTGGTGGTCCATGGTATTTGCAATATCCTTTGCTAACCCCATGACTCCAACGCATTGATTCTTAGCCTGGAAACTCCACTTACAACTCTTCCCCACGGGTAACCCTGCTAGCATATGAAATATTAGGGTTGTACCTTCCAGTATCATAGCAACACGCAGACCACTGCAGTAGGACAAACTGATAGTTTGTCATTAAGGAAAACAAATTAAGATCACAATGAGCAGACAAAGGATTAACTCAGCAGTCTTGTGTGGTTCAAACGTGCACATTCTAAATAAAGTTCTCTCATCAGGATTGGCTCCTGAAAGGTAAGCTCTGATCACTTGGGATAGTCTATGTGATAAGACCATATGGCTTGGGCTTCTTCCTCTTTTTTTTTTTTTTTGGAAAGATGGTATGCCTGAAATCTTGGATCATGTCAGTTGTTAAACCAAACAAATTTATCCTAATGAATTTATAATGCACACTTGTTTTTGTTCTGAGGGTCAGGGAGGGTGGAGTTTTAGTAGCTGCTTATCTACATGGAGCTCAGTAAAACTGGACCACATTAAATCATCTTATCTTTCCTGAATGTTGGCATTTCACAAATGATGCCCACACGTGATTATAGAAGAATTCAGTGGGTCCCTAAGCAACTCAACTGGGAGGGAGACACCTGGGCATTTATGCCTGATTTCTCCTGGATATTGACCATGGATCTTTTTGTCTTTGCTGATTGTAAACTGTATCCGTTCACAGTAATAAATTATACCCATGCATCAAACAGCTTTTCTGAGTCCGGTGCGTCCTTCTGGCAAGTCATTGAGCAGAGGGTGATATTGGGAATCTCTGACACTTGAAGTTCAATGACTAAAGTGGAACAGACCACTACTTTGGAAAACAGTTTTCATTTGTGTGTATGTGTTCAATTTTAAAATAATATTAAATGCACTAATTGTATGACCCCACAACCCCTTTTCTCTTAAATACTGTAGATATTTATTTCATGCCATATGTCATGAATGGTGATGAATAAACCCATTGTAAAACACATATACAATCGGAATACTATTCAGCAATCAAATTGGACTAAATATCATACATATAACAACATGTATAAATCTTTAACACACATATGTGGGGGGAAACAAAGACAAAGAAAGCTACATAGTCCCACTATGTGATGATATTTGATGACATTAGGGAAAATAAATCCAATGAAATATGACTAGTGGTTACTGGGAGCTGATGGAGGGAGGGATGGGAAAATTGGGGGAGGGGGTTAACAGAAGATTCAGCAGAAAGTAATATCCTGTCTTAATAATAATGAGCATTATAGGGGGAAAAGCTTTATGGGTCTAAAATCCATCTGTGGGAAACATGTGTGATAAAAATATACTTTCCGATTTTAAAAAGCACATGTGAAATAATCATGTATGGGGAAGTAGGTATATATTCAAGATGTTCAATAATTTAAATCCTTTCCTAAGGTCTATTATGTACCACACTGAACTCACTTATTAGAGAAGGTTTTGTGAGCCAACCACCGTGTACCTATAAATGCCTGATAATTTGAAAACAAAATACATAATATTCCAGCATTAAAAAGGTCTTAATTAATTTAACTAGTCCACTGTTATAAGACATACTACTAATTTTCAAGTTTTTACTAATATCAAAGAGGTTATAAGAACGTCTGAGATAGTTTATTGTGCCAACCTGGCTGATAAACACAAGTGGGATTAATTGAAGGGCAGAGAGATAAATAGCTCCATGAACTTAGCCTTTCTTGTCTCTCACTCTTTGATCATGGAACCAGTGTGTGGCTGCCTTGCTTGTTCTGTGCCTCAATTTACAGGCTACACAACCTGTGGGACGTCTAGCCTGTGGACTGTGTCGCTGTAAGTTGAGGTCCCTTTAAGACCACATGATTGGAATGTGATTCTCTGGAGCTGGGGACTGACTGATGGCCGGTGACCTGCCTTGCTGTTTGCTGCCTGTGCTGAGATAGCCTAGCTCTCTCTACAGAGGACTACCTGGCAGCCCTCTAGACTTGAAGGAGTGTCAGTGTCTCATAACTCTCTCACGGGAGTGAGTTACCCTGAGCCATTTGTACTGCTTTATAATTTAACTGTTCATTTCTTGTATTATATATCTATCTGTATATAATTTAACAGTTCATTTCATGTGTTTTATATATATATATACACAATTACTAGCAATCTGGTTTGTCTCTCTAGAGAACCCTGTCTAACTCAACGTCCTTGAATCTTTTTCCAGCTTCTCATATTTTTGATAGCTTTTATTTCTAAGATCTCGGCAAGTGTCTACTTTATTTGTTCATTTCTTTGATTAATAAACTATTAGCTTTCTCTGGAACTTATTAAGGTCTATTTTGGGGGGTCCTGATATTGCTGTGAAAGCAGATGTGAGGATTAGGAACTTCTTCCATAATTGCATCATGTCTCCGTTGCTGTTGTTAAGGGCTTTCTTCTTACCACTATTGCAACACTTATTTCTACATTCTGCCTTGTGATTAATTATCTGTGTTTGACTCTTCCCCATTGCATGGCAAGCAGAGAATACATTTTAATTCATATTCCTCTCTGATCACAGAATTTGGTGCATAGTTGAGACATAACAAAAAGATCTTAACTAAAAAAGTGAAAAGGCACATGGGCACTACACCCATCATCCCCACTGTCATAGTGTGACCACAGCCTACTTACTGAGTTCTTTATACAAGATCAAGCATTGCTTCTTGGTCTCTTTTTGTGTAATGAGTAAACCAAACCCACTGGCCTCCAATAGATTCCAGCTCATAGGACCTTATGGCAGAATAGGTCTACTCCACAGTGTTTCTGGGGTTTTAGATCTTTGTAACATCAGACAGCCTAATCTTCCTCCCAGGCAGCAGCAAGTGGGTTTCATTAATGACTTGTCATTTAGAGTCCAATGCTTAACCCACTGAATCACTAGGGCTGCTTTCTTGCTGCATAATCCCCAAGGAAACTAAGCAAAACTCACCCAGGCTATATCTAAGCTTGTGCATGTTTCTTTGCCCTTGCTTTTCCAGTATGCTAGAGGGCTTCATTAAATTCTCAATGAAAAGATTTTCTTTTTTTGCAAGCTGATGTAACTAGAGGTTCAGGTCATAGGCTCTTGGGATTCCAGGTGGGCTTTACGACTTACCAGTTGAAGAGGGAAAGTTTGTGTCCCCCTCTGTATTATGGATTAAATTGCACTCTCTCAAAATGTATACTGGAATCCTTAGGATTTGAATTTTGTTAGGTACAATCCATGGATCACACAAGTTGGTGTGCTTCTTCAACGTGGACTGAGTTGATGGCTCACTTAGAGGGCTGCTTGCTTGAAGAAACGTCTTTAAGACCCAAGATGCTATTCTCTCTGATAGTCAGGCACCAACTGGGCTTCATCACTTCACTTTGCTATAGCACCCCTATCGTCAATGATCTGTTCATGAGGGCAAGTATCGAGTAGGGCCATATCAAAAGAACCAATTGTTCATTGACAGGGCTAGAATTAAGTGCCAGTCCAAATCCATTCATAAGTCTATGGTTTATATATGTCTTTGGTTCACTTGAGAGCTATTATGATTTTATAGTGGAAAACATTTTTGTTTGCTTTCTGTTTGTGTTTAGTGTGGTTTTTCTGTATGAAATCTAGGGTAGATAAGTCTGTAGAGAGATAGATAAGTCTATAGGGAAAGTAACTGGATTAGTAATTACCTAGGGGCAGGGCAGGGGAGGTCTGGGTGAAATGAAGAGGCAACAACAATGAGTGCAAGAAGGTAATGTTTTGCAATTGATTGTGGTGATGATTGCGCAGTTCTTAACATGATTGGATGATTAAATTACATATATAAGTGAAGTATATGACAATAAAACTGTTTGCTGTTGTTATTGTTCTGTTGGTTTTGTCTACCTTTGTTGTTTTATTTGGCTTGGCCTGTTTTTTGCACTTATTAATATATCTGCATTTCTATCTAGATAAGATAGACAGGATAAATGATTTGGAGATGAAAAGAACGGATACAATGGTTCTGGGGGGATATGGGAGAAGGGGAGGTGGGAGAAAGGAAGTGGGGGGGTGACCAACCCAGGGACAAGGGAACAACAAGTGAACTAAAATCAATGGAAGGAAGGGCATAGGATGCTTAATGGGGCTTAATCAGGGGCAATGTAGCAGCGAGGAAATACCAAACCTGAATGAAGGCTGACTATGATGGTGGGGCAAGAGGAAAGTAAAGGGAAATAGAGGAGGAAAGAACCAGGAGACAAGGGACACTTATAGATGTCTAAACACAGGCATGTATATATGTAGATAGATAGATAGATAGATAGATAGATAGATAGATAGATAGATAGATGAATAGAACATGTATTCATATCTATATGCTAAGAATTAAGGTTGCAGGTGGACAATGGGCCTCTACTCAAGTACTCTCTCAACACAAGAACATTTTGTTCTAACAATCTGGCACTCTGTGATGATCACCTTCCCGACACAATCATTGAAGATAAAGTGGGTGCATAAGCAAATGTGGTGAATAAAGCTGATGGTGCCTAGCTATCAAAAGATATAGCATCTGGGGTCTTAAAAGCTTGAAGATAAACAAGAGGCCATCTAGCTCAGAAGCAACAAAGCCCACATGGAAGAAGCACACCAGCCTGTGTGATCATGAGGTGTCGATGGAATCAGGTAGCAGGCATCTAAGACACAGAACAAGATCATACCAAATGTGAATGGGGGTCGGGGGCATGGAGTGGAGACCCAATGGCCATCTGTAGACAATTGGACATCCCCTCACAGAGGAGTCACAGGGAAGAGATGAGCAGTCAGGGTGCAGTGCATAGCGCTGATGAAACACTAAAGTCTCCTTTAGTTTATTGGTGTTTCTGTCCCCCCACCATCATGACCTCAATTCTGCCTTACAAATCGGATTAGACCACAGCATGCACACTGCCATAGATAAGAGCCCATGACACAGGAAATCCAGGATAGATGAACCCCTCAGGGCCAACAATGAGAGTAGAGATACCAGGAACCTGGGTGGAGAACCGATCACAAGGATCAACCTAGAACCCCCTCCAAGGGGGACGAATAATGGAAAAGTGGGTCAGGGGTAATGAAGATTAATGCAAGATATGAAAATAATAACCTATAACTTATCAAGGGATCATGAGGGAGGGCAGTGGAAGGAGGGGAAAGAATTCAGGGGAGGGGTGCTGATATCAGGGGCTCAAGTGGGAAGAGAATGCTTTGAAAATGATGGTGGCATATGTGCAAATGTGCTTGGCACACTGGATGAATGTATGGATTGTGATAAGAGATGTAAGAGCCCTCAATAGAAGTATATATATTTTAAAGCATTGAAATCCTAAAGTCTGGTTTCTGAAGTCGCAATCCTATTTGGAAACAGAATTGGCTTTGTTATGCTAATGAAGCAATACGAGTGCAGGCTGTGTCCTAAACGGACTTACATCTGAGCTATAAAAATAGCAGGTTATGCATATACTATATAAGACAATGGTTATATGCGGATCTTGAAGAATGAACTGGCGCCCGGGGACACCGATAGAGAAAGAATTTATATGCCTGAGACCTCCATGAAAACTTTGAACTTCTAGAACTGTGGGAAAATTAATTTCTGCTCTTTAAAGTTACACACTTTAAAGATAGCATGTAAAATGGAGAAAGAAGTCGATGCCCTGTTTTCAAAGCTAGCTGAGATAACAGATATAAAGATCCTAACACATGTGCTAGCACACGGGAAAGGCACAAAAAAGATGAGCTCCCTTCTTATCTCCGCCCTCCCTACACTCTACTTCCATCGAGAGTGTATATTTCACCAGGAGTCCCTAAAGTGTTGCCAACAGTTAAAGCACTCAGCTGTTGGCAGCTAAGAGTCCAACGAGAGGTGTCTTCAGAGAAACACTGGCAATCATGTCCCCAAACTCAGCCGCTGAGGACCTCTGCTGTTACACCCTTAGGGTCACCTTGAGTCAGATTCGACATTAACTGTTAACATCTCATTGAGGTTATAAACCGGTCCATGGTAGGATAATATGTTGGTAAGAAGACTACATGGAGCATGGGATGTGTCCTTTGGTGCCCACTGATCCTTGCTGGTTAGGCAAAGCCAAGCCCCTTAACATCTTTGGCTGTGAGCGAAATAAAGGAACTGCACTGAATTGCCTTCACGGTGGGTCCTGCAGCTCTGGGACTGCATGCTGCCAGTGTTGTGATTGATGAGACGCTTCTGAGCAGGCTTTGCTCTTATGTTCTCGCTGTACAAGGATAACCCATTCTTTTTCATCTCAGTTCCGCCATCAATGCCCCTCAATTAACACTTGGTGCTTCCTGCCATTTATATACTCGGTGAACAGTCTGAAACCCATCGACCATCCTTATTCCAGCTCCATTCATGCTGTGATTTCTCACCTATTTGAAACTGTTCTATTTGGGTGTCATTCCAGCATCTGGCTTCCTCCTGCTCTTTTTATTTCTCTTGTTTGCTTTACAAATTAGAGAGAAAAATTCTCTCCTCGTTTTTTATTTCTGTCATGGGGCTGGGTAGAAACTGGCTCTAGCAAATGTATTCGTTTAGATGCCCAGAAAACAGGAATTCCAAAGGAACTGTAGAATTTGCTTTTAAAATAAGTACACCTGGGATTTTACCTGCTGGGTTTGTAGGCTGTAAATAAATGCTAAACTGGTGGTTATTTCAGCATGATTTTAACTCCAGGCTCATTTGCTTTTGTGAAATTTTAAGTGAGACTCATTTTTTTTAATGGCTGGTGAAGAGAAACTACAAACCCTGTATTCTAAGCAAATGCTCTAGCCTCCCAAGGCCATCCGCCATCTGCCAGCTATGTGTCTAAATTGCTACAGCTCAAATCCCACTCCAGTAAACAACATTAACCAAAAGGTTCACTTTGTTGAATGATGTTCAAGCCCTAAAAAGTGGTCCACATAGACATTCAGCATGGCAGAGGGGTGGAAGCATCATTTTCAGGGGAAAACTGCCAAAGTTTGAGAGACTTCAAGATAATTATGAGGATTAATAATAATAATAAATGCTTTTGGAGAATTTGTTCTGTCTGTCCTGGGTTTAGCACTTTATCAATATCATCTCATTGAATTCTCAACTCAACCCTGTGAAGTAACCTTAAATGTATCCCATTTTCTGGTGGACAAAAGTGACATTTAGGGAACTTGACTGACTTACCCATAGCTAACCAGGCAGCAAAAAAGGTAAACCAAGGCTGACACTCAGTCCTATGATCTCCAAACTCTACTCTCAGCCAGCCGTTCTGGAGCCAAGGCTGCACAGCGGTGTTTTCAGTTCCACGGGAATCCTCTGAGGACTTTGTGAAGAAGAAAACGCTTTTGGTATCTCCCCCACCTCCTTTAGAGAAGCTGATTCAGGTGGAACCTAAGGACTTCTAACGGTATCCTAGCTGGACCTTTAAAGCATAAGGGGACAGCATGCAAAAGGGGAAGACAACTGTGTGAGCAAGCAGAAGACACAGGATTTTACCATGAGTCCGTCACACCATGCTTTTGCTGCATGGCACGTTTACATAGCTGAGATACCTATCATCTCACGTGCTCCCTCCATCTTTTGGGATTGTAATAAAGATCAAAATAAAACGTGGCAAGGAGAGTTTTGCAATGATAGAGAGCTATAGCCACACATATACTACTTTCACTCCGATATTCTATTTCTTCTTCCTTGCCTGTAGCAGGTACTTAGTTTCCTTGTTAGCATTTTAACGTAAACTTTCCAATCTCCTTTGGATTTTTGTTCCCAACAACCTATACCTGCAGCCTTGCTGAGGGCTGGCTGGGGACCATTGAGGATGCTTTGGGCCTAGAAAGTTACTTTTGCAGCAGTCGTGTTGAAAGTCTGTGGGAGTAAGAAATCGCGGCTCCCTTGCTCAGGTTGGAAACCCCGGGGTACTGCTTATTCTCCAGAGCCCTCTGCACAGTAAGGGCTCCGTAGGAGTCAGCTGGAGATCACTTCTCTGCTGGGCTTTCTCCCTTTTCCTATTCATTTTCCTCAAGCCCTCCTAGTCACTTTGATGTTCTAAAAGCCCTTTCTTAATAAATGACACTCCCAGGAATTTTAGGTCTGCTTCTGGGAAACCCAACCTGTCCATCCTTGTCCCCAGTTCTAGCATCAGTACCGTTCTCTCTGGGACCCATCGCTATCGACACTCGCATTGCTTCTTGGTCTTTCCTTCCCCGCTCCCAAATGGAGCTTCTTTTTCTAATTTCCAGGGATGGTCAAGCGCTAGACTCCTTAACGTGCTGCGGAACATTTTTAGTGTTCTCGGCTGTTGAAAATAACCTAGACACTGGAGAAAGTCATGGAAAGACCAAGAAGAGCCCACAAGCCAGTAACTTAATACCTTCCTTTATCCTTTTGCTGAAACTATGAATCTCACAACTAGCCAAGTAGGAGGAAGGAGAGAAGAGGCGAGACCAATGGAGTGGCACTAATCATTGTATCAAAATAGTATGCTGCCTTTTTCAGTATCACAGTGGTCGTTCCAGGTTTTGTTTCTTGCCTGCTCAGTTTTGCTCGTGGGTTTTCAGTGGTCAGTCTTGAGAGCAATGATCCTGAAAAGTCACTAAGACCTCTACAGAGTGTACCTTCACTGGTCTCTTCTGAGTAGCAAGCTAAGAGCACTGGAGATATAGCTGCTTCATTACTTCTTCCTGTCCTTGACTTTCCCATCTCAATTAGACAGGAGTCCTTGTGTGAGAGAGGAGTTGGAACTCCTAAAATTGCTGAATGACAATCCTAAGGAAAAATAAAACTTTCCATACCAACCAAATTAGCCTTTTGAGAAACAGTTTTGTTTTTTTTCAATTTAGCTATTTCAGCTATACTATTTATTCAAACTATAGATTTAAGAGTTCTCAAAAAAAACCTGAACATTGCATTAGAATTGGATTGATGGCAATGAGTTTTGGTTTATTGCCTAAGTGTTGGGTAAGCCATGGGTGTGCAAATAGATCGTCTGTGATCTGCATGGAGGAGTTCTGGGGACCCCATGGTTAAGCACTGGACTGCTAAATTAAAGTTTAGCAATTGGAACTCACAAGCTGGTCCATGGACAAAAGAATATGTCCTTGATAACCTTATAAGGGCATCGTCTTCTTCTGTCCTAGAGGATCACTATGAATCTGCCTCGACTTGCTGTTAATGGGTTTGGTTTGAGTTTGAGTCTGTGTGGGAACAGATCTTCATGTTTACTCAGAGACAGCAGCAGAGTTTCCCTTAAACTGCTGCATGCTTCACATTCATCAAAGATCGGGAGATGGTTAAGCGAGTCAAAATAGTTAGATTCTAAAGTGTTTTCAAGGACTTGTTATTTGGATCCACAATCAATACCCACAGAAGTAATAGTCAAGAAGTCAAACGACATTTTGCATTGGGCAAATCGGCTGCAAAAGGCCTCTATAAAGTATTGCATTGGGCAAATCTGTCACAATGCAAAAATGGTTCTTTGATGGTAAGAAGAGTCACACCTACGTCATGATATTTTTCAATCACCTAATGTGCTTGGGAAAGTTGGATAATGAAAAAGGCAGATGAAAGAAACATTGATATCTTTGACTTAGTGTGTTGGTGAAGAACATTGAATTTATCAGGAACTTCCAAGAGAATGAACAAATCTGGCTTGAAAGAAGTACAAGCAGATGTACTTAGCATTGAGAGCGGCAAAACTTCATCTCATGTTCTTTGGCTATGTCATCTGGAAGGACCAGCCCCCGGAGAATGACGTCATGCTAGGTAAAGTAGAGAACAGGAGAGAGAGAGGAAGACTTACAGCAAGATGGAATGACACAGTGGCCGCAGCAATGGCCTCAGACTTGGCTCTGATTGTGAAGATAATGTAGGATGGGGAAATGCTTCCTCTTGTACTTAGAGCCCCTGTGAGTAAGAGCCAACTCAATGGCACCCAACAACAACAGCAACATAAAATATTCTTAGTGAGAACGAGGCACTTTATCATAGTTTAATTGACAGCAATTTTTCTTCTTTAGTGCTTTAAAATAATGGTAGCTCTTGCAATTAATGGTGCCTTAGATGGAATGAAACATAACCAAGCCAGTGATGATGAATTGCAGGCATGTTTAGCAGTTTTTGATGATGTAGCTACTACTGTACCCATCAATTATTTTGGAATTACAGTCCTCTTCTATGTTGTTTAACATCACACTCATTATTTATGAGTCTATCATTAACCAAATTACGCAGGTAGTTGTAAATTGACTGATATCTGAACAGTATAAAAATGTTGAAATAATAAAGACTGAAGGTGGTGACAAATAATGTCAAAAGGAAAAGGTACAAGGAAAATTGTATGCCTCCTAATCATCTGGGAGAAATAACCAATTATTAGGAATAGAAAGAAAATTAAATTGTAGAGAACTGTTCTCAGTAACAAGTCAGATAAAAAGCAATCCTCATTCTCTATGTATGTTAGTTTCATGCTACTGTAAGTAGGTGACTCAGAAAGTGAAATTAATATACTTATAGAATAGGAGTCAAGAAATCCAGGGCACTGGCTATAGAGGAAAACTGTTTTTCTATTAACTCTAGGGGCAAAGCCTTGTCTCAGTTTTGTATCCCTGGCATTTCTGGTTCTTTGACAACCTTCCCCCCTTTCACATACTCCCATGTGCTTGTTTGTCTCATGTCCACTGCCCTTTTTATAACTCAGGAGCAATTAGGTTTACAACACGTCATACACTGGTATAATCTCATTAACATTAGATTGTATTGTGCATGGTGATTACAGTGCACTGCATACACATGTATGTATGCATACATAGATAGAAAGAGAGAGGGATAGATAGATAAACAGAGAATAGCAAATAAGAGAAATTTATCTCAAGGAAATCATTCATAGTTTTAGAGGTTAGCAAGTCCCAGATCAATGCGCCAAATGTCACTGTGGCTGGAAGATTCCCTTGACTCATGTAGCTGTAGGAGCTGATGAACTCAAAATCCTCAAGTAAAATAGACTGATAGTTCACAGACTTCAGGAACTGGTAGTCCCAAGATGAGCAGGAATTAAGGTAGTTTGCTGATTCAAGTCTAAAGAACCAGATGTCACATGATGATGAACCAGATACAGGATTTCAATAGAACAAAAAATGCAAGAACTTTGTCAGAGTCACATATATTAAAAGCAGGCCACAACCCTGAGGAAATGCCATTTTAACTGATTGGCTTTTCCTGGAAGATCTCATTATATAAATGGCTTTATTATATCAGATACCATCATGGAAGATGACTACATCATAAATGCCAAAAACACTGACTCAACTGTTTGGATTTACCTTCACTGTGACTTGCAATCAGCCATTACAGGTTCCATGATGTCTGTTCAGATGCATTGTGACAATAAGGAGGAGGTAAAAAATAAAACAAAACACTGTTCAGTTCTGCACCATCCTCACAACTGAGGCTATTTGTGAGCCCACTGTTGCGAGCACTATGTCAATCCATCTCATGAAAGCCTTCATCTTTTTTGTTGACCCTCAACTTCTCAAATAATTATGTCTTTTCCTCTGATAAATATTCAAAATATATGAGATGGAAAGAATGCTGCTTAACTGAGAGGTTTGTAACCTATGTGCAAACGTTGTTGTTAATTACAATCAAATCAGGTCCAACGTATAATGACCCTATTCAAACAGGAAAAACAAACAAGCACGCAGCTTTGTCCTACACCATCATCACAATCATTGTTGTTATTACAGCTACTTTTCCATTGTTTCTCATTGTGAGAAACCATTGCTGTGTTGTTGTAGCGATTCTTTCCCTCTTTGTCACTGTGGGACCTTCTACCTCAGCAGTTGTCAACCTGTGGGTTATGATCCTTTTGGGACCAAGTGACCCAAATCATCTTAGGATCTGAGACACTGCTCCTCTATCCATCTCTAGGAGGGTCTGCCCACATGAAGATACTCCCACATACGAGTACCCAGTGTGATGAAATCATCGTGCTAGCCCCATTACGTACACCCCATAAAAATACAGGTATATGTGACAGGGTTGGCGCCATAATGGACTTATGTGGACCAGTCACACATGTGCAGAGAACAGCTACTGTGTAGAAAGCAGCAGCATTTGAGGTAAAATGACACTTCATGAATTATAATTACTGTATAAATGTAAAATCATCAACTACTGCAAAAAAAAATAATACCTGTACCATGGGAACTTAATCTGGATGCTGATTGGTCTTTTTATATTCAGCTGTGGTTGATGTGAATACTGACCCCTTGTGATAGTAATGAATATGTAAAGAAAACAACACAATGGTGAATCATAGGAAACTTTAATGAACTATATTGACTGAACTATGCCATGCATCATTTTTTGTATTATTAAAGCCATTGTTATATATTATTTTCATTAGCAAATCATTCCATGACAATGAATCATGCAGAGAACATCATTAAGGAAAGAAAATATAGTGAAGATTTTTTTACAGTATGGTTTTACCTCAATAATTACAGCAGGAATTGAGAAACCGCAATGAGTTATTTTTTGTGTAGTTATATCAGCCGAATCTTTGAAGCCGAACAAACTAAAATGCCATTTTGATAGCAAGCATCCAAGCTTTGCCAGCAAGGATACCAACTATTTTAGAAGCAAAGTGGATGGACTCAAGAAAGCCAGACTTGACACTGGTGGCAAGCACCACAAACAAAACATAGCAGCCATTGAAGTTTCATATTTGGTGGCACTCAGAATCGCCAGAGCTATGAAACCTCACACCATTGCTGAGGATTTACTGTTGCCAGTGGCGAAAGACATTGGTTGAGTTATGATCGGACATGAATTTGCTATGAAATTGAGTGCAATTTCCTTATCTAATAACACTGTTCACAGAAGAATAGATGACATGGCTGCTGATATCCTTGATCAGGTATTCCAGGAAATTAAATCTGGTCCACTTCCAACATATAGCATCCAGCCTGATGAATCTACAGACATTGCAAACTGTTCACAGTTATGGATTTACTTGAGGTACATTAATGATGGCGACTTTAAAGATGAGTTTCTTTTTTACAAACCTCTTGAAATGACAACTACTGCCCGTGATGTCTTTGACACAGTTGGTTCATTTCTGAAAGAGCATCAGATCTCTTGGGAAAAGGTTTGTGGTGTTTGCACAGATGGTGCTCCAGCTCTGCTAGGATGTCAATCTGGATTTCAACGTTTGGTCCTGAATGAGTCACCAAAAGTCGTCGAAACTCACTGTATGATTCATTGGAAAATATTAGCAATGAAGATGCTGCCACAAGAGTTACAAGAAGTAATGGAAAATGTCATAAGTTTTGTCAATTTTGTAAAGGTGAGCACTTGATAAACAGTCAACTGTTTTCACAACTGTGCAACATGTTGGATGCACCAAATAAAGCTCTGCTATCCCACACTGAAGTGAGATGGTTGTTGAGAGGAAAAGTTTTAAAACTTTTTTTTTGAGCTTCATGATGAACTCAAAACATTTTTAAATCAGAAAGTAAGACCGCAGTTCGAAGCACTGTTCAGTGATAAAAGTGAACTGCAGAAATTAGCTCATTTGGTTGACATCTTTGCCATCTTGAATGAGTTAAATTGACCACTGCAAGAACCAAATGCAACAAGCCTTGATTTATCTGAAAAGATCCGATCATTCCTAATAAAACGTCAGCTTTAGCAAAAAAAAAAATTGAATGAAAATAAAATGTACATGTTGCCTACCTTATCTGCTTTCTTTGGGGAACATGACATTGAACCAGACAAAAGGATTACGATAATTTCTGTGAAAGAACACTTCCCCATACTTGCCGATGAAATTTCATCGTACTTTCCAAATCTACCTGACATTCCATTTGCACTTGTCAGACGCCCATTCACTGTCAAAGTTGAAGATGTTCCTGAGACAGCACAATAGGACCTCATTAACTTATTCACAGCTATGCAGCGAGAACTGGTTTCTCTACAATGTCAATTACAAAATTCTGGATCAAGTGTTTGCAGTCATATCCTGTTCTGTCTGTGACTGTGTTTCACCTTCTTTTTCCATTTCCAACAATATATCTTTGTGAAACAGGATTTTCCAGCTTGTTGGTCATCAAGTCCAAATACAGAAGTGGACTTGTGGAAGACGATCTTCATTGTGCTCTTGCAAAGACTGCCCTGAGAATTTCTGATGTGGTGAGAAAGAAGCGATCTTAACCTTCACACTGATGTTGGCTTTTTATGCAAATGGTCTCAAAATGTAGCAAAGTAGTTTACTGGTGTTATATTAAGACTGTTACCTATGCTACACCATGCTTCAAGACAAATTTGCATTTATTTGTAATTAGAAATAAATATTTCACAATATATAATTAAATATTACTTTGTGATTAATCATTATTCTTTAATTATGTTCAATTGGTAACAATGAAAGTACATCCTGCATATCAGATATTTATATTATGATTCATAAGAGTAGCAAAATTATAGTTATGAAGTAGGAACAAAAATAATTTTATGGTTGGGGTCACCACAACCTGAGGAACTGTATGAAAGGGTCTCAGCATTAGGAAGATTGAGAACCACTGTTCTACCTAGTGTTTTCCTTCAGACCCTGGTCTCTCAATCACATGTCCCAAATATGCAAGATGAATTTTCACCATCCTTGCTTCTAAGGAATATTAATGTCTTCCTTCCAAAGCAAATTTGTTCACTCTCTGCTGTGCCAGGATTTTCAGCAGTTGGGCGATTGGGGCCTCCTACATGATGTGATCTAATATGATATAAACAACACCACGATAGAGTCTGCTAAAGGCTGCAAAGCAGTTATGTGTTAGGGTAGGTTGTTTACAGAAAAAAAATCAGTGATACTAGTAAATATACAAGAAAGAACTTAATATCAAGAAGTAACTTTATTTTTTAAAAAAAGCATCCCAACTCAGTCCAACTCAAATGTATAAGGCCAATGCAAGTGTAGGCCCTCTTAGCTGCAGGCCAATGATGCAAAAAGGTGAAGCAAGAAGCAGAAATGTCAGAGGCTGGTGGGTGCAGAGCTGTGTGAATCCAAAGTCTATGGAGATGTGGTAGACTGCTGACAGTTTTCAGGGGAAAGCAAGCAGTACACATGAGGCTGGCCCTGGAGGCCAGCAGAGTGTCTCAGTAAGCAGGAAGGCAAAGAGAGGAAAGAAAGTTCTCAGTTTTCTACCATTTAAGAAGATCATAGACCAAAAAGGTATCATCATACTATAACCTGATTCGTAGATTGGACTCCACCCTTACACTTTCCTACAAATTCCAGTTGACATAAATTCATCCAACTACCACAAGTTTTAAGAGGATTAGAGAAGCATGCAGTCTCCTTTTCAGCTTACTGACCTCCTACAATTGAAAGAACATTTCCTCAGTTGTGGGACCTACTCCTATTTAAGCAGATTTTATTGGAGCCTTGTCTCGTTTCTGGCTAGTGTGGATTCTTTATCTGTTGTATAAACCTCCAATTCTTTGAGCCAACAGTCCTGGATTGTAAAATTACTGCTGGATTTGAGGCACTACAATATTATAAATCTCTCTTTTTATAAAAAGAATATTTTGTATATTTTATAACAAGAAAATGAGTTAGTGAACATAGTAGTTTCAACAATTAATGTAAAAATCTGCTAATGACCCACAACAAAAAGATGGCCTTTCACGGACATTACTTTCAATGGATCATACTGCAATTTTGGTACTTGTTTCATAAAAGATATTGTAATATAAGTAAACCAATGAGTGTCAAATGCTATTCCCTGAAAAGAGACCATAGGAAAATGAAAAACACCTGATACATAAATGAAAATTTCATGTTAGATAAGGATTAATATTTTGCATATTTGGAGACATCTATTACGTTAGTGTTATAATGAATTAACAAGTTTAGTATTATATTAAATATATGTTAGACTCTGTACGTATGCCAAATGAGTTTTAAAGTTAAGATTATAAATATTATCAACAAAACTTATATAATTGTATTTACACATTCTAGCTTAAAGACTCACTGCCATTGAGTTAATTGTTATAGTTAATAAGTAATGTGATTAAATGTATTGCAATGATCCACTTACTTTCAAATTTCATCTGGGACTGGATTTCTTATTAGTTATTTACCAGAACATGTATAAGAGTACTTGTGTTTATTGCATGGAGAGGGAATTGCAGGCAATTGTGAAGACAGGAATATTCAAGATGATTCTCTCAAAATGTATCAGATATCTGTTTATTAATATAATCCACCTGTGGTAGTTACATAAATTTACATCAATTTGAAGCTATCTAAAAATATTGGGGTGGTATCCAACCTGTCAATCAGGTCACAGCTGATGGTGCTTCCTTGTGGGCATGGCCTTCTCAGAAGGAGGGCACAAGGAATACCAATCTCTCCTCCTCCTCCTCCTTCTCTCTCTCTTCCTCTCACTGCTTGCTCCTTTCACCTTCCTGCTTGCTAGCTACCTGGAGAGCTGCCACAGCCCAGCCATGTTCTACAGGCCTTGGATTCACCTGACTGCACTCACTGGCCTGTGTTCTTCCTGCATTCTGCGTCATTGCACGTGACTGTGTAAGTATGAAGAGGGACTTGTGGACTAGTATCTAACACATGGACTTGAATTGGACTAGGTTGGGATGTTTTTTTGATATATAATTACTATAATTACTTCTTCTTGATATAAAGCTCTTTTTTATACTTATCTGAGTGTCACTGGATTTGATTTTCTAATCAACTTAGCTTAACATAGCACCCTTTCCCATAAACCTCTCATTTTGGATACAGTTTCATGTTGGGTGAATGAAGCAAGAGTTAAGACTGCATAGCTCACACGTACCTCTTTTTTTCCATGTCTAACATCATCATTTTCAAAATAGGTCCTTTCTACTTGGGCCATTGGTATCAGCTCATTTACACACACACCCCTCCAGCCCTCCCTCCCTCATGAGTTCTTGATAATTTGTAATTTTTTTTCATGTCTTACACCAACTGCTGCCTCCCTTTACCCACTTAAAGTTGGAGAGGCTAAGTTGAAAGCCCTTCAAAGAAGAGTCAAACTCAATTTGACCAAGTAGCTTAGCTATCTAGTGCTACTGTACAGATAGACCATGAATGGTTGTGTCAAAAACATAAATTTAAGTGGGTGAAGGGAGGGAGGGTTGGGGAGGGGTGAATAATGATGGAAACATATGTACAACTATGCTTGACACATGGATGGGTGTATGGATTGTGATAAGAGCCATTAGAGCCCCCAATAAAATATTTTTTTAAAGAAAGAAAGAATAAAAGAGGCTAGAAAGTGTCTAACAAAGACAATTACATCAATTCAAAAAATAAAAATTCCTCAAAAAGTAAATTTATTTGATCATAATTTAAAAGTATAGAATTCCAAATCCAAAGTGTTGTACTTGAGGAAGTTCTCTTTATCCACAGTCAAAATGATGCATAGTAATATTGTCTCTTTAAGGATACCTCCACTTATTATTAATTGTACAGTGACTAATGCAAATGGAACAAATTATGAAGTCAAAGAGATGAACAGAAAATTTCAAAGGCTAGTTCAAGAAGACAAAGTATTATAATGAAACAGAGTTGGAAAAATGAAATTAAGAAGAAACATGCTCAGCATATTGTAAACTGAGAGAAATAAGGGGATAAAAATCAAGCCTCGAGTTAAGACATTGGAAGATTCAATGTGAAAAATATTGAATAATGTTGGAAGCATCAACAAATATGGGAAGAATGCAGAGTCACTGTTCCAAAAAGAACTAGTCAATTCTCAAATATTTCAAGTGATAGCATACAATCAAGAGCCAATGGTGCTGACGGAAGAAGCCCAAACTACACTAAACGTGTTAGCAAAAATAAGGCCCCAGGAATGGATGGGGTCTTGACTGAAATATTTCAACAAGCTAAAGAAACACCAAAAGCACTCACTCATCTATGCCAGGGATAGCTACTTGGTCAACTGATTTGAAGAGATCCATATTTGTCTCTATTCAAAAGATAGGTGATCCAACAGAATGTGCGAGTTACAGAACAATATCATTGATATCACACGTCAGTAAAATTTTGCTGAAGACCATCCAACAATGGTTGCAGCAGTACATTGACAGGAAGCTGCCAGAAGTTCAGGCTTGATTCAGCATATGATTTGGAACAAGGGATATCTGATATCAGATGGATCTTGGCTGAAAGGAGAGAAAACCAAAAAGATGTTTACTTGTTTTTTTATTCACTATACCAAGGCATTTTCCTGAGTGGATCCTAACAAATCATAAATAACCTTGAGAAAAATGGACATTCCAGAGCACTTCAATGTACTCATGCATTCTTTGTACATGGACAAGACACAGTTGTAGGACAAACATGAGGGAATATTGCATGGCTTAAAATCAGCAAGATGTGCATCTTGGTTGAAGCCTCTTGCCATGCTTATGTAATCTGTCTGCTGAGCAAATAATCAGAGAAGCAGGAGTATATGAAGAAGAAAGCAACACCAGGATTAGAGAAAGGCTTATTCACAACCTGCAATGGGCAGAGTACGCAATTTTGCTGGAAGTGAGGAAGACTTGAAGCACTTGCTGATGAATTTTGCATTTTCACTGAAGGTTAAAACTCAATGTAAAAACAAACATCTTCCCAACTGGATCCTTTCAGCTGAAAAGGCATCTTCTAGAGCCAATGCTGGGCTCAGTGTCATGGAATGAATGGAGAAAAGGATTCTGGTGGCCTAAGATTTCATATTGCTTGGATACACAATTAATGCTCATGTGGACACCAGTCAAGAGATCAAAAGAAGCATCACGTTAGGAAAATCTGCCACACAGATTCTCTTTAAACTGTTGGAAAGCAAGAATGTTACTTTGTGTACTAAGGTGCACCTTATCCAAGACACAGTATTTTCAATTGCATCATACATCAGTTGGACACTAAGGACGGCTGAAGAAGAAGAATGGATTTGCATTATAGTGCTGGTGGAGAATATTGAAAGTACCATGGACTGCCAAAAAGCAAACAACTTTCTCTTGGACAAAGAATGGTCAGAATATTCCTTAGAAATGATGATGGTGCGACTTCATCTCACATACTATCAGGAAAGACAAGTCCCTGGAGGACATCACGCTTGGCAAAGTAGAATTCAGCAAAAAAGAAGACCGTCAACAAGATTGATTGACACAGTGGCTGCAACAACGGGCTCAAACTTAATAATTGTTAGGATGGCATATGACTGGGTGATATATCGTTCTGTTGAACACAGTTCCCTTATGAATCAGAACCTACTAGATAGCATGTAATGATAACACAACCATATATTATTATTATTATTGATTTTCCTCCAAATGAAGACTGGGGGGGTGGTTATTAGTGGAGGTGGGTGCTAAACACTGAATATATCTGAAGCTATAATATGTTTACTCTAAATGAGTAGGGTAAACTGCCATATTCTCAGTGAGGTAAACAGCACACACTCCTTAAGGTCAAGCAAGTACAGAGTCTCAAGCATGAATAATTAATAAGGATGTTCAAGATGTCAGGACGCACATTCCCTGGATTTGCTAAGATACAGATAAATTGGAATCTGACAAAAACAAATTGTGTTTAATAACCCTTAAAGACGTGATCTCTGAAGCATTCTGCACTGCTCCAGTTGCTCCTTGTCCAACTTCTTCTATCTTAATTTGTAGTTGACAAAGACTAGTAAGAACAAAATGTTTAAACTTAATAAGATCAGTTACAACACGGCTTACTTTATCACATATTTAATGTGCTCCCCTACCACTTTTTTATATACCTTTTTAATCTCTCTATTTAGAGAACACACATAAAGTATCATTTCATTTCAGCAGTGAAAGCATCTTCTAGAGACAATACTGGGCTCAGTGTCATGGAATGAATAATTTTCTTGCTAAACTTTCTGCTGAAGTGGGAGAGATGGGGAGAAGAAACTAAGCTCTTGTATGATAGGATAATAGAACATAGTGTGACATCTCAAAGCAGAACTTCCCAAGAACAGGCACAGTTATTCCTTGGACCAAAATATGAAAACAAGAAGAAATGGAAAAAAATTCACTGCCATCTAGTCAATGCTATCTCATAGAAATCCTCTGTGGTTTTCTAAGACTGTAATCAGTTAAGGGAGTAGAAAGCCTAGGCTTTATCCCTTCTGCCTGTTGGTGGTTTCGAACTGCTGACCATGCAGACTGCTGCCCAACACATAACCACTACAGCACATACTACCACATAATTTTGTATTCCCTCAAATCTTTATTTACCATTCCCCCTTAGAGGATTTTCTAGCCTCTCCATTAATATATAACAAATGGCATTCATCTCCCTTTTCTAAAACTGTTTGGATCTTCTCTCCTTTCTGGGACTGGTTGACCAAGCTATGGATCAAATGTGCATGTTTCACAACTAAAGAGAAAATGTAGTACTATAGTTATTTACAAGGGAATATGACACAAATAATTAGGGGAGAAAGCCAACCCCAACCAAAAAAATCAGGAAAGTACTATCAAAACAAAAAGTAGCATCTCACTTTAGCGAGGCTGAATTTTTAGCAACTCTTTCAGAATTAAATTATATCTTTCATGTTTCTTTCACTGTGATGTGGTTGTGTTGCAAAATAAGGTAAAATACACCAGTTTCACTCAATATATTGACATAATATTCCAAGTATTTCCCATTCCATCATTTTCCATATCAAACAGTTAATTTAGTTTAAGGAAAATTATGTGGCCAAAGTCGAGCCAGGAAACTTGAATTCTGAGAAAATACATTTTTGTTATCTATATTTTTAGTCATACATTAAAAATAACATTTGCCTATAAAGCTAGAACTTTAGGAAAAGAGTTAATACTCACTGAGTAATAGCGCTGTAAATTATTAATCATTTTAAGTTCAGTTAGAATAGTTATATACTATATATCATGAAAGCAAATCCAATTTGAATTATAGATTGAAATTTAAAAAGGAAAATAATAAAGCTTTAATAGAAATTAGACATAATGATGTAAGCAATCATGATGTAGAAAAGGTATTCCTAAATACTGTGTTAAAATAAAATAAAAATTGTTAGATATTGATAAATTTAACCATAAAATGAATTTATATCTCCAGTGGACAAAACTGAAGCAGTAAGATAAAGCCATTGTAAAAAAGATAATTAATGGGTGAAAAATAAAAGTACTCAAAGCTTCTCAGACACAAATTTTAAAAAGTGAAAACACCAGTACAAAAATATTAGCAAATTGATCTCACCCTCCACACTGAGTGGTACCTCACTCCCCACCACAATTTCCCTGGCATGGCAGCTTCTGTAAGCCCCTGCACCTCCCAGCCCAGCGCATTGTGCCACGCCCTGCCTTAGCCTGAGCTGTGGGGAGTCCAAGTTGAAGATCAGGGTTTTGCAGGCCTGAGGCACACCACCTCTCCCAGAGCTTCAAGGAGTCGAGGACCCTGAACTTTCAGGCCCACCCTGTGAGTGTCAAGCCCCCAGGGTCTCAGATAGGTGCTGCCTGGGTCTATCCCAGCTCGGTGATCATAGCTGCTCTGTTCCCCAGTCCATTCAGCGAGTGGAACAGTGAAGAGTACATCCCTGGCCCAGAGGGCATCCTTTCCTCAAATCTAGCCTAGATTCAGAATCAAGGGGACCAGCAACCCAGTTCTGGGAGCTCCCCAGTTCATGGTGGTCACACCACCTTTGACCCCAATGTGGCCACCACTGTCCATTGGTCCCATATAATCCTATCACTGTACATGGAGCTATCCATCAGTCAAATTGATTTCCCCACAGCTGTTCCCACTGGTCCTTGCAATCTCTCATGGCTGTTGACCACTGAGTCATTGCAGAACTTGTCTACACAGCAACCTGACCCACCTCCATAGTAAACCACAGGCAGCCCTTGAAAACACTGTTGTCAGTTACACAGAAAAAGAATGCAGGGCCTCTTGGTCTCCCAGAAATATGGTGCCCTGCTCTTCAAAATAATCATATAAACAGCATAATTCATCACTCCTAAAAAGAAAACAAGAAAGACATACCACAGCAGCAGAGCTAATAACACTCATAGAAGAATCCAACATGGATCTGCCACAAAAAGAAAAGTTCAGAAGGCTGCTTGGAGTAACACTAAAGATGAGGGAAACTCCACAGACTAGGGATGCAACGATAGAGGAGATAAAGTGCACAAGAGAGGATGAAGTCCATCCATGATAGAGGGGATAAATTTCACGATACAGGGGATGAAATCCATGCAGCACCAAAAGGAAATACAGGAGCAAACAAATGAAGTAGCAGAAGCTGCCCACAAGATCACGAATCTCATGAACAGAATAGAGGAGGCTGAGAATCGTATCAGTGATCTCGAGGACAATCAAGAAGACTACAGCATATGAGAAAGACAATCAAACAAGATAGCAAAAGAGGCAAAAGAAAACCTAAGATAAATGACTAATGCGATGAAGAGGAATAGCATCCAAATTATTGGCCTACTGGAGCAAGACACAGCAAAGAAGTCAACAACTAAACTTACAAGGGAATTTCTGGAAGAAAACTTCCCCACTCTAACGAATGAGAATCACTCACATACAGGAAGCAGAGAGGACAAGTAGACTAAACCCTAGGAAGAGCTCAATAAGGCATATAATAGTTAAACTGTCCAACTTTGAGGAAAAAGAAGGGAGGTCCCGAAGGATTGTGAAGGATAGACATTGGGACTAGGATGTGGCACCCCATCAGACTCAACTGTATGACACTCCTAGAGTTGACAAACAGACCTTGAACTATTTAGAGGTATTTATCTATTTATTTATTTATTTATTCTGGTCATTGAGTATTTTTTGTCATCACTTTGTTTTCTTTTGTCGCTTTGTTTTGCTGTGTCTTGATTTTGGGGTGTATATTATTATCTCCCAGGTCTAGGCTGGATAAACAGTCTGGAGGAGAAAATAACTGGGCCAATGGTTCCAGTGGACCATGGGAGAGGGGGAGGTGGGAGAAAGGAGTGGATGTTGACCAACACAGGGACAAGGGAACAACAAGTGATCCAAAATCATGGCAAGGAGGGTATAAGAGACCTGGTAGGGATTGATCAAGGGCAATGTAACTGAGATAAATTACTGAAACCCAAATGAAAGCTGAGCATGATAGTGGGACAAGAGGAAAGTAAAAGGAAAGAGGAACTAAGTAGGAGGAAAAGGGTATTTATAGAGGCCTAAATACAGGCATTTACATATGTAAATATATTTATATATGAGGATGGGGAAGTAGACCTATGTGCATATATTTATAGGTTTAGTATTAAGGTATTTTTAGTATTAAGTAGTAGCAGATGGACATTGGGCCTCCACTCAAGTAGCCCCTCAATGCAGGAACACTTTGCTCTATTAACCTGGCATTCCATGATGCTCTTCTTCCTGACACTATCACTGAAAACCAATGCATGCATAAGCAAATGTGGTGAATAAAGCTGATGGTGCCTGGCTGGCAAAAGATATGGCAAGTGGGGTCTTAAAGGCTTAAAGGTAAACAAACTACTACCTAGCTCAGAGCAACAAAGCCCACATGGAAGAAGAACACCAGCCTGTGTGACAATGAGGTGTCAAATGGATCAGATATCAAGCATCAAAGAACAAAAATATCATATCATTGTGAACGAGGGGGAGTGCAGACCTTTGAAGAGGGGTCTCAGGGAGGAGATGAGCCAGTCAGGGTGCAGTGTACCATTGATGAAACACACAACTTTCCACTAGTTCTTAAATTAAGGTGACCAGATATCCCGCTTTTGGTGGGACAGTCCCGATTTTTAACATTTTCTCTCACGTCCTGCAGCATTTTTAAAAAGTCCTGATTTTTTGCAAGAATGCACGACAAGCTAGGGTATACAGTTTTTGGCTGCCTTGTGGATATTTTGCCAGGATATGAATTTTATCAATGGTGCCCAACTAGTGTCCTGCTTTACCAATGTTAAAATCTAGTCACCTTATCTTAAATGTTTCCTCCCCACCCTTACCCCTCCCCCACTATCATGATCCCAATTCTACCTTATAAATCTGGCTAAACCAGAGGATGTACACTGGTACAGATAGGAACTGGAAACACAGGGAATCCAGAACAAATGATCCCTTCAAGACCAGTGGTGAAAGTGACTATAACGGAGGGTGGAGGGAAAGTGGGGTAGAAAGGGGGAACTGATTATAAGGATCTATATGTAACCTCCTCCCTGGGGGAATGGACTACAGAAAAGTGGGTGAAGGGAAACATCAGACAGTGTAAGATATGATGAAAGAATAATAATAAATACATTATCAAGGGTTCACCAGGGATGGGAAAGTGGGGAGGGAGAGGGAAAATGAGGCACGATACCCAGGTCTCAAGTAGAAAGTAAATGTTTTGAGAATAATGATGGCAACAAATGTACAAATGTGCTTGGCATTCAATGGGTAGATGTATGGGTTGTGTTAAGTGTTGTATGATCCCCAAATAAAATGAAGCACCCCCATGAAGATACAGCACAGTGATAAGAATGATGATAGGAGAATACCAAAATCAAAAGGCACAAGATGTCAGCAATAAATCCACAGATCACGCTAGCTTTAAATGTCAATGGCCTTAACTCCCACACTAAAATAAAAAGGCTAGCAGACTGGCTTGGAAAACATAACCCATTGATCTGTTGCCTGCAGGAAACACATCTTAAGCTTGCAAACAAGAATAAACTAAGAATAAAAGGCCGGCAAAAGATACCAGGCAAACTACAAGTCTAAAAAGTAGAAGTTGCAATCCTAATCTCAGACAAAACTGATCTGAAAATTCAAAGATAAAAAGAGATAATAGGGGCACTTTATCATGCTCAAAGGATCACTTTACAAGGAACCAGAGAGCATTGTGTGTGTGATATATATATATACACCAAATGAGAGACCCATGAAATTTGTCAAACAAACCATTCAAAACATGAAAAAGATATCACAGATTCAACAATTATAGTACAGTAGGTGACTTTAATACACCACTTTCAGAGAAAGATAGATCATTGGTAGGGAAGCTTAGCAGAGAGACTATAGAGCTAAACATACACTCAGGCAACTAGATCTTATAGACATATTTAGAGCTTTCCATATAAATGCAAAAAGTACACATTCTTCTCAAATGTGCATGGCTCATTTTTGAAAATAGACCTCATGCTGGGACACAAGTCAAGCCTGAGTAAACTCAAACACATAGAGATTACACAGACGTCCTTCTTGGATCAGCATGCCATAAAGCTGGAGAGCAATAAAAGGACAACCTGAAAAACAAGGACAAACCAATTGAAGGGTGAATAGTGATCTTCTGTGACATAAGTGTGTACTGACCCAGATTGGACGGGAGCTCAGAAAGTTTCTAGAAGCTAATTAGAATGAGAATACAACATGTCAAAACCTATGGGATATGGAAAAAGCTGTCATCAGAAGTAGTTTGATGGCAATAAGGGCATATATGAAAAAGGAAGAGAGGCTTATGACAGAAATTCTCTCACAAATCCTCCAGCAACTAGAGCAGAGTCAATAGACCAACCCCTCCAAAAGTAAAAGAAAAGAAATAAAAATCAGGGCAGAGTTGAACTACTGGGAAAACAAAACAACAATGAAGTAGATTAATGCAGCAAAAAGCTGTTTCTTTGAAAGGAGCAACAGACCAGTGGCAAACCTATCCAAAGAAAGAAAAGAGAAAATAACAATAGCCAGGATAAGGAATGAACAGGGGAATCACAACAGACCCTAATGAAATTAAAAGGATAATCACAAAATACTATGAAAGCCTGTACTCTAAAGAATTCAACAATGTGGAAGATATGGACAAATACTTGGAAAAACAATCCCTCAATAGACTATCCCAGATAGACATCAAGAACCCTAACAAACCCATAGCAAAAGAAGAAATAGGTATGGTTATCAAGCAACTACCAAAAAATTTTTTTTAAAGCTCCCGGACCAGATGGCTTCACAGGATAATGCTACAAAGCATTCAGGGAAGAGCTGACACCGATCCTCCACAAAAGTGTTCCAGAGTGTACAGAAGGATGGCAAAATCCAATCTCATCTTATGAAGTCACTATAACTTTGATACGCAAACAGGACAAGGATCCCAGAGGAATAGAGAACTATAGACTGATATCTCTAATGAACATAGATGCAAAAATCTTCAACAGAATACAAAAGTATATAAAATACAAAAGTATATAAAATACATCATCTACCAAAATCATGTAGGATTCATCCCACGGATGCAGGGATATTTCAACATCTGAAAATCCATCAATATTTGTCCCATCTTGCGGGAACTTCAACGCGGACCCTGGAGGAGGGAGTGGGAATTGGGGGGACAAGAGAAACGAGAAATGGAGACAAGACAGTATCCTGATCAAGCCTCTTTTATTAAATGGAAGGTTACAGCTTATATAGGCCAGTAATGGAGGAAGCAAGCCGCAGGTGTTTCCCTGAGAACAATAAATGGGGGAAGCAAACTGCATGCAGGTATATCCCTGAGAACAATAACTGCAGAACAAACAGTTCCTGTGTGTGGAAAGCCCCTGGTATTTTAAGCAAGCCTGAAATGTCAACTACACCTATAGCGGAACAAACAGCAGCTGTGTGTTCCTGTGGAAAGTTACAGAGCTCAGGCAATAAAGATCAAGACAATGGCCAGGCCGCATGGCTCCGGACAGGCAAAGTTATGGCCAGGCCTCATGGCTCTGGACAGGTCCCCTTTTTTTATTTTGCAAAGCCAAGAGAGATCCCTTCGGGAACTGCGTCTGTCTTAGGTTGTCAGCATCAAGAGTCATCCTTACCCGTCATTGATCAATGGAATGCTTTCATAAAATAAGAGCAAACCAATGTCTGTCTTAGGTTGGTATGTCTTGTGCCGATCTTACCCGTCATTGACTGTCCAGTTCAGCACACAAGGGCAGGGGGTCTTATCATAACTACTCATATGAGCCACCCTGTTCGCACATCTCAAGGCAGTGGTAATGGACCTGTATAGGCTTTGCCAGATGGCCTCAATCTGTTGCTTGATAAAAGCCATGAGCTTGTTAACCACCACAGGCCCCAGTGAGAGCAAGAGTAATAGGCTAACTTAGTGGCCCAAAAGTGGTAAGAGATAGGGTAAAAGCCCGTTGAGCCCGGTCCAAAGTGGATTGGCAGACAACTGTCTTCTTCACTTCTCCAGATCTTCTTGTAGTT
Organism: Tenrec ecaudatus; assembly: GCF_050624435.1. NCBI lineage: Eukaryota > Metazoa > Chordata > Mammalia > Afrosoricida > Tenrecidae > Tenrec > Tenrec ecaudatus. The sequence goes on along the minus strand of NC_134534.1, from coordinate 74,748,713 downwards.
GTCTGATCTTGTCTCTGACAACCCCGGACTTATTAGCATAGAAACAGCATTTTCCCTGTAAAGTCAGATACCTCCCTGTTCTGCTGTAAGTCTAAACCTCTTCTATTTTGTAACACTACTTCTGCTAAAGAGTCTACCTTGATTTGAAGATCTTGTATGATGTTTGATAAAGACTGTACATCTGAAATCAGTTGTCTAGACAGTCTGGTATATTGGGTAAGGGAAAATATTGAGTGCCTGATTAGGAAAAGCTGAAAAAACTGCAATAAGGGCTTGTAATTCTACCAATTGAGCTGAGGTATGAGTGGTTTTAAATTTAATTACTTTGTCAGCCAAGGCACAGGCAGCAACCAGTTTTTCAATTGTTAAAGGCCATTGATCAACCCATATGGGTTCATCTGCCATCCAAGCGATTGGATCAGCACACCCTTGGGGTGCAGGCATGTCAATGGCTAAGATCAAAAATTTCCAAAGCCCTTCTTATCCAATTGTCCCAAAGCTGGAATTGGTTGGCAGATGCCATCTTCTCCTTTCCCTAATCCTTTTCCAGGGCTATAACCCTGAGCTAGCATCTGTGCAGTGACAATATCATTAGGGCTGCACATTATAATTTTCATTTGAGAGAGTAAATCCCTGCCCCAAAGGTTAACAGGCAATTGAGGTATGATAAATGGCTTAATGAGGCCTGAATTATTTTCTTTGTCCTTCCAGGTGATGTACTTGGAACTTTGCTTGGGATTACTACATTGTCCAATTCCTCTCAAGCTAGTTAATGTCTCAGAGGTGGGCCAATTAGAGAGTCAATCTTCCTGCTTAATAATGGTCACCATCAGCTCCTGTATCTATCAATCCTGTAAATGGCTTGCCATCCAACCATAAGGTCAGGGAAGGCTTCCGATTAGTAATTGGTTGTACCCAATACACATAGAGGACCCAAAGCCTCCTGTCCCTCTTTTAGAACATTGGCTCTTATTATCAGTCTTAACAAATGGCAGCAGACTAGCTCAGTCTGTAGTACATGAGACTCTTAAACTCAGGGTCGTGGGTTCGAGCCCCATGTTGGGTGCCAGATGTCCTGACCTGTGGGAACTTCAACGCGGACCCTGGAGGAGGGAGTGGGAATTGGAGGGACAAGAGAAACGAGAAATGGAGACAAGACAGTATCCTGATCAAGCCTCTTTTATTAAATGGAAGGTTACAGCTTATATAGGCC